>NW_012267260.1:721228-724563 GCF_000151885.1 Dipodomys ordii | reverse complement strand
CCTTTCCTCCTTCCTTTCTTCCCTCTTTCCCTCCCTCCCTTCCCTCCCTCCCTTCCCTCCCTTCCTCTCTTCCTTCCCTCCTTCCCCCTCCCTTCCTTTCCTTCCTCCCCCTCTTCCTTCCTTTCTTTCCTCCCTCTTTCCCTCCCCCTCTCCCTCCCTCTCTCCCTCCCTCCCTTCCCTCTTTCCCTCCCTCCCTTCCCTCCCTCTTTCCCTCACTCATAAGTGTTCCTATAAGAACAGGGGGAGCACCAGGTGGCAATCTCAATCTCTCTCCCTCCCCCTTCCCCCCAGGCTCCCCCCACTCTAAACAGGCTCTCACTACGTAGCCCAGGCTGGACTGGAACTTACAATCGATCCTCCAGCTTCTGCCTTTTGAGAGCTGGGATTACAGGTGTGTGCACCAAACCCTGCTCTTGGTCTTTAGAGAGCCTACATTTCAAGACACACAAAGCCTAAAATACCACATTTTCTCCTACATTCTGAACATTCTGAGTTCTGACATGCCTTTTCTCCTAATATCCAGCTGGTCATTCTCCAGGGAAGGTTCTAGATAGGCTTCTCTCAGAACCAGGTAAGGAGCCAGAATAGGGGCAGGGCAAGGTTCCATGGGGTTAGAAAGCACACTTGGCTACGACCTAGAAGCCTGACTTTCAGGCTTGGATTTGCCCATCATACAAACCATGAGTTTGTGGTTTTTGATGTATTTCCTAACTTTACAGTTTCAATGTCTGCAAAATAAGCGGGAATACCAAAAAATTTCCACCTTCTACCATGGTTTTAAAGAAATCTGTCATCTGTGGTATGTTTTAATCTGAGCCATCATACTGCTCAAAGGAATGAGACAGCTTGGGGAATGCCAGCGTGAAGCAGGAGAGGTTTGACACACTGCAATGTAGCAACTGTCGCTAGCAAACAAACTCATTCACCAAGTACACACTGTTAAGAAATGCCTTTTACATTCTATGCTGACAGGACACAGCTGAGCAAAGCCACTTACAGAGGTGAGCAGTACAGTAAGAGACCAAAACTATTTAGCAAGGGAATGCATTCATTGGAGATTTAGCTTTCTGGCCACTAAAAAGTTATGCTTGCATATAAACAAAAATGCTTAGAACATGGGCCTGGGAAGTGGCTCAGTGGTAGAGCACTTGCCTTGCATGCCTGAGACCCTGGGTTCAATTCCTCAGCACCACATAAGCAAAAAGCAAAAAAGCTGGAAGTGGCGCTGTAGCTCAAGTGGCAGAGCACTAGCCTTGAGCTGAAGAGCTGAGGGACAGCGCCCAGGCCCAGAGTTCAGGCCTTATGACCAGACCCCCCCCCAAAAAAAATGCTTAGAACAGAAGCACTAAACACTTCTATTTTAATCCTACTTGACAGGGGGATCATACTGGAATTGCACTATAAGTGCATGGAAGAGGAAGGTGGTCTTTTTCTCCACCTCTCAGGAGCTGCTGACTCTCTCTGGAACAAGACTCCTGTGCATCTTCCCCAGATCCGATCCAGGAGAAAAGTAGGATGAATGACTCCCGGGAGAGCTGAGGAGCAACTTGTGCTGTTGCTTGGAGGTGACAGAAACACCCAAGAGGAGCCAGCCGGCCCCACCCACGCCAGCCCCGCCTAGTGCAGTCGCCAGGGAGCCAGATGCATTTTAAAGCCTTGGGAGGGATGAATGAAAGGAGAACAATGGCACTAGACAAAGCACATGGAGCGTTTACGTAATGCTGAAGGAAGGAAAGACGGCAAATAAGGAAGATTAGCCCTGATTAAAACAATGCACTTGGTAGGCTGGGAGGCATGTTGACTGCACCAGCTGGTACGCACCCTAAGAAGACAAGTCTTGTATTTTCTCTAACGTGGGGTACAAGTGGCACTGATGCATACATTTGAAGTCTTATGTATGATTTCTTGTGTGTCATCAGCCACGGTCATAGACTAACTTGACAGTACCAACAGCAAAGCCATGTTTGATATTTCCCCTGCTGGTCTCCTTTACCCTTGGAGAGAAAAGCTCTCTGAAATGTGCCTGTCTGTTTGGGAGCTTGTTTAAATTAACTGTGTGAGTGCTTAACTGGTTAACAGGCAATAGGGACCAAGTTTGCCTCAGCTACATTGAGAGACTGACATTGATGACCCAGTTAAGCCCCAGTTGGACAAGGATAACACCACATATAACAAAACAGGACGTTTTACTCAAAGAATCAAGGTTTAAAGTTATTTCATCATACTTCTTATGAATTGCATTTAATCTTAGTTAATTGAGTGGCTAGTTTTAGGAATTTGATGGATTCTTAGTCAAATGTCACCCAGTCTTCTTTTCTTTTTAAATTAATGAGCTAATGAATTAAGTCATGGAAATGCTGGGTTTGCACCCAGGGCCTGTGTTTGCTAAGCAGGTGGTCTGCACCTGTGCCACACACACAGCTAGCCTTTGCTTTGCTTGAGCTCTGCGTACGATCTCACACGTTATCCTGGGGCCAGTACTGGACTGGGTCCTCCTACTCTGCCTGCCAGAGCCGGGTCTGCAGCTGGGATTCATGCAGGGAGCCCTCTGCAAATTGAGTCATACCCCGCAATAGCTCTTCTTATCTGGGCAATGGAGGGAGGCTCTCCAGGAGGGCGGGACACGCGTGTGTTGGAAGTCATTCCTGGAGAGGCTGGACACGTGTGTGTCGGAAGTCATTCCAGGAGGGTCTGGACACACGTGTGTCGGGAGTCATTCCTGGAGAGGCTGGACACGCGTGTGTCGGAAGTCTTTCCAGGAGAGGCTGGACACACGTGTGTCAGAAGTCATTCCAGGAGGGTCTGGACACACGTGTGTCGGAAGTCATTGTAGGAGGGTCTGGAAACATGTGTGTCAGAAATCAATCCAGGAGGGCCTGGACACGCGTGTGTCAGAAGTCATTCCAGAAAGGTCTGGACACACGTGTGTCAGAAGTCATTCCAGAAAGGTCTGGACACGCGTGTGTCAGAAGTCATTCCAGGAGGGCCTGGACACGCGTGTGTCAGAAGTCATTCCAGGAGTGTCTGGACACATGTGTGTCACAAGTCATTCCAGGAGGGCCTGGACACACGTGTGTTGGAAGTCATTCCAGGAGGGTCTGGACACGCGTGTGTCAGAAGTCATTCCAGGAGGGTCTGGTCACGCGTGTGTCAGAAGTCATTCCAGGAGAGGCTGGACACACGTGTGTCGGAAGTCATTCCAGGAGGTCTGGACACACGTGTGTCAGAAGTCATTCCAGGAGAGGCTGGACACGCGTGTGTCAGAAGTCATTCCAGGAGGGCCTGGACACACGTGTGTCAGAAGTCATTCCAGGAGGGTCTGGACACGCGTGTGT
>NW_012267260.1:706151-720933 GCF_000151885.1 Dipodomys ordii | reverse complement strand
CAGAAGTCATTCCAGGAGGGCCTGGACACACGTGTGTCAGAAGTCATTCCAGGAGGGCCTGGACACGCGTGTGTCAGAAGTCATTCCAGGAGGGCTTGGATGACATGAGCAGTTCTCACTGGACGTCTACTATGATCCCTCGAGTCCGGGTTTAGACTTGTCCATCTCTTCTTCCTTTTACTGTACATAGAGCCGACTTCGCACTCCATTCTGCAGATGCAGAGATCACTGCTCTCATAAAGTGAACACACGCTCCACTCTGCACTGAGCGGAGGTGTTCCGAGTTCCCTGTTCTGGATTCCCTGTTCTCTCACTGTTCCAGATTCCCTGCGGTGGAGTTCCCTGTTCCGGATTCCCTGCGGTGGAGTTCCCTGTTCCGGATTCCCTGCGGTGGAGTTCCCTGTTCCGGATTCCCTGCGGTGGAGTTCCCTGTTCCGGATTGCCTGCGGTGGAGTTCCCTGTTCTGGATTCCCTGCGGTGGAGTTCCCTGCTCTCTCCTCTGCCAGGTCACCGTGAAGCAGCTCCGGGCCACCTTCCTGGCACCTTCACAGACACCTCTGTGCTTTCAAGATGCTATTCTACAAAGACTAAGAGATTAGAGTGTTACGGAAGAGTTACATTTTATAGCTACAGAAGTAATTAATTTTCAAAGAAATTACCTTTCTGCCAGAAGGAAGGATGGTTTGCAATCCAAATGAAAGTCTGGATTAAGCACAGCCAGTGTATAGAATCTCAATTGCCTCTTAACTTTTCTTGCTTTTTCGAATATGTTTTGGAATATTTTATACTGGTTTTAACTATAAAATCATTATATTAGCATATTTGTTAACATTTATTAGAAGCTTAAGTTTTAGAACGGACTTTGGTTCAATACGGTAGACTGAACATACGCTGAAATCTGCTACTGTGCTCCAAGGCTCATTATAAAAGGATAGAAATTTCTACAGACAGCAGCAGTTTGGAAAAAATTGATGGAGTGTGAAAGATCTCATCAAACCTAATGAGAAGAAAAGAGAGGATAGATTTTAAAAAGTTGGAGGAAGCTGCAGCTTCACAAGAGGTGAGCGCCGCACACCTGTAATTCCAGCAAGACGGGGCAGCAACAAGACGCGAAGGTGGCTGAGCCTTTGTAGCAGGACTGTGTCTGAGGACAGGAGAAAACATAAAAACACAAACACACGAAGAAGAGCTTTCCTTGCCTGGCGAATATCGATGGCCATGTGGCCCTGGGAACACAGAAAGGAACTGAACTAAATGACTCATCTTCAGCAGCAAACCATACATTAGTTTGACACTGGAAATATGTATTTCAGGAAGTAAAAGCCAAATGGTGCTTTATCCCAACCAGGTAGCATTTCAAGCTCCCTCTGTGTGTGTGTGTGTGTGTGTGTGTGTGTGTGTGTGTGTGTGTGTTTGAGAGAGAGAGAGAGAGAGGGAGAGAGAGGGAGGGAGAGAGAGGGAGGGAGAGAGGGAGAATGGCATCCATCTTTGCACTTGGCTTTCTCCGTGTACATCCTCTCTCTCTCTCTCTCTCTCTCCCTCCCTCCCTTTCCCTCTCTCTCTCTGCATTTGAGTTCCCCTCACAGTTACAGCATCCGCACTTACAAAGTACTCATGTTCCTAGCTCAGATTCGCAGTTTTTAACAACTATAATTATACTTTTCAAGCGTAGCGCCGATCTTCAATACTGTATCACAGGCAAGGACATCAGCTTCCAAACATGCTGCAAAGCTCCTAGAAGTTTCCTTGCCAAAGATGGGCTGTGCTTAATTCTGATGACAGCGATCTTGTTCATAACCACACAAAGATGAATCTCATTAAAAGCATATTACAATCAGCAAGTCTAAGTCTGACCAGCCAAATTCCATCATCAAACTTGTAGAAATGGTCTTAGATGTGAGTTTTGATCGTGGGTTTGCTCTCGGGTAGGTCCTGGTGTGGACGGTTGCTGTGGAATCGCCCTTCTTACTGGCCATCTGCTGAGCTCGTCCAGGCTCTGCGGGATTGGACCCAAGTCATGGGCTCCTCTCCTGATTCCCCTTCCCTGTCACCAGCTGTGCTCTGAGACTCAGGAGTGATGAGAGTAATAGTCTGTTTGCACGTAAACCACACACACACACACACACACACACACACACACACACTGGCACAGTAAGAAAACACTGTGAAATTCTAGTGATTAAGACAAAATTGGTTTTATGTGGATAAATAATTCAATGAAAGCCCCCTTAAAAATAACATGTAGGTCACTTGGTTTTCAGCGAAAGTTCTAAGCAATGTAAAGGGGAAACTCCTGAATAACAGTAAACACATTGTGCTGTATTCAGACTCTGGGGTATGACTCAAAACCAAAGCAAAGCAGAATGAGGGTCTGATACATACAAAAACCATGACTATATCTTTGAAACAATTTCCTGAATCAGCCAGATAGTCAATAAGCCAAATAGATTTGTGTTGTCATTTATATAAAGCCCAGAGCAGAAGTAGGAGCAGTAGTTCCTGTTGGAGTTTGGTGCCCTCCCAGTCCCCAGTGTCCCTCAGGCCTGGGGCAAGTTCTACGGTAAGAAAACACCTTCTCTTTGGCGTCTGCTTGAGTGTGTGCACTGTGAGTCCACACGGAGCTCTACACACAGAACCTTCTCTGGACATGTTATAATAGACACACACCTCTAATGACAAAACAATACCTAGAGGACAAAAATCAAAGGAAACTCTTCACTTCCTAACAGAGCCCCAAAAGCCATAAAATCTGCACACTAAACATGCCTGATCAAAGTAACTCACTTATGAAAAAAATTCAAATACTTCCAGCATTTGCATTGCTTAGCTAAATTAAGACAAAGCCTGCTCCACCTGGAGATTACAGGGCTTGCTCCGTGTCTTCTGGTCTGGAAGAAGTCACAGCGGTGCTTCTGCACTGGGAGGAAATTAGGAGCCACATTCTATGTTCTAGAGGAAATTACAGAACATGTTCCTCCTCGGGGAGGACATTACGAGACATGTTTTATATCAGAAGGGGTATTAAAAACACATTCGACATTGGAGAGGAGATTTCTGAGAGGGTTCTGCTTTAGATAGGATATTACAACACATGTTCTATACTGGAGAAGAAATGACACACTGTGTTCTACGCTGGAGGGAAATTGCAGGGTGTGCTGCACACAGGCAGGGAATTAAAGCCTGCGTCCTACAAGAGTAAAGATGTGCTCTGCATCGGGGAGGAAAGGGCAGCACCTTCACATGGTAGACTGTAGGATGTGAGAATTTCCACTTCACGTGCAGACTAGCATGGGGGTCAGGCCTGGAGTGCACACTTTAATCCCCACTCGGAAGGACAAGGAGGTGGCGGGCAAGCGTCGGTGTCAGTGGAGGAGGACGGAGGGCAGAAGGAATGCGGGGCTGGAGAGGAACATGGCTCCTCTGGAGGCCGGGATGGAAGGCTGATAAACGCCAGCACAGGAAGCCTCGGCCTCCACACACTCCCCTCCACACCTTTACTGCTCCCCACTTCTCCTGATAGCCATCTTGCAAGAAGGAACAGAGCAGGCGGGAGGAGGAAGCCTCCCCTCCCTCCTCTGCATCTCGACGCACTCCGTTTGCAGCCGCTCTCCGAGTCTCCATCTTTAGTGAAGACAAACCAGTGCTCAGTAACGTGTGCGCACAGCTGCGTGCCTGAGGGGCGTCTGTGGTTTGGAATGACAGGTGACTCTGGGCTGCTGGGTATTCACAGTCTGTGGTGTTCTCACTCCTGGGTGGAGTCCTCACACAGTGCAGCCACCGGCCGGGGCTGGGGGTGGGGGGGACAGCGGGAGGCCGCGGGAGGGGTGCGGGGGCCGCGGGGGGGCATGGGGCCCAGGGCATTTGTGAGTCAGGGACTGCAGGTGAAACTTGGAAACGAAGGAAAGCAGCAGTCTGTTGAATCTGGGGTTGCTGCCCAGCCCACCTGCTCATCGCGGTGTGAAGGAATGAGGCAAAGTGCTGCTCATCCCTGTATGGACAAGAAACAGGCCACAAAACGTGGCTTCTGAGTTGATTCCAGTGCGAACAAGATCACGGACATGTCAGACAAGATGGTAGAACTCGCTTTGCTTCCTTGAGTTGGTTTCTATTCTGGTCCCACAGGTGCTTCTGCCAGTTAAACTTGTATGGTTTCCAAAAACAAACCACGGTACCAAGAATGGGCATTATTTAATGACCAGTCAATCTGTATAGCAAACCAGGTCACAGAAGCTTCTAGTATTGATCAAGTTACACCCACACTATTGCTTTGTATTTGAGTGTTCAAGAGGATTGCTCTTTTGAAGAGACCGCAGGGAATATGGCTAGATTTTTACCATTATCTGAACGACCTGAACTTGTAGACTAGAGACTCTACGGGACAAGCTATTTCCATTGATCTACTCATCTTTTGATGTTACAGGAGCAGGCTCTACCTTTTGTTACTTTAGAAGCACAAGAACATGGGGCAAAGAATATTTTTCTGTTAACCAGAGTGATCCAGTGACAAACCACTCTTCCCCGTGGGCTGTTGAGAACTCTGTCACCGAAAACACTTAAACAGTCGATTGTCACTTTCCACAAAGCTTGTAAAGGGGCCTAAGGAGATTTACTGACCGAAATTCATCTGAATTTCATTGTGGCACCAAAATAATATGGTTCCATGAGTCAAATTTATACAATTATATACAATTTAGAGAATGTAAAAATAAGGGCAAGGAAAATTTTATAAAAATATTCCTACCCTTCAAACACGATTGCTTATAGGAATTATCTATATTTGGGTTTCCTGTGACACAGTTTTAATGACAATTCTGCATTTCAGTGATTATATTTTTCTTTGATTCTTAAGTAACATTGTATTTTCATGCTACTACTAATTATTCAAACATATTGTTTTTATTAACAGTACAATGTATTTTAAGTAAATGTTTTAAAATTTTTCCATATTCTTTTCTATCTAAAATTTAACTTATTTTCCATGGTCTTTTTTTAGTAATAATATTGTACTGAGCATTGTTATTATTTTGATTTCATGATATATTTACTAATTATTATCTTACCAGCATTTAGATTTGAGAGGTGCAAGACACATTGTCAAATTGCTTTGTAGATTTTTGTAACTTTTGCTGCTACCAGCAATGTAAGAAAGTGACTTTCTTGCATAATCTCTGGTAATTTGAGTTTTTGGAGAGCGTTAAGTATTATAGGTTAGCATCATGCATGTGTCTGAGGACACTTAGTATCTCAGAAAACACTCTCTTAGCGGTGCACAAGTGGCAAGTGTAACATGCCGGTGGCATGTATGTAGCATGTAGGTAGCATGTAGGTAGCATGTATGTAGCATGTATGTAGCATCATGGACAATAAATGAGGAGCTGTGGTTTAGAAAATGACGCTAGTTGTATGTTCCGCCCATCAGCCACATTTCCATGCCTGCTTCCGTGCCTATCCTCTTCTCTGCTAGGACCTGAGAGTGGAAGGCAGCGGAAGACAGCAGCGCAATCTTACTAGTACACTATCTGCAACCTTCACATGGCAAATTCCCGAAGCGGGGCAGACCTGTGTGGAACCTGAAATGGCTTCATGGACCCGCATTTTGAGATGAGCGGTGGGAGGGCCTTTCCCAGGCCAGCCCCAGCCCAGGGTCGGGAGCCGGGCTCGGCGGGCCGTGCTTGCCAGGCGCGGTCTCTCGCTCGGTCGCCTCGGGGATGCAGGGCTGGCGTGTATGGGGGTCTGGGGGCTCCCTGCGGGAGGCCACGTTTCCAGTCTTTGCACCTTTTTAGCCATGGCCTCCAGAGTCACTGCCCCTAAATTACAACCTCACTGATTTTCAGGGAGGGGAAATGGAAGCTGGGAAGGTTGACTGACTTAGCTGAGGTTAAGAACTGGGTGGTTTGAATATGACATGGGAGCCAGGCCCCCCGACGTGGTCCAGGCCTGTCCGCGTGGCTGCTGCCCGCGTCGATTCTCGCTCTCTTCTTCACGTCCGTCAGTTTTCAGCAACGAGAGCCATGTTTGCTTGTCCGCGGAGTGCTGTCTCTCCAGAGCATCCCGGGTGCTTTCCCGCGCACCGACTTCATTTTTAAAATGGGGCGTTGGCAGCTCCACGCGGCTGTTGTGCGTGGACCACTCCATTGGCATTTACTGGTCAGCTGGCTCAGTGTTGCCCTGTTTGTTTTGACAGTCCGCCCGTCCCGGCTGCCGGGAGTCCCGTCCTGTCCTGCAGATAGCAGAGAGGTTCCTTGCCCTTTATGTTAAGCCAATTGACACACTGCCTGCAAAATCCGCCTCTGCCCAGCTCTGAAAAATCCTGCAGCCTTCTAATTCAGCAGAGCAAGCCAAGGCTGATTCTGGCCTCTCCTGCCCACCAGAGGTCTCCTTCTTATGTGGACACACACACACCCATGGACATTTAATGGCACAACTCCATGTGCTTGGAGCCAAGTGTTCCAGATGGCAGAGGTAAAAGGGAGCGGGCTGTCGGACCCGCACCGTGATTACAGTAAGGAGAACTTTGCCTTCTTTGGGTCACGTGACTAAGACTCTAGAGGCATCCTGGGCCTTAACTGGAGAAGCATATTCTGAAATGCATTAGGTGACAAGGTGGTCTAGCGTCAGCAAGCTGGAAGTGAAAATGGTTACGGCACCCTCTGTGACTCATTAAACATTTGCCTCAATTCCCTTCCCAGTGCCAGGGAGATGTGTGCAGAGAGCATCCTTCCCGCCCAGCTCACACGCATGTGCATCTGTGTAGTGTGCAGAGAGCATCCTCCATGCCCAGCTCACATGCGTGTGCATCCATGTAGTGTGCAGAGAGCATCCTCCCCACCCACACAGCTCACATGCATGTGCATCTGTGTAGTATGCAGAGAGCATCCTCCCCACCCACACAGCTCACATGTGTGTGCATCCGTGTAGTATGCAGAGAGCATCCTTCCCACCCAGCTCACACACGTGTCCATCTGTGGTGTGCAGAGAGCATTCTCCATGCCCAGCTCACATGCGTGTGCATCCATGTAGTGTGCAGAGAGCATCCTCCCCCAGCCCAGCACACACATGTGTGCGTCCATGTTGTGTGTTGACACGCATCCTCCCCAGCACAGCTCACACGTGTATGCATCCGTGTTGTATGCAGACATGCATCCTCCCCAGCACAGCTCACACATTTGAGCTCACATGTGTGTGCATCCGTGTTGGTGCTGACATGCATCCTCCCCAGCACAGCTCACATGTGTGTGCATCCGTGTTATGTGCTGACATGCACCCTCCCCACCCAGCACAGCTCACACGTGTGTGCATCCGTGTTATGTGCTGACATGCATCCTCCCCACCCAGCACAGCTCACACGTGTGTGCATCCATGATGTGTGCTGACAGGCGTCCTCCCCCAGCACAGCTCACACATGTGAGCTCACACCTGTGTGTATCCATGTTATGTGCTGACATGCATCCTCCCCACCCAGCACAGCTCACACATGTGAGCTCACAGGTGTGTGCATCCGTGTTGGTGCTGACATGCATCCTCCCCAGCACAGCTCACACGTGTGTGCATCTGTGTTATGTGCTGACATGCATCCTCCCCACCCAGCACAGCTCACACATGTGAGCATCCGTGATGTGTGCTGACAGGCATCCTCCCCAGCACAGCTCACGCGTGTGTGTCTGTCTTGGGAACCCTGAGCCCCTCAGCACCGTCCTCTTTCACTGCTCTCCATAACTATGTCTCAGAAGGTGATTTGGCCAGGAACTGTGTAACACTTCTTACTTTATTGTGCTTCTTTTCTTACACAGTGTGAACTGTGTGGGCTAACATAGTGGCCTCTCCATTGCCACTGAACTTGGAAAGACTGGATGCAACTCCAAAGGCAAAAGCAATAGCACCAAATTGGGTGAACTGGTTTGTGAATTGGAAGATTAAGAAGCCATTTGGAGGCAAATAATTTTGTCATCAATTTCAGTACACATCCACATGTATTGGCTTTTTATGCACTCTACTATTCTATTAGAGGGGGTCAGCAAGCTTCCTCTGTAAAAGGCCAAGGAGAAATCTTGCTCCCTTCCAGGGCCCATGTTTCCTCTTACGGCTGCTCAACTCTGCCATTGTGGCATGAATCAGCCACAGACTGGCTGTCGAGTGTCTCCCGGGAGACTGACCTGGAAGAGCCCATTGTTCCTGCAGGCCTAGAGGAACACAGTCCTGGCAGCCATGTCCAACCAAGGCACAGGAGTCCTGGAGGCAGAGGGGAGGGTGTCAGGAGCATAACCAGCAGCAGCATACAAGATATCAGCGTGAATGTCTGTGTACACACACACGCACACGCACACACACACACACACACACACACACACACACACACGGCTGATTCTTACTATTTACTGTACTTGTGCTATGTAAAGCCTCTGGAGCAATCAATTAGTAAGTAGTTAGTGGATGCCCCTTGGAAAAATACAGGTAAATTTCTGTAAGCCTCTGGTTACCGTATTTTGTCAACGTTTGAGTAGGTATCCTTGCTTCATGTGAAGATCTGGTTCAAGCCACCTTATCTGCTACATGTTGTTGATTTTCAAACACTGAGTTTTGTTGGTGTGGCTAGCAGCAGTAAAACTTAAGCCTTAATGGAACGATCCATGTTTTGTACACACATTGGTCTTTACACTTGAAGGTGGTTCTAAACAGCAAAATACACAAATGTAGAGTTTCTTTTAAACAACACCAAACCACTGTGAAAAGATGCTTGCTTACAGAGAGCGAGAACAAGAAGGCAAAACATGGCCTTGTCCAATCTGCTCAGAACACATTAGGAACGTGCATCAGGTGACTTATTCTACACATGTCTGAGCATGACTGAAAATCCTACAGATGCGTGTGGGAATTTAGAAGTAAATGACTATATAGACAATTTAGCAGGATTCGGTCAGGATTCTGCCTCCACATATGTAATGCACACTGTAAAAGTGTGCATGGCTAGAAAGAAATAGAACTGTAAAGAAATAAGTAAAATGTGTAAGCTGGCTTTCTCCAAGTTTGGACATGTTCTGCTGGCATCTATGTCAGCTTCCTTGTTCCTAAGCAGCACGCACTAGACATTTTGTGTATAAAGACCGCTCGTGACCAGGACTCAACTTTGGATACTCTACTTTTCACTTCTAAGAATTCTAGTTTGATCTCTTCATAATTTCAACTCCTAGTTAAATGTAAATATGCATGTCAAAATAATCATACCCTGGATTTATTCTATTTGACAACAATGTCCATGTTTTTAGCTTCTATTTTTTTCTTAGTTTGCAGTATGTAAGCTTGTCTTTTGTCATGCTGGCAATCTTTAACTGCAGTCCACATAGCTGGAAAACTATAGGGACGCTGGATGGTCTTGTTTACCCCAACGGTTTGCTTTTGATAGTTGGTTGGCATAGTCTATAATTTCTTTTTCATTTTTATTTAACAAATCAAGATGTAGAGATGTGTAGAGTATGATTGCCTATCTTGCCATCTTTAGCTTTACAATAACGCAACAAGTTTTATTTTTAAGCACAACC
This sequence comes from Dipodomys ordii, assembly GCF_000151885.1. NCBI lineage: Eukaryota > Metazoa > Chordata > Mammalia > Rodentia > Heteromyidae > Dipodomys > Dipodomys ordii. The sequence continues at coordinate 711,397 of NW_012267260.1, read as the reverse complement.
ATTAGTCCTCTGTTATGTAAACACATTAATTGGTCTTCTATTGCTACGTAAATACCTTCATTAGATTTCTAGACTGCTGTGAAATTACCACAAACTCAGCAGATAGAGCGCAGCACGAACTGATGTTCTCCCATTGTCGGTCAGAAGCTCAGGTGGGTTTGACTGGCGTTTCTGCCTTGACTCTTCCAAGGTCAGTGGCGGCAGTGAACTGCAACCCTTACCTGAGGTTCTGGGGGGCAGTCTACCCCCAAGTTCAGTCAGGTGTGGGGGGAGGGGCAGAAGACAAAACGTCTCTGTTGAGGGCCTACAACCCGTCTCCCTGCAGGCTGTCAACAGAGGTCATATGACCACACCCTAGCCTCACCGGCTTATTGTGTGTTCCCTTCTCTTGTCTGCTCCACAGCCCTGCCCAGACCTTTGGACTTTCAAATAACTGTTCTTGTCCTTTAGACTTGTTCATCTCTGGCTAGACGTCCTTGCCATGGTTTCATTACACCAGAATTCGTCATTTCATTCAAGCTCCAGTCACAGGCCTCGTGATCATGTCGCTCATCTGGCATCTCATCTGTGACTCCTCTCCTCACATTCCTCCCTGGGTGGGTGACAGACTGACTCAAAGGCTGTGCTTCAGACCTGGACCTGGCCTCCCAGTGCCCAGGAGCTGGGAGCCCTGTGGAGGATGCCGCTGTGACAGGAGATCGGTCTGCTGTGTGCACGGGGCTGGCAGAAGGCCTAGGGTGTGCGAGTCTGACTCCCCACGGCTATCCTGTCAAAAGGCAGTCATCATCCTGGCGTTCTGTGGTTTGGGCATCCTGGATCTGTTAGGAAACTGCCTCACTCAGTGCATTCTGATGCTCACTCTCTGCCTCTTGGGATGTGTCCCTTGTTCTTTTTCCCCATAATTCCTTTAAGCTACCCTGGGGCAATCTGAACCTATAAAAGCTGAGGTTGGGGAGACATCCTCAGCTCAACCATGTCTGCTGGGTGACCCATGCCTCACCCCATTGTGATATTGGATTATTACTTACTTAATATTAAATTATTAAATATGAGGTATCTCTGCACAGGCACAGGCATTTCCTCACCCATAATACTGGAATCTGCTGGTCGGAACCGGCAAAGAAGCACAGAAGGTAATCTCATGTCACTGTGTCACTTGAGGAGGACTGGACCATAAATAACTCAGTGAAGCAGTCAGTGGGGGTCAGGCCACGGCTCTAGTGCTGGCTGGAATGGGAGCTGCTCCTTTATCCAGAGTTCCATTCCTTTCCTTGTAAACGAAGAAGTCTGAGTGATTTAATCTGCTTGTCCTCTACTTGAAAAGCTTTGAGTCCTGAAGTCGGTTTGATACTAAAAATTTCTTGGATTGCAAAAGCTAGAATTTTCTAAGATGTGGCCATCAGATCTCTGAAGTTGCCCAAGGACCCTTTCAAAGACCTATGTAGAAACCATTTTTTAAAAAATTAAGATATATTGGTGTTTTCTAATCTATTGACATTTATGCTAATTCTACTGGCACCTTCACACAAGTCAAGACTGTCACCAAACTGTGCAATTAATTATTGCACTGTGTAGTGAAAGGAAGTACAGTCACATGGAAGCATGCTTTCCTGAGCATGGAGTGGCGAAAGTCATCAAGCATGTCAGAATTCCCTGTGAACGCACGTGTGTGGGGAAAGCGGTGATGACATGTTTTTGAGCAAGGCTCCTGGGTGAGAAGAACTTGTGCGGCTGCCTTTCGAAGCCAATTACTGGTTTACACACACTACTTTTACATAAAAAAATGATGGACAAACTGTAGCTGTTCAGTATTTGGCAAATGTTTTAAATTTGAGAAAATTGAACCTGTCAGTTTGGGGTATGCTATTTGCAGTAGCTGTGGGCAAATAGAGAATGAGCTTCAAATGAAAATGCTATGTTCATAAAAGTTGTAGCTGTTTCTCAGACATTTGAAGACTTTTTGTTGAAATCACTGAAAATGAGTGTGTCTCTTAAAAAGATAGTGAGTAGGGGCTAGGAAGTTGGCTCAGTGGTAGAGTGCTTACCTTGTATTCATGAGGCCCTGGGTTCAATTCCTTAGCACCACATAAGCAGAAAAAAGCCAGAAGTGGCACTGTGGCTCAAGTGGTAGAGTGCTACTAGCCTTGAGCTGAAGAACTGAGGGACAGCATGCAGGCCCAGAGTTCAGACCCCATGACTGACCCCCCCAAATATTGAGTAATGAAATGTGTCAGCATTTGAAGGATCTCAGCAGTAACTCAGTGAACCATTCCTGATATTGCAGTTTGTAGAGGAGAGATGTATTCAACATGTAAAGCAGAGCAGCAGGCTTAGCATGTAGCATCCACAGTGTGGCTCTGTGTTCCATAGTGTGGTCTGTGTGCACCAAGGAAGCACTAAGGGCTAAGGTGGAGTGGTGCCCAGGAACCAAATCCACATTTATCTAAAAAGACTTAAGCTGTCCTTTCAACCACATGACTGTGTGAGGTTTTATTTGTTCTCCTGTGCTTCAAAATATCATGCTCCAACAAAGCCAGAATAGAGGCACAGAAGAGCACCTGCCATCTTCCTGTTAGGTAGATACTGCAGCCAGGTACTAGAACTAGGTTACCACAGCCTGGTATTACAGCTAGGTATTACGGCTGGATACTATAGCTAGGTACTGCAGCCTGGTATTACAGCTAGGTATCACAGCTGGATACTATAGCTAGGTGCTGCAGCTGGGTATTTCAGAGATTTTTACACATGTGAAACCTGACCATCTTTTCCACTTCAGTTCCTGTGTATTGGATAAAATAAGCATTTTTAAGTAAAATGTGTTATTTGTATCAACACATAAAAAAGGGTTCATTATTTTAAATGAATTAATGTTTAATTTTAAATATATATATACATGTGTGTGTGTGTGTGTAAAAGTCAAAATAACTGAAAGCTGGGTTAAGAAGACATTTATGCTCTCATGCTTACAACAGTATCTCTTATAATAGCTCAAATATGCAACTAAGTACTGGCCTGCCTCAGGAAGGAAGGAAATTCTAAGACATGCTATACTGTGGCTGAACTGTGAGGTCCTTGTGCTAAGTGAGATAGATAAAGACAAACACTGTCTAATCTTGCTTATGTCTAGGATGTCTCTGCAGAATTTGAAGGTATGTTATTTTGGATAGGGAGCTGCTGGGTGCTATGGTAATCCTGCTTTTATTTATTTACATTTTGAGGAATTCTTGTAACAATTTTCATGACTTCTGAGCCAGCTAGCAATCCCTTGGGCAGTGCAAAATAATTTCTTGTGTTTCTGGAGTCACATCCAAAAAATTGCTGCCAAATGCAATGTCAAGAAGATTTCCCTGTCTTTTCTTCTTGAAGTGTCATGTAATATGTTTAACATTATGCTTAAGATGTTGGTCCATTTTTAATTCTCTTTTATGTATGATGTAATGTGAAGTCTAATTTTATTCTGTCACATGTAGAAATCTTCAACACTATTAAGAAGACTGCGTTACCTCCATTAAATGGTGCTTTCAGCCTTGTCAAAGTCACACAGCCATGAGAGGTAGGGTTGGCTTTTGGGCTCTTCTGTTCCATTGCATGTCCACCTGGCCCCCACTATGCCACTACCAAAGTTTTGATCAATGTCATTGTGCAATAAATTTTGAAATCAGGAAGTGGGATCCCTCCACCTTTGTACTGCCTATTGTGGTCCCTTGAGATTCTATGATTTTTGCAGTTTATTGTTTTCTCTGCCTTCAAGACTACCATTGGGATTTCAGTAGTAATTGCAGTGAACCTGTGGGTCGCTGAAGAGTATTGATATCTTTGTGGTTTCCTGTGTACTGTTTCGACTTCTTAGTTAAGTTCATTTGTGTTTTATTCTTTCTGATACTCCAATAGGGTTGACTGTTGTTTGCTAGCATGTTCTGGGAATTTGATTGGAGTATGTTACATTCTCAGTTAATCTGGATTAAGGAGGATGGCCATACACAATAACTGTGCTGTTGGGGAGGTTTTCACCTTGTGGTATAGAGAGCATAGGACTGCTGCTTTTACTCCATCTCAGGACCTCAGGCATATCGTCTGGATGGGATCCTCTGTGGGGATGGAGGCTCCTCGCTAGGGATGGAGGAAGGGCCCAGGGGACAAGCCCAGGGGAAGGAGAGGAGATCGCACAGGGCAGAGGTCAGGTCTCTGCTGTACAGACTTCATGGGACCCCGTGCTGTTGAATGGGGTTAGAGCCCTGCATAGTGTACTTCTCTGGGTTGGGTTTGCATTTTGAATGGAGAGTTTATACAGTAGCACTAATGTCTTAGGAAAAAACAGGTCTTGTTTCTCTTTGTCTGATGGTTGAGACAATTTCTACAATGGACATGGAGATTGAAAGGCTTCACAGAAAAACAAGTGACTGGGGCTGAGTGAGCATGGTGACTGGGGCTGAGGTACTGGGGCTGAGTGAGCACCGTAGATGTAGACTGATGGTCTGGTCTAGTGTGCAACATCTCCTCACTGCAATGTCCCTTCCCAGCAGTGTGTAGTGTTAGGAGAAAACCCAGGAGGACTGGAGGTTGAAGGTGAAGGAGTTAGATTTAGTATCTCTTTGGTAAAAGGCAGTCAGAAGTGAACCACAGAAGATGAAGTAAAAATGTCTGGGTGAGTTCTTATGAAGAATTTGAAATGACCGAAGAGCAGTAGCCTCTCATGGACCCACAACACACACAAACACAGTCCAAGGCAGCCGAGCTTTGTAGGCAGGAAACAGAGCCCAGCCCTGCTGTCCTGTCCACCTCCCGGGCAGCCCAGCCCTGCTGTCCTGTCCACCTCCTTGCAGTCCAGCCCTGCTGTCCTATCCATCTCCCTGCAGTCCAGCCCTGTTGTCCTGTCCACCTCCTTGCAGCCCAGCCCTGCTGTCCTGTCCACCTCCTTGCAGCCCAGCCCTGCTGTCCTGTCCACCTCCTTGTGGTCCAGCCCTGCTGTCCTGTCCACCTCCTTGCAGCCCAGCCCTGCTGTCCTGTCCACCTCCTTGTGGTCCAGCCCTGCTGTCCTGTCTACCTCCTTGTGGTCCAGCCCTGCTGTCCTGTCCACCTCCTTGTGGTCCAGCCCTGTTGTCCTGTCCACCTCCCTGTGGTCCAGCCCTGCTGTCCTGTCCACCTCCCTGTGGTCCAGCCCTGTTGTCCTGTCCACCTCCTTGTGGTCCAGCCCTGTTGTCCTGTCCACCTCCTTGTGGTCCAGCCCTGCTGTCCTGTCCACCTCC
>NW_012267260.1:698721-705971 GCF_000151885.1 Dipodomys ordii | reverse complement strand
TGTGGTCCAGCCCTGCTGTCCTGTCCACCTCCCTGCGGTCCAACCCTGCTGTCCTGTCCAGCTCCTTGTGGTCCAGCCCTGCTGTCCTGTCCACCTCCCTGCGGTCCAGCCTGCTGTCCTGCCCACCTCCTTGTGGTCCAGCCCTGCTGTCCTGTCCACCACCTTGTGGTCCAGCCCTGCTGTCCTGTCCACCTCCCTGTGGTCCAGCCCTGCTGTCCTGTCCACCACCTTGTGGTCCAGCCCTGCTGTCCTGTCCTCCTTGTGGTCCAGCCCTGCTGTCCTGTCCACCTCCTTGCAGCCCAGCCCTGCTGTCCTGTCCACCTCCTTGCGGTCCAGCCCTGCTGTCCTGACCACCTCCTTGCGGTCCAGCCCTGCTGTCCTGTCCACCTCCTTGTGGTCCAGCCCTGCTGTCCTGTCCACCTCCTTGCAGCCCAGACTTGCTGTCCTGTCTACCTCCTTGTGGTCCAGCCCTGCTGTCCTGTCCACCTCCTTGTGGTCCAGCCCTGCTGTCCTGTCCATCTCCCTGTGGTCCAGCCCTGCTCTCCTGTCCACCTCCTGGGCAGCCCAGCCCTGCTGTCCTGTCCACCTCCTGGGCAGCCCGGCTCTGCTGTCTTGTCCACCTCCTGGGCAGCCCTGCTGTCCTGTCCACCTCCCTGTGGTCCAGCCCTGCTGTCCTGTCCACCTCCCTGTGGTCCAGCCCTGCTGTCCTGTCCATCTCCTTGTGGTCCAGCCCTGCTGTCCTGTCTACCTCCTTGCAGTCCAGCCCTGTTGTCCTGTCCACCTCCTGGGCAGCCCGGCCCTGCTGTCCTGTCCACCCCCGGGCAGCAGGCCCTGCTTCCTGTCCGCCTCCCTGCGTCCTGGCTCAGCTGCCATGGTCTGGTGCTTCTCTCCATCTGCACCTGCCATGTAACGAGAGGAGTCCTGTTTTATCTTCTTTGCTGTAATGAGGCAAAATCATTTTAGAAAATCGGTATTCCCAAAAATTCCATAGCTTAGTGTTAATGTTTTGTAGACTAGTGCAAAATAAAGTCACCACCACTTCACATTTATTTAAAAGAGAAGGAAATGTACACACATATTCAAGGTGACAGCAGCTACCTTCCATGTTCTTTATGTCAGCAATGATGGTGTGACCTTGGCTCTTATCCTTTGACACGTCAGCTGCCAGGAAGGATCCCATGTGTGATGTGAGGACCACAGTAAGACCACCATGGAAAAGGAAAAGGAAAGGAGCTTGGCCACATATAATTCTGCAATCCAGCATTTTAGAAATCAGACACCGCACTGCAGGATGTTGTCCTCACTTTGAAGGGAAACAGCCAGAATGGGAGAGAAAGTATCTGTGCTCTGGCTAGGGTGGCTGGCGCTATCTGCATTGCTGTGTGGGCCGAAGTCAACACAGAGCTGAGCAAGGATGGGTACAGGGACATGCTGTGATTTGCTCTGCACTCATCCATTTCTTTCTGCATAGTCTCTTGAAAATCCATGTCATTGATTATTCAACACGTGTTTTGTAGACACAAGCAATGTGTTCAGACAAAACTGGCGACCAGAAGGGATTTTTAAAAATTAGTTTATTTTGAAATAAAACAGTGTCTTTGGAATGTGCTCTTGAAGGAAGCAAAATTGCCTTAATGTTGCTGTTGTAAGACATGGCAGCCCAGCTCCACACAGGGCCCGAGAGGCAGAGAGAACAGCTGGGCTGGTGATAAAGGCTTGCGCCTTGCGTGCTGTCGTCTATCTTTATTTTGCACACAGTCTGGTGATGTGCAGCAGCTCCCTTTTCTGGGTTCCAGGAGACAGACCACTGCAGACTAGAGGGGTGAGACGTCATGGTTCTCAGCAGGTCCCTAAGTACAATGAGGCGGCAACACAGCACCACAGCTCCCAAACAGAGGAGCAGGCACACAAAGGGCAAGCCAGGCACCCGGGGAACACACTGCTGAAGTGTGGGTGGCGCCCATGTGCACCTGCCAACCATCACACGCCAGCTAGAAAGGAGGTCATGATAAATGCATTTTTAGACATACACATATGTGCTGACTTACCTAAGGAGGCCGGGTACTTTGATCTTTAGTTTGTTTTCCTGTACAGACGGATTTCCTACTGACCGTGGGTGGTCGAGATTCTATGCTGGTCTGCATCAACCTGTGAAGCTGGGCTTTGCTATCACCTGGGGAATTCCACTGAGCAACAACTATATTAAAAAATAAAACCCTTAGGCCTTCCCCAGGTGAGCAAACTTGGCACTGCCTCGTTCTTGGGGAAAACTCGCTTCTATGTCAGTATCATGGATCTACAAGAATGTTGATCGAATCGAAATACATCACACAGATGCTAGTGGTGAGCCATCTCCCTTAGTAACGGTTCAACACTATTTTATCAGGTCTAATTTTTTATCATGTTTAATCAAGAGTGATCATTTTATTATCATTTTATATTTCTGTTCTTAAAAACAGCATGTTTTGAAAAGCTGTCAAGTGAACTAGAGCCACTGCACCCAACTAAGTAGCTTAATATTGGGCGAGAAAGCTAAAAATAAAGGGGGAAGGAATCCCCACGTTACAGACGAATAGCCTAAAACCCTGTCTATACCATGCAAACCCAGAGCTGCCTGGCTTCAAAGTCGTGGCTCTTCTGCTGTCCTCCAGGGCATCCCAGACGGGAGGGAGCACGGCCGTTTGTCTGACATGGGGAAATCCGTGTGCAAGATGAGTCTCCAAGGGTATATCCAGGAAGAGCTGGGAGGATGAGGGACAGGACGTCCTGTGCCGGCCTGATGCCAGGACCCTGACACGCGGTCCTCTGTGCCGAGGGGACACGGCACTCCGTCCTCTGCCTCACTGTTACGGCACTCCATCCTCTGTGCTGAGGGGACACGGCACTCCGTCCTCTGCCTCACTGTTGACCTCCTGACATTCGTGGCAGCTTTGTGAAGGAGGGCCTGCAGTTGATTTTGTGCCAGACTCTGCAGATGGTCAGGGGTCCTGCCTGGCAGCTCACTGTGCACCCGACCTCCACAGGCCACTTTCCCGGTTTCCAGCCAGAGGGGCAGAATGTGGGAAGATGGTGGTCCCCTGGCCTAGTGCATGCCCTGGTCTCCTGGCACTGATGCCCTGACCTAGTTTTGGCAACTGCCCGTCCTGTTAGAATGTCTGTGCCTATAAATAGCCAATCACTGCACTGGCACTGCCGATCTCCTTAAATCTTACCATTTACCCTACTAAATACTCCCTTCATTAGACTCTACTCAATTTTTTTCAGTTTGCACGTGCACCTGTTTTCTGCAAAGACCTTTTGCTATATACACTTATTTAAAAAAGGAAAACAAATCCATGTGTCATAATTAGAATAAATAGCTCAGGGTTGTGAAAGGCATGACTTGAAGTATTTCCACTCCATCTCATTTTTCTCTGATCTGTCGGCGTGGTGGAAATCAGCCGAGGGCAGTGAGCTGGGGACTGGTTGGGAAGAGCCAGGGGCACTGGGTGTCCCGGGGGTCCGGGGTCCATCCCTGCAGGGCGGGGCCGCAGGGGTGTCCCACGGCAAGGTGGAGTGGTCTTGCATCCTGCCTGCTCCATTGGCTTTTCCCCCCCCTGGGTTTTGTGATCTGGCCAGCGTAGGGAGAAAGGGCCCACCACGTTGGAGGTCATGCGTGAGTTCAGGGGGAGGCCTGGAGGGGTGATGGATCTTATGTAACTCTATGAACTTAAATTCCAAAGGCTATTCGTTCAATTTCTGACAAATGCCTACGTAATGACTTTTTCAGGCAAGCTCTGGAGGGTTAGAATAAAAATCTTAGCTGAGGAAATTCTTAGATATTAAACATGAATATAGGAGAAAGTGCTTGTCAAGGGGAAAAAACTGAGGTTTTAGCATTTGCTTTACATTCCCCCTTCAATTTGCATGTTTTAAGGTTCTGGTTTTTATATTAAGATGTTTAAGTTACCATTATATTTTCTCCATTACTGAAAAAAAAGATAATCCTTAAAGTTCAATTTTATTATGTTTCAATTTCTTATTACAGGATTTTTGTCACAGGCAGAGAATTTAACCTCTCTGAAATTCTTCCATTGGGAATTAAAACCGAATCTAGAAGAGAGATCCAGATTTTGGAAATGGACTTCCTACGTTATCATTGAGCCCTGGGTGGTTCCATGGACTTAACTGTCAATGTGAATATTCTGTTGTTATTTCAAGATGTTATTAAACAAGAATAATTAGAGCTTTGTGCCCTAAAAGAAAAGGAGGAATGGTGGCAGGTAGAGACTCCATCGCTAAACTTCTATCTCCTGTTAAACCATTATCCTGTTTAAGTCTTCCTGAAGGAAGACTCCTGATGTGCGAGGAGAGGCCTCTGTCCTCGCTACCCCCTCCCCTGGTTCCTCGGGAGCTTAAAGACCATCTGGTATGCCGATAACCAGTAAGCATCCATCTACAGCCTAGATTTCTTTTTTAAAATACTGACATTTCACACACACACACACACATGTGCACATGCATGCACACACATGCACACACACACACACACACACTCTCTCTCCAGAGCAGCTTGAAGATCAGGGTTAGGATCTGCAAGGGGTGCTCAGAACCTCTTGCTCTGAGAACACTCCAGCTGCTCTTGGAGACGTTTTCAAGCACATCGGTGGTCACAGGGGAGAGGAAGACGGTGGGAACTGGGAGGCAGGCACCGATAAGGCGGACACTCCATGCAGACCACAAAGGTCGTGTGGGAGCTGGGAGCCGGCGCTGTGTGGCCAGGGACGCAGGGGCAGCCGCGCCGTCTGAGTCACCGTGAACCGCACGTAGGAACAGGGTCCAAGGAAATCTGTCTCCGTAATGACTTCCCCAGATACAAACACAAATCACAGAACAGTGACCAAAACAGAAAATTGTCAATAAATGCAAAAGGGTGGCTAACAGCAAATGACAACTTGGACATTTAGTATTGTCACACCATTGGCAGACTCAGGTAAGTTTCCAGACGGCGCATTTGCTCTCTACGTGATTTCTGAGCATCCTCTTAAGATCGTCAACTTCCTTGCCTAATAAAATAGTATTTTTTCCATGTTAGAGGTAAAAGTACAAGTATCAAGATAAAATCCATGTCTAATAATTCAACCAATCATATGGCTGAAATTAAACTATATGCCTTTGCTGTAATGATCTCTCGCTAGTTGTTTTTCTTTGGAAAATGCTTACGCAGAGCAGATTAAGCAGCAAAAAGTGTGTCCATCTGTTTTGGCTGTGATCCGTTGAGTGTGCACATGGTGCTAGCCAGCTCCCAGCCCAGGGAGCAGAGGCAGGAGAGAGGCTTCCTCCTCCCCAGAGCCGCCTTGGGTGGGGAATGTTCTTGATTGGCTGCAGCGGAAGCGAATGGTAGCACTGCCCGTGTGCAGCAGGGTGCACCGGTCAAACTTCACATTTCTCTGGACGTACTCACTCGGGTGATTTCACCAGAAGCTCAGCACAGAGTTTGGAAATGTGGAAACACTGGCTAGGATTTTCCCTGAGCCTGTCACCCCCTGGACATGCACTGCGTGCATCCTTGCGCTGGACACTGAAGTCAAGGCAGGGTGTGGCGTTCTCTCCACAGACATGACCACAGCCAAAGATCTAGGTTCCACACATCACCAGCTGCCCCCACAGCACAGCCAGCCAGGGACAGAACCCTGGAACCGTGACAGCCCCTGCCCTGGGAGACGTTCCTCCGACTTATGTATCAATGGTTGCTGTAGACCCTGCCATCCAATTTACGTTTGTCTTTCATGGTGTGGACAGCTTTGTGCTTGAATTCCTGCAAAGAGGGTGAGGCTGTCTACTAACCACAGGGGCTCTGGGCAGGGTGTCTGAACGCTTTAATTGCCACTGTAATTGGTTTTACCTTTGACTTGGCAGGGTGATTTCTTTGTAATTCGTTGATGATTAATGACCATCCTCCCATCATTGCTGCTCAGCTGGCCAGACACACAGCAATTGGTTTGTGTTGGCACTCAGGGTTGATAAAAAAGACTTCAGAGCTCATCTAGGGGAGCTGTGTAAGAAGGCTTTTGTATCTTCTGTGGCTTTACTGAAGGAAACATCTGGAGGTAGAAAGTAAGTAAATGCTGGTTCATTTTGTCTTTCTACTCTTAAGATGCATGGACGTTCAAAACTTCCTACTTTATAGCACTTTGGTCAGTACACTGGTTAATATATATTTAGAGGAGCAGATGCTTTTGAAGATTGTGAGAAGTTAAAACATTTGGATTATTACAAAAATCCAGATAAAAGATCCATAAAAACTGACATCAGTATTACCCATGGTATTATTCAGGCCTAGGAAATACAGTATTGATTCACTCTGGGAGACAAGAGAAAAGACCAAAAGTTATTGTAGGAATCTTACTGAAGGAGGCCTCTTTGCAATGATCAGTATCTCAGAAGTTTAAACATAAGCATCAGAGATGATCCTGTGTGAAATCAGATGCTGATGTGATTAAATCTCCATAGAGGTGTCTTTCTGTCTGTCTCTCCCTAGCACAGAGAATCTCAGAGAGATTATGATCCCAGAAGGAAAATAAGTGGAGGTAAAACAGTAGAAAAGTTCAGCATGATGCTAGGCTCACTGAACAGAATCCTCAAGCATGAAGCTATCGTTGTATTGGGGGAGACAATGGTCACTGAAAGTTACCTTTAATTAAAACCCCGGCATGGCGCCAGGTTCGGGGGCACAGCGTGCAGTCTCATCTGTTTAGAGAGGGAGGAAGGAGGCTCACTTGATCCTAGGAATCTGAGGCCAGCCTGGGCCACACAAGAAGGCCCTGCCTCAAGTAAAGGTCGAAGACCAAGGACAAAGTTTTGGTGTGATGTAGATCTAAATATAATAACAATCTACTGAGACTGTATCTTAAGTCAACCTACCTGGGCTAGTACAATCCATTTTAGAATATCAAGGTTTTGGCAGTTTTTAAACCCACCAATTTGCCTCCAGGGGTTCACTCTGGCATGTCTGCAGTGCATCCGGGGTTCACTCTGGCGTGTATCTGGGGTTTGCTCTGGCGTGTATCTGGGGTTCGCTCTGGCGTGCATCCAGGGTTCACTCGCGTTCATCCAGGGTTCACTCTGGCGTGTATCTGGGGTTCGCTCTGGCATGTATCTGGGGTTCACTCTGGTGTGTATCTGGTGTTCGCTCTGGCGTGTCTGCAGTGCATCCAGGGTTCACTCTGGTGTGTATCCGGGGTTCACTCTGACATGTCCGCAGTGTATTC
>NW_012267260.1:694874-698426 GCF_000151885.1 Dipodomys ordii | reverse complement strand
TATTCGGGGTTCACTCTGGTGTGTCTGCAGTGCATCCGGGGTTCACTCTGACATGTCTGCAGTGCATCCGGGGTTCACTCTGACATGTCCGCAGTACATCCGGGGTTCACTCTGGTGTGTATACAGGGTTCACTCTGGTGTGTATCCGGGGTTCACTCTGGCGTGTATCCAGGGTTCACTCTGGCATGTCCGCAGTGCATCCAGGGTTCACTCTGGTGTGTATCCGGGGTTCACTCTGGCGTGTGTCCAGGGTTCACTCTGGTGTATATCCAGGGTTCACTCTGGTGTGTATCCGGGGTTCACTCTGGTGTGTATCCGGGGTTCACTCTGACATGTCCGCAGTGTATTCGGGGTTCACTCTGGTGTGTATCCAGGGTTCACTCTGGTGTGTATCCAGGGTTCACTCTGGTGTGTATCCGGGGTTCACTCTGGTGTGTATCCAGGGTTCACTCTGACATGTCCACAGTGTATCCTGGGTTCACTCGGACATGTCTGCAGTGCATCCGGGGTTCACTCTGGAATGTATCCAGTGTTTGCTCTGGCGTGTCTGCAGTGCATCCAAGGTTCACTCTGGTGTGTATCCGGGGTTCACTCTGGTGTGTATTCGGGGTTCACTCTGGTGTGTATTCAGGGTTCACTCTGGCATGTCCGCAGTGCATCCAGGGTTCACTCTGACATGTCCGCAGTGTATCCGGGGTTCACTCTGGTGTGTATCCGGGGTTCACTCTGGCGTGTATCCGGGGTTCACTCTGGCGTGTATCTGGGGTTCACTCTGGTGTGTACCCGGGGTTCACTCTGGCGTGTATCCGGGGTTCACTCTGGCGTGTATCCGGGGTTCACTCTGGTGTGTACCCGGGGTTCACTCTGGTGTGTATCCGGGGTTCACTCTGGCGTGTATCCGGGGTTCACTCTGGTGTGTACCCGGGGTTCACTCTGGTGTGTATCCAGGGTTCACTCTGGTGTGTATCCGGGGTTCACTCTGACATGTCCGCAGTGCATCCGGGGTTCACTCTGATGTGTATCCGGGGTTCACTCTGGTGTATATCCGGGGTTCACTCTGACATGTCCGCAGTGTATCCAGGGTTCACTCTGGCGTGTCTGCAGTGCATCCAGGGTTCACTCTGGCGTGTCTGCAGTGCATCCAGGGTTCACTCTGACATGTCCGCAGTGTATCCGGGGTTCACTCTGGTGTGTCCGCAGTGCATCCGGGGTTCACTCTGACATGTCCGCAGTGTATCCGGGGTTCACTCTGGCGTGTCTGCAGTGCTTCCAGGGTTCACTCTGGGGACTTGTGCCTTTTTGTGGTGACCGGAATGGGTCCAATCAAATGTCATTTCTTGATATCGATTTGATCTTTCAGGAAGCATTGACTGTGTGGTTAGTGGAGTCTCTACCCTCTTCTGCACACTAAGAGGTGAACCCTGACTGGGCAGGGTGTGCTAGGACAGAGGTCAGAGTGCAGAGGGCTGGACATTGGGTCCAGTCCAGGAGGCCCGGGTGGGCTGATGTCTCCGTTAGTGTCTGAACCCTGAGGTGAGTTAACCGAGAATATGGGACCCCTGTTCTAAGGAAAGAACCAGGCAGGTAGCGAGCAGCAAAGGAAAAAGTAGATGAAGTGGAGGTCATCAAGTTAAGAAAAGCCAACCAAACCCAGAAAGACAAAAGGCACAGTTTCTCTCTTATGCAGAATCTAGATAGTTTACATCTGTATGTTTGTCTTTTTAAAGGCAGGGACATAGAAGGGCAGGTACTTAAGTGGGATAGGAGAAGGAAATGGCGGTGAGTATGATAAAAATACACTACGGTTCAACCTAGCGGCACTAAGTGTCCGATTACGAGTAGATGAACGGGTCCCACCTGATCCTTCCTTTCTCCTTCCTGCCCTCATTCCCTCCCTCCCTTCCTATTTGTGTTATTTTTTATTTGGTTTCTTTTGGCAATGCTGGAGGACGTCACTTTACTTTTTTTTTTTTTTTTTGGTCCAGTCGTGGGGCCTGAACACTGGGCCTGGGCGCTGTCCCTCAGCTCTTCAGCTCAAGGCTAGCGCTCTACCACTTGAGCCACAGCGCCACTTTGGCTTTTTTTCTTTTTTGCTTATGTGGTGCTGAGGAATCGAACCCAGGGCCTCATGCATGCAAGGCAAGCACTCTACCACTGAGCTACCTTCCCAGCCCTTTACTTTTCTTCCTAAAGGAACTATTTAGCCTGATTTTATAGCTGAAGACAGAGGCAAGTCCTGGACCAGCCACAGGATTTGTCTTCATTCCATTCCACATATGCATCCCTTTAATCATGCCTTGTGTAGTCATTTAAATGAATCTGCACAGGCAATTAGTGCATCATTGCTCGCATACTCTATGTGTCCCTGATGATATGCTGTTCTTCACACCGCCACATAACAAACTGAGCAAGGCTCCTTCCTGCTCCTTACTTAGCCACAGTCTGGGTCGTTGGTTATGAAATGTCTCCGATCAGTGAAGTCTGATTTCAAGAGGATTCCCCCTGCGTAGAAATAAGAGAATATGTTGCCTCTTCTTCCAATGCGTCTACATTCAGAGCTCTGTTCTGCCTTCTCTTAGCCTGCTTTATATAACAGGCAACTAACTGTATTCAAATAATAGATGAACTGGGCCATCTAAGACATCTAAAGAAAGAAAACGCGGTATCCTTTGGGTCTGTTTCAGGGAATATACTTTATCCAGCGTGCATCTGTCTGTGAGTTGATCCATCCTGGGTTCTTACAAGTTTCCCCTTGGCTGCTCTGCCTGGTCTCATCCAAGTCCCCAGCCACAGGCTCAGCAATGCTGGCCCCTGGGCTGCTCTGGGGTCTCCGCAGGTGTCTCCTTCCGCAGAGCAACTCTGGAGACTTGGCTGAGCTCTGGGGGCTGCAGCGCTGCAGCAGCTGCTGGTGCCCGGCCGTCCAGGATGGGCTCCTCCGTGCCCCGGGGGTGCCGCCGCCTTCTTTGTTCTTCTGGAGTGCTTGACCTCTCCATGGCCTACTGCATTTTAACAAACGTTTTAGAGTAATCCTGCAATCGTTTGGGACGAAACCCAAAGACACAGTGAATCTAAAGACATTGATGTTTTCTCCCCTTATTTTAATCTTCTCTTCTTTCATGATGTGTTTTAGTTTTCCTTATAGATATGTTTAAGGTGGCAGTATTATTGAGAAATAACCCATGTACCACAAAATTTAACCCTTAAAACTTTGTAGACTTCCAAATTTTTAGTATGAGTACCTTGACATCATGTGAATCAAGATTTTCTCAGCACTTCAGGAAGAAACTTCAAAATTGTTAGCAGTCATTCCGGACTCCTGTCTTCCTCAGCCCTGGGGACTATTAAACTATACTCTGTCTGTGCTGTCTGTGCATACAGTGCATCTTGATCAGTGCCACGGCGGCTGTGAGGGGAGACAGGCGCAGGCGTGGAGATGCTGAGTGCTGACAGGATGGAGCGGTCCCGTGTCTGGGGGCGTCTGCGCACCAGGCCCTGCGCCCGGGGGCGTCTGCGCCAGGCCCTGCGCCCGGGGGCGTCTGCGCCAGGCGGGGG
>NW_012267260.1:682768-692886 GCF_000151885.1 Dipodomys ordii | reverse complement strand
CCCCCCACCCCCCACCAAAGTTGTAAAGTTCGTTTTTTGACATAGCAACTTGTACATCTCATTGTTGCAATGGGTCCACCTGTATTCCTATTTAAACACTTTGTTTTTTCCCTTCCCCTCCACAAATTATACCAACGTCAAATACAGTGAAAGCAGGGGTTATACCGTGGGTGCTAACACTTGTTCCACACTGTGGACCAAGTCATGTAACGTGGGCCTCTAACGTGGGAAACGGAGGTGTCAGCGATCGTAAAGCTCAGTGCACCTTGCAGTCACCGATCCGCGTGTGGTTCAGCTGGAAGTGCTTTCTTCACTGCTGCAGAGTCGGCACTTCACACGTTTAAATATTACTACGTATTTCTTTAAAAACCAAAACAACCCTGTGAAACAGTGAAAATAAATGAGTGATATATAAAGTACTGTGATACTGTGATCAAAACGATAATCAGTGTGTTAAAACATAAGACTTAAAGAATGTTCCGTGTGGATGTTATTACAAGACGCTGCCTCCTCCGTGTGTGCGCTGGTAGACAGGCAAGAACAAGCGCTAGGCACCACATGTTTTACTCCTGATTTTATAGCTCACCAGCATGGCGGTGAGAGCGAATCATTAACTCTGAAGTCTCTGGATTACAGCGTTCTGGCCCTTCCCTCCTCGCCACAGCGGAGCGTCTGCACAGAGCACTGAGCACGGTCCGGCTCCGTGAGCATCACAGCACCTCAGAGCCGAGTGTGAGTAACGATTGTGTATAATAAAGACCAGCTTAGCATTGCCGATCCATCGAGCTTTTAAATAAACCGTGCATGTATGGAAACAAATGCTAGTGTCTGCTTCGTATGAGCATCCCAAAGCCACGAGTCAGATCATCATCACTACTCACCATCAACACGCAGCATGATACTGCAGTTCCACACTGTGTCGTCATTACACCAGTATCACACCTGTGTTGTTATATCCTGTGTTATTACGCCCTGTGTCACACCTGTGCTATTACACCTGTGTCACACCTGTGTTATTATACCCTGTGCTATTACACCCTGTGTCACACCTGTGTATTACACCTGTAGCACACCTGTGTTATTATATCCTGTGCTATTACACCTGTAGCACACCTGTGTTATTACTCCCTGTGTCACACCTGTGTATTACACCTGTATCACACCTGTGTTATTATACCCTGTGCTATTACACCTGTAGCACACCTGTGTTATTACGCCCTGTGTCACACCTGTGTATTACACCTGTAGCACAGCTGTGTTATTACACCCTGTGTCACACCTGTGTATTACACCTGTAGCACACCTGTGTTATTATATCCTGTGCTATTACACGTGTAGCACAGCTGTGTTATTATATCCTGTGCTATTACACCTGTAGCACAGCTGTGTTATTATATCCTGTGCTATTACACCTGTAGCACACCTGTGTTATTACGCCCTGTGTCACACACGCACATGACACCCTGTGGTACACCTGGAGTGCAATGCATCCTCCTCTGTCCCCCCGCCCCCCATCAACATTCCCTCCCCTCCTCCCATGACCCTCCTCTTACCTCCCTGTCTGCGCAGATACTCTCCGTCCTTTCTGGACGCGCGGTGTGGTGAGAGCTGGCCCATCCTGCATGGCCCTCGGGGCAGCGGCTGCCTCTCTGACAGGATGTGTTAGGAAAGACTCTGCTCCAGAGCCCCGGCCCTGCCATGGCTCCCGCCGAGCCCAGCCGAGGCACGCTGCACAAAACAACCCAGAGGGCAGGACCAGGCCAACCAAGGTCATCCAAGGTCATCCCAAACAAGGAAAAGGACGCAAACGGCCAGCACCTGCAGGCCCGAGGGAGATGGAGGATCTATGTTGGGCCACAGGTGCCAGGACCGGAAGAGGCTGAGAGCGCGGAGGGCCAGTGTCCGCCGACTTCCATGCTGGTGTCCCTGCACTGAATCCGGTCAGAACAAACGAGCGTGCCAGAATACGATGCGGTGTGGAAAGGCGCGAGTGCGAGGGCGCCGCGCTCTCTGCCGCCACGGCCACTTCACGTTAAAAGCCTCCAAGACTGTAAAAAGTGCTATCCCAGAGCAACACATGGCGTTCACGTTCACACCCCGAGTGCCCGAAGAAAGCAGACGCAGGAGCCCTGTGGGGTTGTGTAGTCAGAGCTGTTACAGAACATAGCTGATGGGAAATGTTACTGTGTGAGGTAAATACCTGTCGAGTCTTGGAAATTCAGAATATTCAACTAGCAGCGAGCCCTTTTAAAGTAAGCCAATTGCTCCTTACCCTTCTGCGATTTCTGTTCAAGTAGAGATCCAGTTACAGTGAAACATGCCTTGGGCCTGCTTCATTTGTCTCAGGGAAAGTGAACATCAGTAGGGAGGATAATTGCTTCTAAAATTTTGGAGGCACGATATTGGGGTGGTTACTGAACCCCGGCCCGGAGTGCTGACTATTCTTCAGCCCTAAAAATAGCACGCTGTGTGTTTTGGGTGAAGCTGGGGCTGTGGTTCTATTTCACCCGCACTCCAAACGCTGCCTGCAGGACATCACGGTGCGTGCAGGATGCGGCACATGCAGAACGTGGCGCATGCAGGACACATCGCATGAGGACACATCGCATGCAGGGAGCGGCACATGCAGGATGCAGCGCATGCAGGACGTGGTGCGTGCAGGACACGTTTGCATGCAGGACTGGTGCATGCAGGACGTGGCGCATGCAGGATGTGGCACATGCAGGACACATCACATGCAGGACACGTTCGCATGCAGGATGCGGTGCATGCAGGACGCGGCGCATGCAGGACGTGGTGTGTGCAGGATGCGGCACATGCAGGACACGTTCGCATGCAGGACGTGGTGCATGCAGGACGCAGCGCATGCAGGATGCGGCGCATGCAGGACGCGGCACATGCAGGGCACGGTGCATGCAGGACGCGGCGCATGCAGGATGCGGTGTGTGCAGGACGCGGCGCATGGAGGACGCGGCGCATGCAGGACACATCGCATGCAGGACACATCGCATGCAGGACACATCGCATGCAGGACGCGGTGCATGCAGGGCACGGCGCATGCAGGACACGTTCGCAGCTCCCATCAGTCTCACGCCAAAGATGGCGCTGCAGCCACTGATTTTTCTCTGCAGATTTTTCTCTATAAACAAATAGTGAAGACAGTAATAAATGTAGTGCCTTGGCTGTTTCTGGTCATGGTAAGCTCAACTTTCTCATTTTCATCTCTAACAAATGAAGCAACAGAACGTTCAATACTTAGCATAATTTTTTTCTGCTACTCAGAAATACATGAATCCATTTATTTGACCTTCATGATCAGGTGAGTTACTATCCTCAGGTTAATGAGGGAACATGTCAGAAAGGGCGGCGTCCTCCTTGCTCCAACATGCACATTAATTAAAGTCATTTTTCTTTGCTATTTGCATTGATAAGCAATCATCGATGAGGGAAGCGATAATTAAGATTCTCAGTATGTCCCGTATGATTTTAGGCCCTAAGTACCACGGTATAAAAGTAACTGTAACCCTCTGTACAGTATCTTTACAGTAAAATATATATTCAAACATTTCTGGTACAGAACGGACTTGAAGGTTTTCTGTTCTGCCTTCTTGCTTGTGTTGGGGATGTAAGCTGAGTGAGGCCTGGCTCTCTGTGGACCGAGCGAGGTGTCTGAGCTCCCCCAAACGCAGCTCTCAGTGTTAGCCGTGACACGCAATCATGAATCACAGCTCCAAGTTGTATTTTGAGTGCTCTTTTAGGTTGACCTATAGAATCTATCTTGGGGTAAGTAAAAATTATTTTCTGTTAATAGAAAACATACATTTATGGGTATATTTATGAAAACTCAGATTTTTAGTCAGCTTTACTCTCAAAATGGATACATCACAGTAGTGATCCATCCAGTCAGGCCTATGCGTGTGTAAAATTAAGAATAAACTCAGTTACTATTACTTCACTAGTATAAATACATATCTTTAGGTCTAGATACTTGTGCATGAATATGAACAAGAAAATGTTGTTATAACCTCAGCAATGTAACAGAGGAATGGAATGACTGGTATAACATTTTCTTTGTTTTGGTGGCATATCCAAGCGAGACGTTTGTGTTGGAAGGAGGCAGCGTGGCCATCGCTGAGGGGGGAGGAGGAGCAAGGACGTCATTCACTTGTGATTCGTCGTGAAGTGAGAGTTCCGCTTGCTTTCTGTTTTGAGCCCACGGGAATCTCAGGGAGCCAAAGGACAGCAAGCTCGCGTTCCCGGGTTTATCACGGTGGATCCCATAGATGCAGAACAGCGGGGGTGCCCCTCCCCCGAAACCCACTACAACACGCTGTAAAACGAACCTCCTCTGGCCCGGCTGTCTCGGGGGAGAGCCTTCTTGCAGAGGGCAGCAGGGCTGTGTGAGTCAGTGTCATCAGTCAGCTTCAGTTCCATAGTATGCTAGCTGCATTTAATTCCAGAAACCAAAGCAAAATGCGACTCTCCATAAATCTATGGAAGGAGCCATTTGAGTGTATCAGACAAAACATGTAAAAGTGATGCAAATTGAAGAGGCAGATAGTTGCTGTTGCTTCTGCAGTCTTAATTCCTGTCCCTCTCTGCTATATTTCTATTTTCTATCAGGTCAAGAGTCATTACAGGAAACATACTGGCCATAATTCTAGCACTTTTAGAGGCTCGAGTCAGGAGAGTCATGAGTTCAAAGCCAGCCTGAGTTATACCACGAGACCCTGTCACAAACAGCCCTCAAACCACCTACATAACAAGGATCGTCCAACAATAGAAAAGGAAACGTAAGTCAATTAGTTCTGCTTATGTTAGCTTAGGGTTGTTATAATAACTACATTGCATCCTGTTATTAGCCCTACTGGTATGCAAGTTCTTACTCATTAAATTAGATACGTGCTTCATGATGATCATGAGCATCCATGCTCCAAGTGAAGGCGTTTTAATGTTTCACGCTTCATCTTTCAGTCACAGCAATGCCAATGTGTTACTACGGCAAACGCGTGCTGATCTGAGAGGTCAAGTCCCCAAACTTTGGCCAGACATGGGTCGGTGGTAGGGGCCTGTCTGCCCGGAGTGGCGAGACCTGGACAAACTCCTCAGCACCCGCTGCACACAGCCTGCCTCGCCCACGTGCTCCCAGACTTCGCAAGGATGCTCTTTTCACGTCAGATCACCACGCATGGCACGTGGGGGCATGTGATGTCACCAAGTGTTTTCCTTCCAAAGCTCCACTTACGTCTTAACTATTTGCAAATAATAGATTCTGTCTGCGGGAGTTATTGGCTGATTCTGAAGGGTATTGTAATATTTTCCTTTGGTTCATTGCTTTAAAATGTTTCTCTTCTTTTCATTAAAACTATGAGTTGGTTTAAATTTTTTTTTTTGGTGGTCATGGGGCTTGAACTCTGGGCCTGGGCGCTGTCCCTCAGCTCTTCAGCTCAAGGCTAGCACTCTACCACTTGAGCCACAGCGCCACTTCCAGTTTTCTGGTGGCTTTTATTGGAGATAAGAGTCTCACCGACTTTCCTGCTTAGGCTGGCTTTGAACCGCGATCCTCAGATCTCAGCCTCCTGAGTGGCTAGGATGACAGGCGTGAGCCATCGGAGCCTGGCTGGTTTTAAATTTTTGACAGTTAAGTTTATCAACATATTTAATAGCCGTTAAATTTCATGCTTTTCTTACTAGAGTTTCCATATTTCAGGGTTATGTTTTCATTCACTTAGTGTCTAATTATAATTAGTTGCATCTTAGATAAGTGTGTTTTATGTGTTGTGTCTTTTTAAAATGCACACACACACTGCAGGATCTTTGTCTTCTACATGGTCTGACATATTGTGTCCCCTGTTCCGCAGGCTGCACACGCACCACTGTGTGTCTGTCCCCTGTACCGCAGGCTGCACATGCACCGCTGTGTGTCCCCTGTACCGCAGCCGCACACGCACCGCTGTGTGTCTGTCCCCTGTACCGCAGGCCGCACACACATCGCTGTGTGTCCCCTGTGCCGCAGGCCGCACACGCACCGCTGTGTGTCCCCTGTGCCGCAGGCCGCACACCCACCGTTGCAGCCTGCACACTCACCTCTGTGTGTCCCCTGTGCCGCAGGCTGCAATGCACCATTGTGTCCCCTGTACCGCAGGCCACACACGCACCGCTTTGTGTCCCCTGTACCACAGGCTGCACACGCACCGCTGTGTGTCTGTCCCCTGTACCGCAGGCCGCACACTCACCACTGTGTGTCCCCTGTACCGCAGGCCGCACATCACCGCTGTGTGTCCCCTGTGCCGCAGGCCGCACACTCACCGCTGTGTGTCCCCTGTACCGCAGGCCGCACACTCACCGCTGTGTGTCCCCTGTACCGCAGGCCACACACGCACCGCTGTGTCCCCTGTGCCGCAGGCTGCACACGCACCGCTATGTGTCCCCTCTGCCGCAGGCCGCACACGCACCGTTGCAGGCCGCACACGCACCGCTGTGTCCCCTGTGCCGCAGGCCGCACACGCACCGCTGTGTCCCCTCTGCTGCAGGCCGCACACGCACCGTTGCAGGCCGCACACGCACCGCTGTGTCCCCTGTGCCACAGGCCGCACACGCACCGCTGTGTCCCCTCTGCCGCAGGCTGCACACGCACCGCTGTGTCCCTTGTGCCGCAGGCCGCACACGCACCGCTGTGTCCCCTGTGCCGCAGGCTGCACACGCACCGTTGCAGGCCGCACATGCACTGCTGTGTCCCCTGTGCCGCAGGCCGCACACGCACCGCTGTGTCCCCTGTGCCGCAGGCCACACACGCACCGCTGTGTCCCCTCTGCCGCAGGCCGCACACGCACCGCTGTGTCCCCTGTGCCGCAGGCCGCACACGCACCGTTGTAGCCTGTCCTCCATGCTTGTCCTCTTAGCAGCTTATTGGTCCCATGATGATGTTCTTGAACTGGTGATCTTTGTCCCCACGCAGTGACTTTTAAGTTGGCGTTCCAGAGAACCAGCCGTGTCCTCACCTGGGATTTCCGAGGTGCCTGGACAGCCGCTCTCCTTGTCTCTTGTCGAATCACTGCTTTTGTAATCCGAGGTACGGGATGGAAACCCTGGGCACATTCCTGGGTGTTTCTCCAATGTTTTCCATCTGATGTTGCTTACATGTACAGAATTATTTCAGCAATGTGTCTTTTCAAGGAAAACCTAAAAATCAATAACATGTCGACTGACTAGAAAAATGGAGCTGCCCTTGTTAAATTCCAAGTTGTCGTTGGGTGATGTTAACCTTCCTGGGATCTTGTCAATAACAGTAAGTTCTGTGAATGCGTTTGGAGCGCCAGAGGCTGTGGCCACACTTGGGGTACGCTGACAGCCAGGACCGCTCTCGAGAGAATTCGCTCATTTTCATACATGTCCAGCTCTTACTCTGTACAATTGATACATGTTTATAAAATGAGTGGAATAGGAGAGGGAAGTCTGTGGCTTTGCAACCACCCAGTCCTCCAGAAAGCCCAGAGATCTACCCAGAGAGGAGCAGTAAGTGGTAGGAATGGGGCCTGACAGAGACTCTTCTGCTTCGTGGAAAGCAAGCCTTTGTTCTTATGTTTGACATGTGTTGAACTTTACAAAGAAACGCTAGCATGAACCAGCTCATTTAATAATTCAGCGGCATATAGAGGGAGCTGGAGTTAGAGTTAGCAATGGCTCATCTTTCTGATTGCTTTATATTAAAAACTCCTAATTTTTGAATCTGTTTTTAGTGCTCCTCACTAATCATTTGAAGCTAATTATTTCTTTTTATTTTAGCATTTTATGTATGTCACCACCAAGACTGGCAGTGTTGTAATCGCAAATACCTGCGCTGTAGAGGCGTGAACGCTGCTGCACGAAGCAGCTCAGCGTATGGTGAAGTTGCCGTGTGCAGTCGCTAACTGAAGCCATCTCGCTGTTTCCTAGCTCACTTTTCAGGAAGGTTTTGTGTACGCATAAGCCATGCAACAAGACTCTCATTTAGTTTGCATGTGGGAAAAATTCTAAATAATCAAATTTTAATCCATGAAATAAAAGCTACTTCAGCTATCGGCTCATCAAAATTTATGAATTTTAATTTATTAAACACTGAAAGATGAGCGAATTCATCTCAATATTTTAAAACGTTAACACCAAATAGGAACCAAAAAACCTTTTCAATAAGCTCTACCTTCAGTCAGATGGAAAAGGTAAGTCTCTGCTGCTACCCTAATCATGTCTTGGTTTCTTAACTCCTGATGTTTTCCTGGCCACCCAGAGATCTCTTATTCTTGAGAGTTTACCATGTTAGTTCTTTGAGTCACAGAACAGAGGGTGAGAAGCAGGTCTTGGTTTCTTAACTCCTGATGTTTTCCTGGCCACCCAGAGATCTCTTATTCTTGAGAGTTTACCATGTTAGTTCTTTGAGTCACAGAACAGAGGGTGAGAAGCAAGTGGACATGTTTTCCACATTCAATGGGAAATCTAGTTTCACACTTATAAAAACGCCGTGCTTCTATTTTCAAGCACAGAGAGGAAGCTGAATAATCTCCTCAAATACGTCAACAGCATGTCCTAATTACACTTCAAGCTGCTTTCTTTATTCAGAAATGTTGAGACATTAGTGGCCTCCTAATTTCTTGAGAAAGGCTACATGTCAAAGGCCTACGAAAGGAAATCTGTAGCCATTGGTTGCAGCCATAATGTTTCACTTGAAAATGTACGGATCATCGAACCATTCTTTAAAAATAAAATAAGCATTTTCTCTTTATTCTCCATTTTTTATTATCTTAAGTAGTTGCACAAAGGGGTCTCAACTCAACATGTCAGTTTATGAGTCCAATGCACCTTGACAGATTTGTCTTCAAAGGATAAAATAGCTCATGAATTTTTGCCTCCTACTGCCCAAATCAGTGTTCAATTGTGCCAATTTAGTTCAGTAACAGTACTTATTCCCGGAGGATTTTGTCTTGCCCTCACTGAAAATTGGCCTGTGAGCCTCAGACTTTGTTTCTTTTGGTCTTATCACTTAGTGTAGATAGCACAAAGACTTCATTTCAGTGCTGGAGTGTGGGGGTGTGAGATAAAGATCAAATTACCTGTGCAGGAGAGAGAATGAATGACTTATCATGTTTTCACAGTCTTGAGGTTGAGCCGGGTGGAATTTTCTCCCCAGAAATGTCAGTTAAAGAAATGTCTGAAGCAAGGTGATTTTCTTTTGCTAGGAATGGCATTAAAATTGCTGCAACTTCTTTTGCCTGTGGGATTAATTATAGACAGAGCCCTAGAGTTTATTCTGCTGCCACCTTCTTACTTTCAGGAGTGAGACTTGCCTAATTAAAATGACTGGGGAAGCTTCTGGAAACAGCAGCCACGTGGATACTGCAGGTTATAAATAGTCTCTGCTACAAAAGCTTTATGATCAGAACTCATCATTCGAATTCTTTTTTCATACGGCTTCTCCCTCTACCATAAAAAATAGATCATATAATTTTCTGTGATGACTTTTATGACTGCTTTTTTAAAAAGGGGAAACAGTCAAGTATTACTGCTTTTTGAATAATTCATAGCCTAGAGTGTAGATATATCTTGACAGACAAGAACCATACATGTACAAACACATATGTACAAACACATATATACTCTCATGTGAAGACACATGTAAAAACACACTAAAACTGTTGTAAACCTAATGATGTGTTGTCCATGTAAGATCCGCCCAGGCGAGTCTCTGTGTAAATCAGCTGCTTTGTGCCTGACCTCTCCAAATTACCCAGAGCCGGGAGATCAGGAGAAAAGGTTAACAAGCTTGTCATTTTAATGTCCATACCTGCTTACCTTCTAGTGACAGGAATTATACTCTTGCCTCTGTCCCCAGCGATTAACCCCGGGGGGGCCTGCAAAGCCCCACTGGGAGCAGAATTCCATGCATCCCAGTCCCAGGGCAGAGGCTGCCACAGGTCGGCGCGTGGACACAGCAGCGTGGAGGCTGGGGCCGAGGCTCATGGAGGCTGGGGGGGTGAGGCTCATGGAGGCTGGGGGGGTGAGGCTCAGGGAGGCTGGGGGTGGAGGCTCAGGGAGGCCGGGGGCTGAGGCTCAGGGGGGCCGGGGGCTGAAGCTCAGGGGGGCCG
>NW_012267260.1:677212-682622 GCF_000151885.1 Dipodomys ordii | reverse complement strand
CAGGGGGGCCGGGGGCTGAAGCTCAGGGAGGCCGGGGGCTGAGGCTCAGGGGGGCCGGGGGCTGAAGCTCAGGGGGGCCGGGGGCTGAGGCTCAGGGGGGGCCGGGGGCTGAGGCTCAGGGAGGCCGGGGGCTGAAGCTCAGGGGGGCCGGGGATGGAGGCTCAGGGAGGCCGGGGGCTGAGGCTCAGGGGGGCCGGGAGCTGAGGCTCAGGGGTCTGGGGGCCAAGGCTCAGGGGGTCAAGGGCCAAGGCCCATGTGGGTGGCACCGCCAAGGAGAGCCAGCGAGGGTCGGAGGCCCGATCTCCCGTCCAGCGCAGGTGTGGGCAGGCAGGGCGGGCACCGCAGGGCTGGGCCTCCCCGGGGTGCTGGGAACACAGAGGTTCAGGAAGGGAGCCAGGCAGGCAGTTGGTGGAAACCATTCCCTGACGTCCGGTGACCTCAGCTGACCTCGGCTGACCTCAGGTGACCTCGGCTGACCTCAGATGCCCACCTGCACAGCTCAGAAATAGTCGTGGCCCTGGTCACTCAGCCCCTTTGCCCAGTGCTCAGCCCTGGTGGACGGCCAGACGATGCCCACAGAGATGTGCGATTCGCAGAGTTGAAGCACAGCCTGAAGCACGGCGCGAGCGTCTCAGGCCACACAGACCTGCCTTTAGCTCAGACTTCACGCAGACTGGGAGGTGTTTCCGCCTCTCTGGGTGGCAGGGAGGCTGGCTGAGGGACACCATGGCTGGGTGAGAACTGCGTGCGCCCTGCCCTGCAGACCGGAACCTTCTTTTCAGTGTGAGTTTTCATTGGACGGTCATTTCCTGATTTGTGGCTGGACATGGCGGCGATTTGTTATCCATTGAGGAAAAAAGAGAAAGCAAATGGGGCCGTCTTTTCTGTGTTTTCTCTCTGGTGATAGTGAAGTAGGGAAGCAGGAGCAGCCACGGTCCAGACAAACATTCTGGAATGTTCTTCTAGCGTAAAGAGCACGTTCATGTCTGGAGCAGGGAGGGCAGGACGCTGTCGTGGGGCTCCGTCCCGCTTTGAGAGCTGCGAGGCTGGCCGGCCACGGGATGTCCCGGCACGGCGGGGCTCGGCCGCCCGGACCGTGGACCCCCAGGAACGGGAGCGCCATTGCACTGTATGCGGCAGGACCCGAACCCAGCACTCGCACCCGCATCCACACTCGGAAGGGCTCCTGAGGACGTGGAGACTCGCACCGCGAGGAGACCATCCTTCCCCATTCCTTTGCCCATCATTCACGACCTTATCCTGATTTAAATAAAGACGTGGACAGACAGGTCATCCACACTCCCACTCCAGAAGAGGAGCCAGTGCGGTGGGAGGCACCGTGGACTTAGTCACCGGCCCTGGGCCTGCACTGCAGAGGACAGAGGGGTCAGGGGACAGAGGGGTCAGGGGGCACCAAGGGGTCAGGGCACAGAGGGGTCAGGGCACAGATGGGTCAGGGGACGCCGAGGGGTCGGGGGACGCCGAGGGGTCAGGGGACGCCAAGGGGTCAGGGGACAGAGGGGTCAGGTGATGCCCTCTCATCCAGATTCGGAGCACACCAGCAGGATGGTGATGGTGTGCCCACGTCACTTGCATGCAGTTCTGTGGCTCCGGGAGGCGGCCCCCTGGGTTCCCGGAGCTGAGCTCACGGCCGTGCTCCTCTGCCCAGGTCGGCTGGAGCAGCAGCGGGACTCGAACCCAGAGCTGAGCTCACGGCCGTGCTCCTCTGCTCAGGCCAGCTGGAGCAGCAGCAGGACTCGAACTCGCCGGTGCCCTGTCTGGGCTCCACACCGCTGCCACTCTGGGCACTGAGCGCCTTTCTTCTGGTCATCTGCAACACGAGGTCAGGGCCAGCATTCTTGGCTATGTTCAGTCAAGGAGGAGACCTGGACAGAGAGGAGACAGGAGCGTGTTCCTCCCGCAGGTAAGTCCCCCCCCCACACACGACAGTGGAGTGACAGGAGACATCATGTGATCTTTCGCACTGTTTATCATCTTTACAGACAGGGCCGCTTTGCTCTGCTCTACGTCAGATCACCAAACTGTTCTGAAATTCTCCTGTAGCAGCGGGGCCAGGTTCTGACTTCAGTGTACTGCGAGTTCCCTACTCAGCCATATGGCAGGCAAACGTATGCGATCGAAGCCAGGGGCGCTCTCTAGACCGAGGGGAAGCAGGCGATGGTGGCCCTTGCTCTGCCGGTTGAACAGACCTGGATGCATTCCCTGTGGCTGCACACCCAGAGCACCTGCAGAGAGATCCGTGGTGACCACCAGCTTCCCCCAGAGCCGCCATGGGCAGGCCGGGAAGCAACGCCGCAGGTCCAGGATCCGTGAGGAGATCCACACGCGTGGGCCCCAGAGCCGCGAGGAGATCCACGCACGCGGGAACCTCAGAGCCGCGAGGAGATCCACGCACGCGGGCCTCAGAGCCGCAAGGAGATCCACGCGCGCGGGCCTCAGAGCTGTGAGGAGATCCACCCACGCGGGCCTCAGAGCTGCAAGGAGATCCACGCGAGCTCCAGAGCCGCAAGGAGATCCACGCGCGCGGGCCTCAGAGCCGCAAGGAGATCCACGCGCGCGGGCCTCAGAGCTGTGAGGAGATCCACGCACGTGGGCCTCAGAGCCGCAAGGAGATCCACACATGTGAGCCTCAGAGCCGCAAGGAGATCCACCCACGCGGGCCTCAGAGCCGCGAGGAGATCCACGCACGCGGGCCTCAGAGCCACGAGGAGATCCACGCACGCGGGAACCTCAGAGCCGCGAGGAGATCCACCCACGCGGGCCTCAGAGCCGCAAGGAGATCCACCCACGCGGGCCTCAGAGCCGCAAGGAGATCCACGCGCGCGGGCCTCAGAGCTGTGAGGAGATCCACGCGCGCGGGAGCCTCAGAGCTGTGAGGAGATCCACGCACGCGGGCCTCAGAGCCGCGAGGAGATCCACGCACGCGGGCCTCAGAGCTGTGAGGAGATCCACGCACGCAAACCTCTCAGAGCCGTGAGGAGATCCATGCACGCGGGCCTCAGAGCTGTGAGGAGATCCATGCACGTGGGCCTCTCAGAGCTCTGAGGAGATCCACGCGCGTGAGCTTCGGAGGCCGCAGACACCTCCTGAACGCCACCACCACCTGCAATGCAACTTCCTCCAGCATTTCTTCTACACATTTAGAATAGATCAGTTATAACTTATGCTTTAACTTTCACATAACTGAGAGCAGATAAAAGGTAATTCTCAGAAGAAGGGAAGTCTCTTTAATCTGCTGGTGTTTTACTTCCTGGTGCTCTTCTTTTATGGCTTCTTCCTGTGCAATGAACTTCCTTATCCGGTCTTTTAGAATGCATCTGCTGATGATAAAGTCTCTTCATTTCCGTTTATCTGACGTACTCTGACTTGGCTTCTGAGAGGTTCTCTGGCTGGACATAGAATTTAAGGAACTCCAGTCCTGCAAAGGACCTCATTGTTTCTGACAGAAACGCAGCATTCATACTTCTTTAGTAGGAAAGGTGCTCTCTTCTTGCTTCTGAGTATGCCACTCTATAATTTTACAGGTTTGACAAGGATGCATCTCAGTGGGAATTCCAGTTCATTCTGTTTGGGAACTGAACACAGCTGAGCGTCTGCCTCAATCTTTTAGTCCATCTTACCAGACTAAAATCACGGGAAACGGCAAGTGCGCTGTCTGGCACATGGGCTTTTCCACCGAGTGTTCGCTCTAGAAGAACCCTTGGCCGGCCCGTACATCTAGTATTTTCATTTTAATCTCGTGTTTTGAATCATGGTCATAAACTTTGAAAGGCACACCTTTCATTCCGCTCCTTTGTCCTTTGAGGCTGATTTTTCCACAAAGAGCTCTTACTATGAACCTTTTATCGCTCTCCAGGCTTACAAAGCAGATAACTGTGAAGGAAACAGACCAGCTGCTCCGCCTAGCTAGTAGCTCCGTTCCCTGTTCCGATCCTTTCATGTCTGTTGACAGTTGTGCTCAATGTCTGTGATTCGTGACATTTTAGGGTTGTCTTCTCTGAACATGGAGCCTGCTTTCTGAACTTCCATTTCTGTGAACCTGGCCATGGAGACTTGTGCTTGAAGAATTGAGACAGAGTAATTCAGTTTAAACCAGGATTTCTAGAGAACCATAGTGAGATTCGTTGCTCATTTTGCCACAGTACCTATCTTCCTCCTAACGAGAGGTTAAAAGGGAGTTTTGTTTGGATCGTGGCTGGGGTAACGCTCACTTTCCATATGGAGCTGGGGGAAGGTTCTCAGACTCGCTTGCCTCTTCCTGATTAACTGCTTGGCCTGTGCTCCTGTCTGTGTCAGGGCTGAGGGAGGCATGGCGGGCCGGGACTGGCATTTTCTCCCCCTTCCTGCAAGTGGCCGAGGGACCACAGGAAGATGCCAGCCTTGCTGGAACGCTGCTCTGGGAGACATCCTGGCGCAAGAGAGCAGGTCTCCAGGGCCTTAACGCCAGGCTTCCTGCCGCCTACGGGTCAGTCTCTCCTGCGTCTGGCCTACCTGTCGCCATACACCCATTGAAGGCTTGCTTTTCTTTTCTGCATGTGTCGGGCCTGCTGTCTGTTGCACGGATTTCTGCCAACAGATCGGCACTGGCTTTGGGGCAACCATACAGTTTGCATTTACGTGTGATGAGTCTTAGCTCTGAAAGGCTTCCTTTAGGCAACTCATTTTTAGCTAGAGTCTATCATCCATTTAATTAAGGCTGGTGTGGAATTCTTCTGTTGCAGGACTAAGGACATGGGTCTTCAGGGATGACGACTTTCCTAGTCCCACGGAGCTCAGGAGGAAGAAAATAACAAGAGCTAAAAACCAGAAAATGTTTTAACAGTAAAAAGGCACAGAGCTAACTCTACACCCAAGGATAAAAGCATAACAGCATGTATGAGTGAGGCCAGGAGGTCTGTGAGATTGTAGAAGCAGAGTCGTTACTCACATCTGCAAGGAGGCAGTGTCCATGGCTGGTAGTCTCTGGGTGCTAGAGTGATTTATGGGCGTGCTCTTGGCACGTTATCCTGAGGAGCACTGTCCTTGCTGCTAGAACCGGGGAAGCTGTCCTGAATGGCAAATTCAGACATGGTCTCCGGCATCTTTTCTAAACTGCAGACGGTCTTCGGTGCGCACTGTTCAGCTCCAGGCGGTCTCATCCAGAAGCAGCTCTGCCTCCTCCTCCTGATGGTTTCTAAACCAACACGGTGGCGCCGCAGGGCTTGCTTGCTGCTTCCTTTGCCTTCAGAGGCCCTGGAGCTCCGGCGTCACCAAGGGGATGCGCGTACCCTCCTGCCACCTGCACCCCTTCCCTGTGGGCGCGGGGCGCCGAGCACCATGCACCCCATTCCAGTGGGCACGGGGGGGGGAGGGGGCGTCTCCTGACCTCATTCCAGTGGGCACGGGGGGG
>NW_012267260.1:669480-676665 GCF_000151885.1 Dipodomys ordii | reverse complement strand
GTCTCCTGACCTCATTCCAGTGGGCACGGGGGGGAGGGGGCGTCTCCTGACCTCATTCAGTGGGCACGGGGTGGGGGGAGGGGAGGGGGCGTCTCCTGAGCTGAGCTGAGCTGTCCGCAGCCAACGCCTGCACAGCGCCAGCGCAGAGGCCATGGAGGACAGGGGCGAAGCGTGGACTGCACATTGTGGAATCACCCTGGGGGGGTGCGTGTGCACCTGCGTGTGTGCCCATGCATGTGTGTGCGCACAGATACACAGCCCACACTCCGTGTTTGGAGGTGGAGGCCTTGGGAAAGGACTGGAGCGGTGAGCGGTCACCCGCCAGCTCATCTGGGTGGAAGGGACCCGGGTTAAAATGATTTCCCTGGATTCTGTATTAGTTGAGATTCAATGGTGGGAAAGAAATAGCAATTTAAATTTTCCAGGAAAGTGCTCTTAAGAGACCCCAACAATCCTTTCAGCCCATCCCCAGCTTCACAGGGCAACTACGGTGTTCATCGAACGTGTCACATTACTGCTACATACTTGCTTTCCGTGGCCTGTGTCTGGGGACCGTGGGGCTCCGGGCCTGGCCGTGTGCCCTTCACAGATCCCAGCCCCGTGGGGAATCAGCACACACAGCTCATGTGTGCCCATTTTGAAACACTTGGAATATAATTTCCCTATTCCAAATGATTGCAGGGTCGATAGTTCTATCATTGCTTCTGCTGAATTCAACAAGTGTATTGAGGACACTACGTGCAAGGTACTTTGCTAGTGACACCATGAGAATAAAGGTGGACTAGACACAATTCCTGGGCTCAAAGAATCTGGCATCTTGGTGTGTGTGTGGGGGGCAGGTCTGTGTCCTAAGCTCCCCTCATAGCGGGACAGATGTCAGAGACACAGAGAGACACAGAAAACCATAGGCTTTGTGAGATACACCTCCCTTTTACAATTAAAGATAGTAAAATATTTTTAAAAATATGTGCATTAGGGGCTGGGAAGGTGGCTCAGTGGTAGAGTGCTTGCCTTGCATGCCTGAGGCCCTGGGTTCAATTCCTCAGCACCACATAAGCAAAAAGAAAAAAAAAAGCTGGAAGTGGTGCTGTGGCTCAAGTGGTAGAGCACTAGCCTTGAGCTGAAGAGCTGAGGGACAGCGCCCAGGCCCAGAGTTCAGACCCCACGACTGGACCTCCCCCCCCCAACAAAAATACGTGCATTAAAAGAAAGACAGTAAGCAGGCAGGGCTCTGGAAAAAACACAGATTTTGAAGAATCTGAGAGAAGAGTGATGAGCTACAGATAGAACGCACAGGTGAGGGAGATGCCTGGAAATGCGCCCAGGCTCTGGGAGCCAAGTGCGAAGAGAACTATGGACGTCCAGAGGGCTTAGAATGGGGGCTGCGTGGGGACCTCTTCGTTTGCAGAGCTGTCCTGGGAAATGCAGAGGGAACGGAGAAGCAGGCCGAGGCCGGCGAGGCTGCGCTCTGAGGCAGGGAGGCCCGGCCCGCTCGGATCTGACACCGAGGGAGCCGCAATCCCACGTCCCGCGCGGAGCACACCACGCGTCCTTGTAGTTACGTGGAGATCAGATGGCTGAAATCACGCTTCGACATTACTGGAGGAGAGGAGTCGCGCCTTCGTCTCGTTGGTGTCACACACTGCTGTGTCCCCAGGGTGTGGACGGCAGGAATCGAGCCGAGTTCCCTGGGCAGGTATCCTCCTGCCAACTGTATATATAGATGTGCTAGAACCGAGTGCCGCTGGGAGGGAAGAGAGCGTCCTACACTAAAGGCTCTGGTGACAAAGCCCAGCACAAGAACGCTGTCCACGGCTCCAAATTGCAACTGGAAAGGCTTGTTTGACTGATTTTCTTGTTTCTTAGGACACGCAGGCTCAAGCCCTCCCTCGGGCAGGCGCCCCGTGGCGGTGAGGCTCTGCCCCCCCGGGGTGCTCCCCCCAGTGCTCCCCCCCAGTGCCCCCCTCCAGTGCCTCCCCCCCAGTGCTCCCCCCCAGTGCTCACCCCCCAGTGCTCACCCTGGTGTCGCGGCCCTCTGACACAGCTCTTGAACGTGGGCTCTGCGGGGTGAGTGCTCAGGACCGAGGGCAGAGGGGAGGGGCACGCGAAGGTGCATGTCAGCAGCCGGCTTTGTATGCCGAGGAAGGTGGCCATGGCCTTTCGTGTTCCTGTTACACCCAAGTCAGCCAGCACCGAGGTAAGAAGGGAGCCGGAGGGAAGGGAGCGCAGCTGCCGGCCCCTCCCCAGCCTCCATGCGCCGCATGGACAATGCCGAGGACACGCTCAGAACTCCACAAACGCAGCCAGTAATGTGTGTGTGTGGGGGGTCTGTTTAAGAAGGTTTCGCATTTGCATTTGAAAATGGCACTGTAAACTGCAAAGCTGAGAGGTAAAAGGCATGCTCACCATTAAAATGCTTGGTTTTCTCGAGCTCGAATGACAGAGCAAACAAAACAGAATGGAAACTGCTGCGGGAAGCCAGAGGGGCCCACTGGCGGTTTCATTTCCAGCCGCACTGACGTCCCCGTCTGGGCCGCGCAGGGCCCTGTGGCTCACCCTCCTGCCCTCAGGCCGGGTCTCGGCCGGGTCTCGGCCGGCCACACATTCAGATTTTTGTGGGTTTCCTGATTCTTCTTTCGTTGTACCTAAGCGGGGGACACCCTCTTCCATCCTCTTCAGTTCAATCATCTTCTGTTTCATTGGAAATCGCTTTTCTGCTTATTGACTGTCCTGTGAGCTCGCCCTTCTGTGTTGGCAAGAGGCGTTCCCGCTGAGGAGATTTCACGCCAGTCTGGTGACCCTGCCTGAAGGGAGGCTGTGACTTCCCGTCTTCCCTGTGACGCTTCACACCGTCTGGTGAAACCGTGATGGTGAGTGTGTGTCTCCTCTGTGACCGCCGGCTGCTGCACACGGGAAGCGGGGCTCCGACCGCTGCCTGGCTCCGTCAGCTGGGACGCTAATGCGTAGGAAAGCTGTGAGAGTCTCCGGTCAGACTTATTTCAAATAATATTAATAAAAAGTGTGTTGCCTTACACTGTAAGAGACTTCATCTCTTGCTTGCTTATGTGAATTCTCCCTGCCTCTCATCCTGGTACACACATTTGTTTTTATTTATACCAGAAGCAAACTCTGTCTCCACCTGCGTGCATGTTATGTAGAGGTTTATCACCTGGTAAGCAGCAGGTGAAGGGTCTGTCCTGTTGAGCAGTAAAGCTGGAAGTGGTGCTTCCCGAGCACCCTCGGTCGTGTCTGCACACTGCCTCACACCAGGGAGAGGTGTGGGGTCAGATGGCCGTATTTCCCAGGGAATGACCATGAGACTCGCACCTGCTCCCCGCAGGTGGGCATGGTGCGGGGACCCGAGGCCCCTGGCTGGCGGACTCTGGGATGGGGCTCACTGGTTCAACTCTGCACCATGGCACTCGGTGAAGATTCCCAGCGCCACCCACAAAGGCTCTCCCTGCCTCGTCCGCCGTGGTGCGCTGAGCAGACCGAAGCCGGGCTCCAGGCCTTCCGCAGTGCAGCCGCTCTGGCTTGGTGGTTTTATCACGAGCAGCAGTTGCTGTAACTGGCATTTTCCCTTTCCTCCTAGGACCAAGCTGGATTTTGAGTTGGAGCAGGGATGCTCGCCAGACGGTGCCCGGGGACACAGCGTGGACACAGCAAGAGGCCCTGGTCCTTACCCCCGTTCCTAGCACTGCAGTGAACCAGCGGCCTGGCTCTGCTGCCCGCATTGCCGATGGTGTGAGGCCGAGGCCGCTGCCCTCCCGTGGAGGAGCGGAGGGCAGAGAGGGCGGGGCAGGGTCACCCAGGCGTCCACCCCCACCCTCCCACCGCCCCAGCGGTATGCCGTCACCTGGATCCTTCTCACTGCACTGTTGGTGATTTTTCCGATGAAATCCTGCCTTGCCTACAGAGAGCGGGAAACACTGTCTCCACATACGTGACTGTCTCCTTTCTGGACTTTGTAGAAGATGGCTAGTCACGTACGTAGAAGCTCAGAGGATTACCACGCCCTGGCGGGGTCAGGCTCTGAGGCTCAGGAGCAGGCAGGGAGACAGCGTTTGGCGAGTTACTTATTTGTTTATTTAATGAGGGCACACATATGTGGATGAACATCTTTCATGATTTAAATGTTCAGTGTATTCCTCTGTATCTGTACTTTACATTGCTTCTGGAAATGGCATCCTCTTTTATTCTAAAATTCAGGGCACAACACAAAATACACATGCTTTTCAGTAAAGAACTGGTCTGCGTCACCATCCCTTATTTTATGGCCCTGGGGTCATTTTCTCTGAGTTTTGTGCAGTGGATGCAGGGGTGGAGCTGCCCAGAACAAGTTGCTTTCCTTCCCCTCCCCAAATACCGTTTTCTCAGAGATACTGAGCTCCTTTCCCACAATATCATCTTCTTTGGCATTCTTCATCCAGCAGACGAGCTTGCAGACACCCCTGGCTCAGGGCCTGTCCCGGGCTGCTCCGAGCAGGCAGCCGGTGTGCGGGAGAGGGCAATGGATCGCTCCTTCTCTTTCACACCATCCGTTTATGCTACGGACTTTGCGTATTCTGCACCAGAAACACAGACAATTTACTTAATTGGACATGCTTTAGATTAGGCAGGAGAGTAAGAAAAGCAGACCAGCTTTAAACAGCACGCCGGAACCCGGCCACCAACTTGAGCTCCTACTCAAAACAAAAGGTGAAGGAAATGCCGCCTTGATTTCCTCCTCTGGCCGTCTTCTGCATCATGTTCACAAGGCAAGATGGAGTTCGGTGTTGCCAGGTCCGCTGCTGTGCTTCAGAAACGACTTCCTTGAACTGTGGGCTGCTGGGGTAGCTCATTCTGCCAGCAGAGAGGGCGGGGCCGGCCAGGGGCCCCTTCGGGTGGGGCTCGCACCTGTCTGCAGGGAGGCCTTGAGACACAGTGACTCGAGAGGAAGCCCAGGCAGGGCTCAGCAGGCCGCAGGGTCAAGGACCGGCCTGCGTCCCCGCGAGAGAGAGCCGGCTGAGACGCACAGGCCGTGGCTCGAACCGGCAGCCGGGAAACTAAGAACAAGAATTGTCCTCTCCCCGCGGCCACTTGGCACTGTGATTTCACTTTTCTGAGAGTTGTGTGTGTGCATGTGCATGTGTGTGCATGTGTGTGTGTGCATGTGTGTGCGTGTGCATGTGTGTGCATGTGCATGTGTGTGGATGTGTGCATGTGCATGTGTGTGCATGCACATGTGTGTGTACGTGTGTGTGCATGTGTATGCGTGTGCGTGTGTGTGTGTGTGTGTGTGTGTGTGTGTGTGGTGCAGACAGTATCATCTCTGCCTAGAACCAAGCTTGGAGATTAGTCTGCATTCACCTCGACTCTGCTGCGGGGCTGGACGCTGTGGCCCCGGGCTGGTCTCCCCGTCAGCCGGAGCGGCCTGGCATGCCCACCCTGGCTTCCGTCCCCATTCATCCGGAGAATGAAGTAAACCCAATTTGATCTGTTCTCCATCTGAGAGCAGGAAATTAAGTTTGAAAATGATTTAAATCTCTTTTCCAGGAGGGATTTTTACTGCCCCGGGTTCAATAGTTCAATGTGACAGAAGCTTCTGCCAGATTTCTAATTCACAGTGTGTTTAAAAAAGGATGAAATCAAGACTACCTTTCATTTCATTCTCTGAATTCTTCCATCCATCTGAATTCGAGGACCTCTCAATCAGGAAACATTTTAGGTATTTGGTATATGCGACTCATTCTGAAGAAAACTGTGCTTTTGTCTAGCAACATAAAATCTACGTCAGACGCTATTTAATTATTTATTTCTCTCGTGTGGTGATAAACACAAATGGGCTGCACACGTTCAGAGTTTATAAAGCAAGTTATGTGAAGATGCTCGGCTGCTATACACGATATTTGCTGAAAGGCAGCGAGTCAAAGGGACCGCGATGTCACCATCAACAGCTCTAACCACTGGTTTGCATCTTCCCAGTAGATCCCGTCCAGTGTTTGGATTAACTCTCACCTGTTCACTTGAACAAATCTCCCTGCCATGATCCTTTGTTCCCCATCGAGTTCCCAGGGAGGAGGCCCTGCGTCCCAGGTCCTGGGAAGAAGGCTTTCCTCCCCAGGCTCATTCGCTCCCACTGCTGCTGCTGCTGGGTGGAGTGAGCAGCCACATCGGTCACCCTTCATTTGACCCTGAAGTGTGTCACCGTGGCTCACGATCGAGCTGGCTCCCAGCCGTGGTGACAGGAGAGGGTGTGCGCATCACCAGGACTGGTCCAGTGACTGACCGGTCCGCTGAGGACTCAGGATTGGCCGGGCACTGGGAGGCCGCAGGACCCTGGGAGAGGGCAGCCGGAGGGGGCATGGATGGGAGGGGGCAGCCGGAGGGGGCATGGACGGGAGGGGGCAGCCGAGGGGGCATGATGGGAGGGGGCCGCCTTGTCCCCAGCCCTTCCCCCCTTCTCCTGGCTTCTGAGACTCCTCGAGGCAGGAGCCTGCTGCCCCGTCCTCACAGGGGCCCTGGCCAGACACGGCCATGGCCAAGGAGAGACCAGCCCTTCGTCCTGGCGGTGTGTCTCACAAACAGCGCGCAGCCGCTCTGTGTGCAGCACCTGCCGGGGCCTCGCCAACATCTTTCTCAGAACGAGGCGTCCTGGCGAGAAGGCTCCGGGCTGTTCAGGGCCGATGGCCCCGCCGGGCGCGCTCTGGTGCGGGCAGCTGCCGGGGATTCCCCCACCCGGCCCGGCTCCCCGAGGACCGCAGCTGAGCCGGCCCAAATCCCAAACCCATCCCTTCTTTAAAACCGGGTTCACCCTCCGGGAGCATGCGGTCATCACGCGGTCTCCTCCAGAAGGCCGACGGAACGTTCTTTGCATACGATGCATCAGAGTGGTGTGTGTGCTCTGCTCTTCTCTTCGTGGATTTGCAGACCCACTTTTATGCGTGGCTGAATTAGTCAGGTGTTAAGTGAGGTGCTGGCTCCCAGCCAGCATAGGTTACCCTGGTGTCGCACGCGCGTGTGAGCTCCTAGAGCATCGTGACCTTCAGATAAAATGCACCAACAAACATACGAGTTTGAACCGTCCTGCGAGGCAGCTCAAACTGGGAAACCCGGGACAGGTGGAGCTGGGGCTGGGGCTGGGCTGGGCTGCGGCTGGGGCTGCGGCTGGGCTGCGGCTGGGCTGCGGCTGGGCTGGGGCTGGGG
>NW_012267260.1:664643-668955 GCF_000151885.1 Dipodomys ordii | reverse complement strand
GGCTGGGCTGGGGCTGGGGCTGGGGCTGGGCTGGAGCTATCTCTAGTCTCCCTGCACCCCCCTCCCCCACGCTGGCTTCCACTCACGCAGCAACCCCCCCCCATGCCTGCCACTCCTGCTTTGTGGACAGCATTTCTGGTTGGGGAGACTTGAACTCTGTTTTCCTGCACTGGGTCCCCATGGGTCTCCCTTCCCGCCCCCCCAGGGTCTCCCCGCAGGGCTCTCCCCCTCCCTCCCTCCCCGCCCCCCAGGGTCTCCCCCCAGGGCCCGCCCCTCCCTCCCCGCCCCCCAGGGTCTCCCCCCAGGGCCCTCCCCCTCCCTCCCCGCCCCCCAGGGTCTCCCCCCAGGGCCCTCCCCTCCCTCCCCGCCCCCCGTCTCCCCCCAGGGCCCTCCCTCCCCCTGCAGGTCCGGGCAGCCTGGCGTCCGCTCTCCCGGCCTCTCCCCCTCCTGCCCCGCTGCGTCCTACACTGGAGAACACCACCACTTGGTTCCTGCCAC
The DNA here is from genome assembly GCF_000151885.1 of Dipodomys ordii. NCBI lineage: Eukaryota > Metazoa > Chordata > Mammalia > Rodentia > Heteromyidae > Dipodomys > Dipodomys ordii. The sequence goes on along the minus strand of NW_012267260.1, from coordinate 668,457 downwards.
GTTTGCTTCCCACAGAGAAGCTGTACAAATGTCTCCTGGGGGTCCCGAGGAATTTCACAGCCTTCATTTTAGGCACAAAGGCAGTAAGCCCGACACCCCGGCCCATGTCTCACGGGGTCGCCTGGTAGGGTGCCTGCTAATTGCCAGTGTCGAACTGGATTTTCAGGGAGACTGCTGACCTTTCTTCTAGCAATGTTAACGTTCACGGGATTGTTGTCGCTCATTGTCGGACGCAGGGGATGGAGGGGATGTGCACGGACTGCGGACCGGAGGGGGAGGGAGGAGGAGGGAGGGGCGGGAGGGGGAGGGGCAGGGACAGTCGGGAGGGGGGAGGTACTCACTCACAAACTGGCCAGTTGGATGGAAGCACTGGTGACCCACTACTGAAGAGACTGGTTGTTTTTACTTAAGAAGAAAGGCTCCAGGGCACAAGGAGGTGGGAGTGCAGAGCCAGGGCGACCTCGGCCCCTTTCACTTCCCCAGAGCGTTTCCTTAGACAGACCCACGGCCGCTGCTCGGGCAGCCTGCGTCCAGCGAGCGTCGGCGAGGGCGGCTCCTCCGTCTGTCCAGCGAGCGTCGGCGAGGGCGGCTCCTCCGTCTGTCCAGCGAGCGTCGGCGAGGGCGGCTCCTCCATCTGTCCAGCGAGCGTCGGTGAGGGCGGCTCCTCCGTCTGTCCAGCGAGCGTCGGTGAGGGCAGCTCCCCGAGCCGTTGTCCCTGCGAGTTGCAAACACATTTGGGACTTCAGGGTTCTGCTCCTGTAGGAAGGTAGCTGCTTTAAGGTCATTAGTGTTCTATTTTCATGTAATTAAAATTCATGTAAATGTGATTAAAATTGTTGCTCATAGTTTTAGTAAGATATAATTAAAACAGCTTTATCGTCACGCTGGACTGCCAGGAACAGAAATGGGGTGCCCACAGTTGGCTCTGACACAGCGACCCTGCTCTGCCCGCCAGGCGGGGTGTCGGGCCGGGTCCCCGGTACTCGCAGAACCGCGCCCCACAAACTGCTGCACTTTCTAACGCTCTCTATTCGGCTTCGCCAGCCCAGCCTTGCCTGCCACGTTCGCCGTTTTGGGTGTCTTCTCCTCCTCTCCTCATTCGAGGTCCAGCGCTCTGTTCCTTGTTCTCGTTTGGCTTCTCAGTTCCCCCGTGTGGACGCTGGCCTGGAGCAGGGGCGAGGCCAGCCGGGGAGCCACCCGCACCTCCGCCTGGAGCAGGGCGAGGCCAGCCTACCGAGCCACCGCACCTCCGCCTGGAGCAGGGCGAGGCCAGCCTACCGAGCCACCGCACCTCCGCCCGGAGCAGGGGCGAGGCCAGCCAACCGAGCCACCGCACCTCCGCCTGGAGCCTGGTGTGTACCTGCCACGAAGAAGGATCTGTCACACACACACACTGCACACACACTGCACACACACTGCACACACACACTGCACACACAAACTGCACACAAACTGCACACACACACTGCACACCACACACACTGCACACACACTGTACACACTGCACACACTGCAACACACCGCACACACTGCACACACTGCACACACACTGCACACACACCACACACACTGCACACACACTGCACACTGCACACACACTGCACACACTGCACAGACCACACACACACACTGCACACTGCACACACACTGCACACACCACACACCACACACACACACTGCACACACACACCACTGCAGCACACATGCACATACCACATACACACATATACACACACCACACACACACTGTACACACATCACACACTGCACATACCACATACACACACACCACACACACACTGCACACACACTGCACACACACTGCACACACACCACACACTGCACACACATCACACACACACCACACACTGCACACATACACCACACACACCACACACTGCACACACCCTGCACACACACACACCACTGTAGCACATATGCACACACACCACACACCACACTCACACCACACACTGCACACACCCTGCACACACACCACACACACACCACACACTGCACACACCCTGCACACACACACACCACTGTAGCACATATGCACACACCACATACACACATACACACACACCATACACCACACACACACTGCACACACACCACACACACCCTGCAATACACATATACACACCCCACACACACACACCCCGCGCACACACACACTATTTGGCCATCAGGTCCCCTTCTATTGGGATGGACTTACTTGGAAGCAGCACATAGGTGTCTCTTTAGCACCACCCACCCCACAGATCCTAGAAGTGCTTTTTCATTGACTAAAACGGCTATTTGTCATCTCTTCAATTCCAGGGTGCCTCTGAGTGTATTCCTTGGTCCCCTGTCATTCAGTTGTCATCTGTTCATGAGCCAGTTACCCATGGCTTTAATTTTTAGGATCCTTCAAACAGAGTAATACTGAACAGAATTTTTTATACTTCACTATTCTTTATTTTTCAGATTTGATAAACCTTGCTTATTTATTTGTCCCTACAGTATTTGAAACAGCTTGTTTATTACTTATAAACCTTAAATAATCTAGAGGTTTTTTGTGGAGACTTTAGGTCTTTTAAGTATAGAATCATATCGTCTGTGTACAGAGATAATTTGACGTCTTCCTTCTGTACTTCAATCTCTTGTATTTCTTTGTCTTTCAGGTACTATATTAAATAAGAGTTGGGAGAGTGGAATATTTATTCTATCTTTTTTTCCAGTTAGTCTGATGCTGGCGATAGGTTTATCGCATGTAGTCTTTATTACACTGAGGTACAACCTGTTACCCCAATTTACGACACGGAGGTACAGCCTTTCTATTCCTAGTTTATTACACCGAGGTACAACCTTTCCAATCCTGTTTGCGCAAAGCTTTTATCAGAGAATGTGTCGAATGTTGTCAAGGCCTTCTTTACACCAGCTGAGATCCTTGTGTGGTTTTTGTCCTTTATCCTGTTTATGAGAGTGGGTACATTGATTGATTTACATCTATCAACCCATCTTTGCATCTCTGAAATGACACCAACTTCGTCATGGTGTATGACCTTTTTTAAGGTGTTGTTGAATTTATTTTACAGTATTTTATTCAGAATGTCATTGTGGAGTTAGTAATCTAATATCACAAACTACTCAAATTCAGACTTCTGGGATTAAAACGAGGAAATCAACTGCCTGGCAGACTTGGAAAGATTACATGTGGCTGAACAGAACATCTACAAATCACATAGTTACATATTTCTTTTCTTAAAGTTTGCCCTTTTAGCCAGCCCATGCTAGGCACATTAACAATACTAAATTCTGAAATTATGCACAAATACTTCATGTGACGTATGTTTTTCATAGAAGGAAGGCCAGGGTGCGTCTGTTAGAGTAACTGTTCTGCAGCAGTGGTAAAAGTCTTATTCGAGCAACGACACCATTTCCCATCCCCATTTTAATTTCATAGTAATGCCCTGACAGTTCAGTTTAATCCAGTAAAGTCAGTATCACCAAACAGCAGGTAGACATGGAGAAGCACTTACAGAAAGTCTCTCTCCCAATAAAACCTCCCTAACAGGTGGACTCCTGAGGGAGCCGGTGCTGAGCAAGGGGCCAGGAGCCCTGGCTGCTGGCGACCCCAGGAGCCCTGGCTGCTGGCGACCCCAGGAGCCCTGGCTGCTGGTGACCCCAGGCCTGGGGTGCTGAGGGGGGGTGGGGTGTTCTGAGTGGGGTGTGGGGTGCTCTGAGTGGGGGTGGGGTGCTCTGAGTGGGGTGTGGGGTATTCTGAGTGGGTGTGGGGTGCTCTGAGTGGGGGTGGGGTGCTCTGAGTGGG
>NW_012267260.1:655227-663818 GCF_000151885.1 Dipodomys ordii | reverse complement strand
TGAGTGGGGTGGGGTGCTCTGAGTTGTGGTGGGGTGCTCTGAGTGGGGTGGGGTGCTCTGAGTGGGATGGGGTGCTCTGAGTGGGGTGGGGTGCTCTGAGTGGGGGTGCACTGAGTCCCGGGGCCTGTGGGGTGTACGCACAGGGCAGGTAGCAGGAGCAACTGCCCACCACGGCCCTGGAGACACATTCCACCAACAACATCGTTGCTCTGCGGTGTTAGATGCTGATGGTCATTCTGAAGAAGCAGGCAAGGCAGGGTGCAGGGTGAGGGCAGGGGTGTGTCCGGATGGTATGTGGGACGAGGGCGGGGAAGCCTCTGGTGTACTGGAGCAGGACAGCTGCTGGCCTTTCCACCGCAGCAGCGCTCAGTAAGCACTCTCCGTGTCGCTGCATTTCCACCGCAGCAGCGCTCAGTAAGCACTCTCCATGTCGCTGCATTTCCACAGCAGCAGCAGCGCTCAGTAAGCACTCTCCGTGTCGCTGCATTTCCACCGCAGCAGCGCTCAGTAAGCACTCTCCGTGTCGCTGCATTTCCACAGCAGCAGCAGCGCTCAGTAAGCACTCTCCGTGTGGCTGCTCTGCATTCTGCAGAGTGTCTCAAGTACTTTTATCTGATAGTAAAATTTTGCCAAATAAAACCAAATTGTGGCATCTTTAGCTCATTTTAAAATGAGATTATTTGGCTGTGCTGGTGCCGCTTTGTATTCTTCATGTATTCTGGGCATTTTCCCACATCACCAGCACCATGCATTGAACTTCATTCTTTCTCTGGTGTCAGCAAAACTTGGTTTTGAGATTCATCATGCTGGTGTAGATGTAATTCTTTGTTTTTGTAGTAAAATGCTATATTTATCTGATGTTTCTTTCCAAGTACCTGGGCAGTTTCAAGATTTGGAAATCATAAGGAAAACGATGGAATATTATGCATTAAAGCAGATTTTTAATCTTGATCAAGTAAACATTACTATGAATTAAGTATTATTTCTAAGTCCTTTATTTTCCTCTTTGATGTCATTTTTGGAAAGCGTTGGACCATGGGTGTGTAAGTTTTCTCCTTTGCTCCATTCACCTATTTGCTTATCTTGCGATTACACTGATTGGATTCTAGTAGGCTGATAGTAAGAATGCAGTCAGAAGAGTTCTTTCAATTTTATCTCTCTTCCAGGTTGCGTAGGCTAGTCTAACCCTTTGTCTTGTAAATTTTTATTTTAAAATCAATTTAAAACATTTATAAGGAGTCCTGCTAATATTTTAATGGCAATATTTAATATCTTGATGGTATGGAACCGTCTAACCCATAAGCACATTCATTTAAGTTCTTTTTGATTGAGCTCAGAGTTGTTAAACTCGCACATCAGCATCTGACAGTTAAATGCTATCACCTAACCCTTATCTCATCTTCAAATCCTCCTTCTGGTATACATAAATATAATTGGTACATATCTCTTGGTTTTATCTCTTGTGACCCAGATGCATTTACCTTCTGCTTTGAGTGCTTTTCTGTCAGGTTTATTTAGGACTACCTAAATAAATGATCACTTTTTTTTTCTCTTCAGGAAAAGGATGAACAAAGTTTCCTTCTTTTTCTTCCCGGCTTCATGTCGGTACACCTTCGCTCTTCCCGCTCTGGGGCTGGCATTCGCTCACGGTTCACGTCACACGTCAGGTTGCGTGGCTGGCTCCTGCGAGGAATTCAATACTTCCCTGCTAATTTTTCCCTGACTATTACAGTAGCTCTAATTTCTCATGGACACCTCTTTGGTTTGAGAAACTTTGCTCCCAGTTAGTTTGTGGAGAGTTTAAAATGTAAGTGGGTGTTTAGCAAGGCATCTGTCATGTGGTTAGAAGACATGTCTTTCTCAGTCTGCGACAGTGGTGTTAATTGACCTGCGAATGTTAAGCTAATCTTGGATATGTGATATGCAAGCTATTTAGTGGAGCTTTTCACTTTCGTGTGTGGATGAACCTGATTTGGTAAGACTTTCCTAAGGATGTTTGCATCTTCTGTTTCAGAGTTAGTTAGAGGAGTTGGCAGCTTAGAGATAGGCTCTCTGGGAACCATGATTCAAATACTAGAATAAGCACTGCTGCTATGTAAGTGTTTCCGGCTTGATTGGCAGCCTGAAGTCAGACCATTCCCAGCTGAGGCTTGCTTGATGACTTTGGGAAAAGGATTGAGAATGTGCGGAGATCACAGCACAAACTCATCTTGGGGTTCACTGCCTTTTCATGAAAACCTGAAGGCAAGTTATATCATTCTGCTGAGATTTTTCTTTATGCATTTAGCTTTTCCTGTACTGCATGAAAACTTATACAAAAATCATAGTTTCATGGAAAGGCTTATTCTGTTCTACTCATGGAAAAATAAATGCTACAATGTAGAAGTTACAGCTCCCATGACTATGGCACACCTCGGACGGTGGCAAACCAGCTCTGGCGCATCATTTCTCCTCGTGGAACCAATCGAGTGGACTTAAAAGCCACGGTGGCTTCCTTCTGGAGCCTCCTTCCATCCAGCGCAGTGGCTTCCTTCTGGAGCCTCCTTCCATCCAGCGCAGAAACGCCTGACGAAAAACATGACCTGGGGCTGGGAAGGTGGCTCAGTGGTAGAGCGCTTGCCTTGCATGCATGAGGCCCGGGTTCAATTCCTCAGCACCATGTAAGCAGAAAAAGCCAGAACTGGCGCTGTGGCTCAAGTGGTAGAGCACTAGCCTTGAGCTGAAGAGCTGAGGGACAGCGCCCAGGCCCAGAGTTCAGGCCCCACGACCGACCCCCCCCCCAAAAAAAGTAAAACATGACCTAGGAAAACAACAGAAGCATGGGGCCGAACTGCGGGCTGTTAAGAGTTGTCTGAAAGCATAAAACAGAGAACTGGTTCTCGGTGCTGCAGGCTTGGTGTGGTGATGGTGATGCTCTCACCACCCACGTGATGGTAATGCAGGGGGCTCTGAGCCCGTGTGCGAGGGGCGGAAGCCGGAAAGGTCAGCCGAGACCCTGGCTGCAGCGCTCGGATCACGGGCTCAGAGCCTGTCTGTCCTCCAGAGCCCGGACCACGGTTGGCAAAGTCTCTTTTTAGAGCTCACTTGCATCACCACAACCTGCAGTGACTTAAAACCATCATGACGGCCCTGAGGCATCCGAGAGTCCTGAGACTCTCCTGCATGTGAGACTGTCCTCAGAGCGATACTTCATGGTGAATGTTCAGTGATCATGGATGTGTGCCGTCCATCATCTGTTCCTTCTCCTCAGGAATTAGCACTCAAGGTTTTAGTTCCATTTTCATTCTTCCTCCATAGCCTGTTGCTCCAGGGGTGGAGTTTAAGGCTTAAAGTTATTGGCAAAATCCCCCACCCCCTCATTTCAGAGGGTATTATTATGGAAAAAGAAAAATAAATAGATTTGAGCCACCCAGCCCTGGTTCCTTGCCAGGCTTTTGGGCCAGGTTTGCTTCTGCTCTGTCTCTCGGGTCCGTGAGGCCCTGGGAAACGGGGGCACTGTGTGGATTCAGGACCCCAGCTCAACAAGATGAGCAGGTGACAAGAGCACAGCTCTCCCAGCAGGCCGAGTGGCAAGGCCCAGGCTCTGTCCCCAGTGTAGCCTGCCCTTGCCCACATGGCTCGGAACTAGGGTCACAAATCTGTTTGATGAGCAAGTTTGAATGTGACTTAGCGAACAGGAGCATGCCATCCTCATGGACACATAACAGGAACAGGATGCAACTAGAATGGGGTGATCCCGACGGAAGCTGCCCTCTCAGGGCCGGCCCCGCCCCAACCGCCTCCGCAGGCACTCAGCTTTATGCTGCATCCGATCCTCATATTTACTGAACTTTACTGGGAAACTCTGCCCTTCTTTCATTTTTAGATGTTCACAATTGACCCTGAATTGTGTGGGCCCACTGTTCTCAGCCAGGAGTCAGGTCTAACATGGTGCCAGCAATAATGATCACAACCTAGGAAAGCAGCAGACATATTTATGATATAACATGAGGGCTCTTCACAGTGGCAGAATTCAGGGTTGGTTCAATCTCAAACGCTACTGGTTCCCTCCGTCACAACATATCCGCCAGTCTTTTCCTGCCTTTGCCTCTCCATCTGCCGCCTTCCCATCACTCAGGTCCCCAGGATTTGGCACAACCCTTCTCTCCCCCCACCCCCCGCAGTTTACATCTGCTTATTTAGCGCATGAAGCTAACTGGAGGCACATGTTCTGTGTTCGAAACTAGTCTTAACCAGTGTGGCAGGCACCATTGCTTTATTCCTTGTCATCTATTTTGGGATCAGGAAATCTACAGATATGTATGCATGTTTATTTGGAAATAGATGCTGGGGCCAAGACCGGCCTACACCTGCTGTGATGTGGCTGCTGAAGCTGACAGAAGCTGAATTGGGGGCCTTAGGTCCCTTCCATTTACTCGGTCTATTTGGGTTCTCGGTGCATTATCTCCATGATGACTCCTACAATGATTGTTCTGCATTGTTTATAAAGCTGGATGGAAAATGTGGCTAATCTGTTGGGAGTAACAGCACTGTGATTCAATATACAATACAATCCAGGGCCCCTGTGCTGGTGGCTTTGCATTCGCTCCTCGTTCCTTCCCCACTTTCTCTTCCCTGGAGATTCAATAAAAATTAAACCTCCAGGGGCTGGGAAGGTGGCTCAGCAGTAGAGCACTTGCCTTGCATGCATGAGGCCCTGGGTTCAATTCCTCACCACCACATAAGCAAAAAGAAAAAAGCTATAAGTGGTGCTGTGGCTCAAGTGGCAGAGCGCTAGCCTTGAGCTGAAGAGCTGAGGGACAGTGCCCAGGCCCAGAGTTCAGGCCCCATGACTGGATCCCCCCCCAAAAAAAAAGAAAAATGAAAACTCCTTTGACAACTGTGATGGTGTATGTGATCATTGCCTCACAAGGTTTAGGTTTAAATGCTCCACAGCCTCACCCAGATGCAATATTTATTTTCAGAAAGATACTGAGGTTATGGAAGTCTCTCTAATTTCATGGTTGCCAGGACATATATCGCTCTTGAACCTTGAGGTTCTCTGAGAACCCGGATGACGGTAGGGAATGTTCGGGGGACAGCATGGTGATCTGGGGCAAAACAGGGACACGAGTCCCGGAAAGATGTTTGAGTGCCTTGAAAGCAAAATTCTCTCATCAGTGGTATTTTCTTTTCTTGATGCAAGGTACTACGCCCCTCACCCCCATCACTGGATTATTCAAAGCTGCTCCCTTCCCGCCTGACTGCACATGAGAACCGGAGCTGGGTAGGAAAGGGTTTCCGAGACAGGATGCCCTTCCCCGGCCCTGGGCGACAGGCGTCTGGAGGGAAGGAGGAGGCTGCCTCCCCTCCCCTCCTTTCCCTCTCCTCTCCTCCCTTCCCCTCTTCCCCTCCCTTTCCTCTCCTCTCCTCTTCTCCTCCCCCTTCCTTCCCTCCCCTCCCCTCCTCTTGGTCACAAGACTGAGTAGGAAACCATCACACCGTCTGCATCTTCCTGAGTGAATCTCAGAAGTTTAGATCATTCTAGAAACTCACCCATTTGGGCCTGGATTTTCCAGAAGGCAGCTTGCAGTCCCACGCAAGCCCCAGACTCCTCCTCAGGACTGGTGCTCACAGCGCTCATTCAGCTCGGAGTGGAGGCTACTGTCAAAAGGTTTTAGTGCTGATCTCCATCCAGGAATGGTTTAGAGCCCAAAGAAGAGAGCTGCCCGCTGCCAGACCAAGCCAGATGTGACCTGCCTCGTGTGTGTGTGTGTGTGTGTGCATGTGTGTGTGTGTGTGTGTGCATGCGTGTGTGTGCATGCATGTGTGTGCATGTGTGTGTGTGTGCATGCATGTGTGTGTGTGCATGCGTGCGTGTGTGTGTGTGTGCGACTCATACTGTCCATGATGTTGATCTTGTGATCATCACACATGGAAAACAAAGGGCAAGAAAACCTGACTGATACCTTGGAGGTTTGCTTTGCTGCCACACTCTGCACACAGTGAAGCCCCCACTCACTGCACACAGCGAAGCCCCCACTCACCGCACACAGCGAAGCCCCCACTCACTGCACGCATCGAAGCCCACTCACTGCGCACATCGAAGCCCCCACTCACTGCACATCTCCCCCCCACCGAAGCCCACGAGGACATGCTTACGAGGCCCTCAGCATTGCAGATGATTTCTATTTTCGGCACTGAGCACAAAAAGCTCAAGTAACAGATCAGCATGGGCTGTAAGAGGCATTTGTCTTTGCAGTACTGCTACTTCACAATATACCTCAGCCTCCTCAGACTTACTGTAGATTGTGTCGTGGAAAGGGGAATACGACACTCTCCCAAGTGCTACTGAGTTCTAGCAAAAAGTCAACACCGCTTATTTATTGGGCGCCGACACTGCGCCACACACGGTGTACACTCTCACAACCCTTTCCACCCTCCCGGTATCATGTGGTAGAAAATATTCACAGTTCTAACAGGAAAACCAACTACAAGCACAGAAGGGAACAGGGGCCCCTTCTCTGTCACACTCCACCTCCTCCTGTCCCTGAACTCAGAGTTCCTCTTCTTTTCGAGAATTACCAGGTGATTTTGATTGGCAATGTCCTAACCGTATTATTTATCAGAGAGAAAACCCAGGCATGCAGCGCCATCCTGCTCAGCGCTGCTGTGCTACCTCAACAAGCGCTGGTAATGTCGGTTGGAGAAGTTCAAAGTGTCCGTCTCATGCTGTCTATAGAAAGGCATTAGACCCGCTTCAGGTGTACTGTGAAGGATAACAGCCATTCTTGCTCTGAATGTCACTTTCCATTTCTGGTAGAGGCAGGCTCTGAGTTGGATGGATTACGGTGCTGTCTGAACTCGGCCTTTCCTCCCTGAAGGAGCTGGTTCTGGACGCATGCTGATGTTCTTCTGTCCCGCAAACAGCAGGCCGGGGCGTTGCCGACTGCAGATGGCCAGGATGAAGCCGAGAGAAGTAAAAAGCCGAGTAGAAGTAAAAAACATGTGACGCGGGCGGGGAGCAAGCTTCCGGTTCATTCCTGAGGTAAGTGTATCAGATAAGCCTCTGCTCCTTGAATGGGTGTGTTTTACACACCCATGGTTTGCAGCCCCTCATCTCAAACTCAGTGGTTGATACAAAGTGGGCCTGATGTTAAAGAGCTCAGAGCTGAGGAAAGAGTTATGGGACTGGTTGTTCAGGAAATGCTATGGGAAGATCCGATAGGAAATAAGTTCCAAGAAAAATTTATTATAAGATGAATGACTATGCATACAGTGCTATTGCTTTGTTAAACATTTAAAACTTTTTATTGTAAAGGTGCTGTACAGAGGGGCTAGTGTTACATGAGTAAGGCAGTGAGCACAGCTCATGTTGAGCAGTTACCTTCTCCTTTGTTGGGCTCTGGCTACCCCTTCCCTTCCCCACCTCCCTCACTCCTCCCACCACCCCTGAAGTTGTAAAGTTCATTTCCAACATAGTGTCTTGTGAATATCATTGTTGCAATGGTCATCCTGTATCCTTATTTCAGCATTTTGTCATTCCCTTTCCCCTCCCCAAATTAGATAAATGTATCTTGTAGATAAATGTATATACAAGATGCAGGGCACCAAAATCAAGTACAGTGGCAACAGGGGTATGCCATAGGGGGAAGAACATACAAAGAAAATAAAAAAAAATCACATAGTACTTTAAAAACAACAGTAACAAAGAAAGACCTCTTGCATCCATATCTTGGGGTTTATTTCACTTAGCATCATCTTATATGTCATATGTATGTAGCTTTTCTGCTTATCTGATAAACTTCTCCTAGATGTATACTAATTATTGCAAATAAGGGAAGCCATGGGCCCTATGTTTCTTTGGGTGTGGCTTACTTCATTTAATATGATTTTTTTTCCATTTCCTAACAAATGGGGCAATGCCATTCTTTCTGGTGGAGGCCTAGAATTCCATTGTGTATATATACCACATTTTCTTGATCCATTCATCTACTGAGGGGCATCTGGGTTGGATCCATATCTTTGCTATGGTAAATAATGCTGCAATAAACATGGTTGTGCTGGTAGCTTTAGTATGGCCTTGTTTGTGATTGTTTGGGTAAATGCCTAGAAGTGGGATTGCTGGGTCATAAGGGAGCTCTATGTGGAGCCTTTGTCATTTTGTATTTATGAACAAATGTTTAAAGATTATACACATTTATGGGGTGGTTTGGCATGTTTTAATATGTGTGCATATCAAAGCACGGAGCGCTGCTATTGCAGGTGGTTCTGGGACTCGGTGAGGTGACTGGTTTATTCGCTCGCTCCCTGGACGTGTGGAGGTCAGGTCTGAGCCCACTGCGCTCTGGCTGGCATGCAGTTCCTGTGCCGTCACCCCAACAACCTGGTTGAGAGGAATATCAACAAGAAGACAGAGGCTTGCAGAGCCACAGAGCCCCAGCCCCTCCGCTTCTTTTTTTTTTATTTAATTTTATTTTATTTGTGAAGATACTGTACAGAGGGGTTACAATTACATGGGCAGGATAACGCGTACATTTCTTACCAAGCATTGCAGCCTCCTCCTTTGTTTACCCTTCACATCCCTTCCCAGCCTCCCCCGTCCCCCCCAA
>NW_012267260.1:644309-650913 GCF_000151885.1 Dipodomys ordii | reverse complement strand
GCACAGGTGTGGGCACAGGTGTGAGCACAGGTGTGGGCACAGGGGCATGCCATGCTCACGCTCGGGAGCCGGCGGCCTCCTCTCCAGGCGTGACTCTCCCCATAGACAGAACGCATTTCATTTCAGACAGGGCCATTCCTGCTTCTGTCCAACAACGGATGCCTTGACTTACCGCTCCCACAGAAAGCGGCCAGGCCACAGGCGACCCCACCTCACCAAAGCAACCCTCACCCTCCTTAAACATTCTCAGTCTGCTCTTGGCTACCTTTGCATTGTGATTTGAGTAAGAAATTCACTCAATAGAACTTAGGTCTAATCTCATCCAGTCACCCAGCACTGAACAAAAGTGGGATATCCAGGCTATAAATTCTGAGTGAGTGTACCAGGCCACCACCGAGCCCGTGCGACACACCCAGAAGTTGATTCTGAGCGTACCACGCCACCACTGAGCCCGTGCGATACACCCAGAAGTTGATCAACTGTGACCTATTCACTGGAGCAGAACACACACCACAGGTTCTCCAACATTTCTTTTTTATTCTGAAAGCAGATAAATCACATTTACTAAACTCCTAGATTCACTGTTCAAGGAGAAATAGAAAGAGGAAGAAACAGGGGAAGAAACGCTGGAATTCTGGCTCAGAAAGACATGCCCAGGTTATAAAATGTGGTGAATTCTAAAAGACTTTCTAGAAAGGCCAAAAGGTAAGAAACTGGCCTTCCAATAAAACCTCCCAATTTGACCTCTCACGATATGGCTTCTCTGTTTTCTACTGTACAGTGGGGTTTGGTCAGAATGTTAAATGTACTGCAAGGCCTCCCGTGCACACCTCCACAGGCGTGCACACGCACCAGCTCACCATGGTCGACTGAAACCTCCCAGCAGTTACTTACTTAAGGAAAGGTAATCAATGTACAGAAATGTACAGATCAGCCGATGGGGAGAAAGAGCCCACAGAACTCATAAACTCTACAGACCACGATAAAGACAGGCTGCCCAGGAAGGTTAGAACGTGTTTGTGACCTTAATGAAGTATCACTATCCCACAATACTGTGAAATCTGTGTAATCACTCAATCGCAATAAAAATTGCAAAAAGGTAATCAATTGTACATTTTTGAAGAGTAGAATAAAATACTTCAAACATTTTCACCAAAAAGAGATGATATATTTTAACCTGATTTAAAAATACACAATTCTGCCAGTATTAAAACATCACATGCTATCCGTCATCATGTACAACTTCAGTTAAAAATACACTTAAGTTAGATAAAAAATTAAAGTTTAAAATTATTTAAGAAGTGCTGATATTTCACTGCATGTCACAATAAACAGAGTACGTATTACTATGTGGACAGAGGTTTACAGTAGAGCAGCATTTTCACTGATTGTTAAAGTCTTTAAAAAGATTTACATAAACAAAAGCTCATTTATAACATTTTTAGTTTTATAAAGTACCAAAAAGCAAGCCTCCGTGCTGCTTTTAGAGCTAGCATTGCTTTAAGAATCCCAGAACAGTATCGTAATAAACTAGATCAATCACTGAATGACTGATTCCATGCTCACCCACATTTGTAGATCCCTGCTTTACGCCAAAGTCAAGAAGGGAACTAAAGTAAAGTTCCCTAACAACTGCTTTTCTTTCCCTGTGAATTTAAGGCTACGTGGAAGGGTTGAGGGAGTCTTTCCAATGGAGTGCCTCCCACATCAGCGTGGCCAGAATCAGATGAAGGAAAAATACGCCGGAAACTGTCTCCAAGATCCTGGAAAGCCACTTCCAGGCTAAAGGCACAAGGGAAGCAATGAGTAGCAACAGGCGTTTGGCTGCGTTTGTGTCGTTTAATCAGGACCGGAGCTGGCCCCCAGGGGTCCTGCCTGCCGCTCGCCCCCGCTCCTCCCGGCCTTCCTGGCCTCAGCCAGAAGCACTTGCTCTGAGGGACTGAGAGGAGCAGGTCTGCAGCGGTGAGCGGGGTTCTCGGCTTGGGGAAAGCGGGGACGCTGTGGATAGTCCCACCGTGTGGAGTCTGGTAACTGTAAGAATGAAGGCCTCGAGGAAAACCAGGGCCTGTGAACCAAGCTGGGTTAACTTCGACATGGGTATTCAGGAGAGTTGTTTCTGCTTCTGTTGCCAGTGCCCTGGGTCAAATGAGCATTCGAGTGTGACACAGTGTCATTCACACTGCTCACTCAAAAAGTCCTTCTGATAAATGACCAATATCTAGATCATCACAGCGTCTTTCTCTAGCGTCCTTTATTTCAGTTTCCTCTGATCATTACCTATTTCAGACTTCTTAACCAATTTTTCTTCCACTTACGAATGTACTTTTCTTGTTTCATAAAATCTTCTGTTCTGGAGTTAAACTTCTGCCATTAATTTCCCCAGTTGATCTTTTATTATGTCACTGCATCTGTAGATTTAGAAAAGTGCATTTAAAACTTTTTGGTGCCTACCAAATACAACCATCCTCTCAAAACTACAAGCTTTAAGGATTTCTAGAACACACACACTAGTTCGCTGGTGAGCACAGACTGGTGTCCGTGACTTCGGAAAGTGCTCTGAGGCTGGGTCTGTACCATGTATTTGCACAGGATGGTTCTACCCAGAGAAGACGGACAGTGTACTCACTGACCGTGGAAGCTTAGTGCTTCTAGTGGAGGCTCCCGGATCTAGAATTATAGCTGCACCATCCCAGACGGGAACACATGCTGCCCTCATGTTTCATGCTGCAAGTGGGAAAATGGTGACCTTCGACTCAAACCCAGCACCAACGGAAGGTGGGGAGATGCTTCCTGTGTGGCACGAACCTCAGAACAGAGACTCAGTTTTGGAACGTTGTTCAGCAGGTGAGCACCCATCCTGCTCACGCACTGGAATTTAAATGGAGTATTTTTCAACAAGATTCTTCAGCAATCTAGATTCATGACTTGTGTGACTTTCTGTGTGGGAGGAAGGTTCTTTGGAATAACGCCATCTCTGGCGTCCTGTTTCTACGTCAGCGACTCCGTCAGCTCCGACCCTTAGAGTCACCTGGCGAGGAGAAGTGCAGCAGCAGCAGCATTGCAGGGCGTCGCACCTGGCGAGGAGAAGTGCAGCAGCAGCATCGCAGGGCGTCGCCTGGCAGCAGCAGCAGCAGTATTGCAGGGCGTCGCCTGGCGGCAGCAGCAGCAGCATCGCAGGGCATCGCGCCTTGCAGCAGCAGCAGCAGCATCGCAGGGCGTCACCTGGCAGCAGCAGCATCGCAGGGCGTCGCCTGGCGGCAGCAGCAACAGCAGCATCCCAGGGCGTTGCCTGGCAGCAGCAGCAACAGCAGCATCCCAGGGCGTTGCCTGGCAGCAGCAGCGACAGCAGCATCGCAGGGCGTTTTCTGGCAGCGGCAGCAGCAGCATCGCAGGGCGTCGCCTGGCAGAAGCAGCAGCAACATCGCAGGGCGTCGCCTGGCAGCAGCAGCAGGAGCATCGCAGGGCGTCGCCTGGCAGCGGCAGCATCGCAGGGAGTCGCCTGGCAGCAGCAGCAGCGGCAGCATCGCAGGGAGTCGCCTGGCAGCAGCGGCAGCGGCAGCATCACAGGGAGTCGCCTGGCAGCAGCAGCAGGAGCATCGCAGGGCGTCACCTGGCAGCGGCAGCATCGCAGGGAGTCGCCTGGCAGCAGCAGCAGCGGCAGCATCACAGGGAGTCGCCTGACAGCAGCGGCAGCATCGCAGGGCGTCGCCTGGCGGCAGCAGCATCGCAGGGCGTCGCCTGGCAGCAGCGGCAGGAGCATCGCAGGGCGTCGCCTGGCAGCAGCAGCATTGCAGGGCGTCGCCTGGCAGCAGCAGCATCGCAGGGCGTCGCCTGGCAGCAGCAGCATCGCAGGGCGTCGCCTGGCAGCAGCAGCAGCGGCAGCATCACAGGGCGTCGCCTGGCAGCAGTGGCAGCAGCATTGCAGGGCGTCGCCTGGCAGCAGCAGCAGCAGCATCGCAGGGCGTCGCCTGGCACAGGCTTTGGAGCTGCTTCTCCTCCTCCACCGATGCTCTCCAGGGTCGCCGGGTCAAGGCCCGCACTCAGCACCATCTCCACTGGGTCTCAATTTTTCCACCCAGAAATGGCACATTCACATCTTCATTTCACTTAGATGCTCAAATGGTGTCTACAAAGTGAAAAGGACAAACCCAAACCATCCTTTTAGATGAAAGGCCTCCCAGATTTTACTGCCTCTTTTCTACGCGGACGCTGCGGCTCCTGAGTCGCGTGGTGTGTCATCCCCGCCTCCTCAAGCTTCGGTGAGCCGGCTTCCCTCAGCTCTCCTCTACTAGCGGTGCCGCCGCCACCCCTGCCGACTCCCTCGGCTCCGCACCCGGCAGCTGGCCCATTGCCCGGACACACACAGGCCGGGCACCTGCCCTGGTTCAAGCTGCAGGTGTGTTGCGCTCCGCTCTTGGTGGACACTGCAGTCACGAGGATGAGGAGATGACCCCACCGTGGGAGAGTCGGACGCTGGCCGTGCGGAACCACTGACTGCCCAGCTGGCCTGCAGCTCTGCTTCTACAACACCTGTTCTATCACCTGGTCCAGAAACCAAGCCACTGGGACTCTGTGCACACCCTAAGTACAATTTTACTCTCTCCATTGCCTGGCTCAAAATCCGGCCTATGATGGCCTTGGAGACATTGTAAATCTTTAGAATACAAAACATTCTGTCTACCATTTATTGAAGAACAGGCATCCAAGAAAAAAACACCGAGAAAGCCACACTGAGTTCAGCGTGTATTTTTTGATAACTTTGATAGCCCGGTTGTCATCTGCAGATTTTTTTTTTTATCATAAAGGTGATCGGAGGGGTTACAGTTACGTAAGTCAGTACTGAGTGCATTTCCTTCCAACCGTGTCAGCCCGCCCATGTTTTCCCTCCCGACCTCCTTCCCCCAAGCTGTATAGTTCATTTCCAACATAGTATCTAGCAAGTTTCACTAGAATTCGTGATCACTAGAATTGGAATTAGTTCATTCATTTTCCCACTATTTTGAATATCTTTTAATCATGAAAGTCAATTGGCATTGATTTGGTGAAGAGAAACTTATGGGTCAATAACTACTCACAATTGATAAGCAGCCAAGCACACATATAATAAACTCCACGAAAAGTAGAGATGGAGGTTTTCAGCTTATCATTCTTTTTTTTTTTTGTTTTGGTCGATCATGGGGCTTCACTCTGGTCCTGGGCGCTGTCCCTCAGCTCTTCAGCTCTGGGTGAGCGCTCTACCACTTGAGCCACAGCGCCACTTCCTGCTTTTTTCTGCTTATGTGGTGCTGAGGAATCGAACCCAGGGCCTCAGGCATGCAAGGCAAGCGCTCTACCACTGAGCCACCTCCAAGCCCCTCTCTCCAGTCAGAGGTGTTGCTTTCCCATTCTGAGTTACAGTGAGGGTCTCTCAGCTGCTGCATGGTGGGTGTTGGTTAAAACTGCTCCAATTTGTTTGCTTTCTCTAAATGGGGTATCTAGCTGTTGGGTAACATAAAACATTCAATTATCTTGCCAGTCTGCTATAAATATTTGAAAATGATTGTGACTGGAATATACAAGCCGTGTTTTAAGTTCTCCTGTGAAATGAGTAGATGCCTTCTGCTTACTAATAGAATCTGTGTTTATAAAGTATATGGAAGGGTGGAGGGCACGTGTGGGTTTGTTGTGTCCAGCCTGCCCGGGTGCCGCCCACGGCCAACCCCGCCTCTCATCTTCAAGGCTGTCTACAGGAAATCATTCTGCTCACGTTCCCTTCTCCAAGGTTCCTGCCCCCCCCCCTTCTATCAACACGAACTTTCTCCTCTTACTCTCTTCCAACACAATTGCATCTTGGACTGCTGGCCACTCTTGCTCACCATCTCATCTGCCATGTTTCCAGAAAAGACTCCTTATCTTTCAAGTCAGACCACTGTACCCCAAACCCAAATACCTACCCTGGGGTACTTACACCACCATCACTTTTCATGACATATATTCATTTGTTTTCTCGTTTCCCCTCAGATTGTCAATGGGGAGAGAGAATCGGAGTTATAGTTTTGCGTTAGAAGCGGGGAACAGCACAACAATCTCATAACATACGAGAAACACTGATTTTCTAACAAATAAATATCAAGGAAAGAGGATGACAGAACTGTTGCACGATCATCAGAACCGTGTTCAGACGGGAGACCAAAAGTGATGTGTGGAAGTTGTTAGGATTCCGATTTGACATCTTTGATTGAACCGGGGCCATCTGCACATGGATGTATAATGTTAAGTATCTTCTAGTGGTGCTGTGGCTCATGTGGTAGAGCACTCACCTTGAGCTGAACTGCTGAGGGACGGCGCCCAGGCCCAGGCCCAGAGTTCAAGACCCACCAAAAACAAAAACAAAGTATCTTCCTCTTCTCTGGCTTCTTTCTCCTCCCCGCCCTTTCCTCTTCTTTCCCCCACTCTGTGGCACTGAGAGTGAGGGTCTCATGCTGGCTCAGCAGGCACTCTTCTACTTGAGCCCTACCTCAGCCCTGTGGCTCAGCAGGCACTCTTCTACTTGAGCTCTACCTCAGCCCTGTGGCTCAGCAGGCACTCTTCTACCTCAGCCCTGTGGCTCAGCCCTGTGGCTCAG
>NW_012267260.1:642954-644259 GCF_000151885.1 Dipodomys ordii | reverse complement strand
TCACATTATCTGACCTTTTCCGCTTGACTCATACATATACTAGATATTACAAATAAGGGAAACCATGGGACCTATGTTTCTCCCTCTGCTTCTTAACAGAGGATTTTCTCTTGACTTCTTAAGTGGAGAAAAATTTCAAACATCTGAGAAAATCTTCAGTGTTGAAAATCTTACTGTTGGACTTGCTAAAGCCAGCAACACAAGGGAAACTTCTAATTCTCAGGAAAAAAAAACAACTTACTTTATTGAGCTGTTCTTTGCTTTTCTTTTTTCCGCATGGAGACCAATTTCAGAATAACCGAAATGGTCATTTAGATACATATGCAAAGCCTTATCATCACAGAGAATTGGACTGTGGGGATTTAAAACACACACAAAACCCAACTCAACAGCCAGACGTGTGTGGGTTTTATCTGGCATATGGCAGCACTGGCCAGGGTCACGTCACAGTCTGCACGCATGCTCCCTGTAGATCCACACACCAGCAACTAAAGACATGCAGAAAAATGCAATCCCTCCAGACCCCTCCCTGACAGCTGCGTGCATGGGTTCCGGGCACAGGTTTTCGGTGACAGCTGAGCTGTGATCCCGTGATCTGTGGCAGTGATCTTGTGATGTTGCTTCTCTTCTTTCTAAAATACTGTTATTAAACTAATTACCTGTGATTATTTTGTTGTTCCAGGATTTATAATGTGTCTGTGTCTCATAAGGCACGTCTGTTTTGAACGCTAGGCAGCCAGACGATGTGATCAGAATCAAACATTAAAAACACAAATTAAGAGGAATGTTAATTTATTTCACTCTGAAAGCTTATTAACTCAGGAATACTCTGATTTATAAAATCTATTTTGAGTATCTAGTGTCAGCAATATCATGTTCATAGCACACCTCATTAAGCAAAGTGATTTAACAAAAGTGTGTGTAAATAAATGCTAATAACTTACAAAGGCAGACATGAAGTGGAATTCCAAGCTGTGTCCTCTGTCTATAAATGAGGTAGTAATAAGTGTCTGCATATTCCCTGGAAGAGCAGACTTTCACCATGTGTGTGATCCTTGGTGCGGGGGGACCTGACCGCTTTCAGTTAGAACAGGGAGGAGCCCGGGCCTTTCCTGGCAGGGCTTTCCTTCCTCAGAATTAGCATGAATCTCCTTCTCTTTTCCTTTTACTCAGAATGCTCACTTCGCTGGTACAGGCGGATTCTGGAAATTAAGCAGGAATTTTATCCTAAACAGGAAGTCATGATTATATGCAATAGCTTTGCCTTGTTTAGAGCTGAGGATAGCACCCTCTCCCTCCCTCCCT
>NW_012267260.1:623652-628249 GCF_000151885.1 Dipodomys ordii | reverse complement strand
CTCAGCCCTGTGGCTCAGCAGGCACTCTTCTACCTCAGCCCTGTGGCTCAGCAGGCACTCTTCTACCCTCCGCCCTGTGGCTCAGCAGGCACTCTTCTACCCTCCGCCCTGTGGCTTTAGAGTCTCACATTTTTGCCTATGCCCGTCCCAGCCTGCCGCGCTCCACCGACACCCCGGTGTGTCTGGGGGTCGCTGCGCAGCACCGCCACCTCACCTAGCTCTGACTGCACTTCTGTGTGGGCTGGCCTCACCCCACCGTGGCCTCCATCCTGTCTCTGCAGCAGCTGGTGTTCATGGCCTGGGCCACGCACCGAGCCACGTGTGTGTGTGTGTGTGTGTGTGTGTGTGTCTACAGAACTCACCCCCTGCCCGGCCGGGCAGGGACCATGCTGCTGTGGTGACCAGACACACCCTCACACACTGCAATCCATTTTCTGTCTTGTTACTTTCTGGTATCATTTTTGAGTTTGCATTTACAGGTTGTGTAAGTATGGCAGATTTTCAGTCTCTATGGGCATTGGTTTCTTGGCTCATAAAACAGAGGAAGACTAACACAGATTCATCAGATAGTCGCAAGGATGAATCCCGGGCAGGTGCTCATAACCCGGCCTCCGCTGCCCTGAGCTGCATTCCTGTGCAGCCCAGCAGAAACCTCGCGTGGCTACAGGGTGGCCCGTGCTCCGGGGTTCAGCCGTGCTACGCGAGTGTTTCCCACAGGTACTGAGCAGGCTCCCAGGCTCCAGACGCATCAAGACATCTCATGCCCAGACTCGAGGACCCCAGACACAGAGGAGGTGTCAAATGGCTGCAAAGCAATAGTGCGCAGTGTGTCTGTCCCTCTGAAGAATGACAAATGCCTTCCTTCTGTGTTGCTTTTGTGAGTTCAAGGAAAAACACCTCTAGAGGACCATTTGTTTAAGAAGAAAACAGCATTTTTACAGACATTTTGCTGTGTGTGCCACAGAAGAATAGCATTTGGGGCTGGCAGAGAGTGTGTAACACAGTGTGGCTCTGGGTTCGCTCTCAGCATTAAGAAAAACAAAGGAAGAGGAAAAGGCACTCTGGCAATTCCAGGAGATGGGGAGGAGCTTCGATACATTATTGGTTTGCCCACTAGTCCTCTGAGCAGTCTGATTTCTGGATGAAGTTGTGGAAACGCTTTCTCTGTCCTGGGCACTCAGAGCACCCTCTCCCCATCAGAGGCTCCCTCCCATGCCACACGGCCAGAGAACAACATCGGTATTGGGGCTCTGCTGTGTCCACGTTTTTACACCAGGAGAGAGCGAGTGGAAAGTGCGTACAGCCGACATGTGGTACACATTTAAATGTGGAATCTGTCATGTTTAAGGCCTTAACTTTTATGACTCTAGATAAAATCACATCACTGAGGAGTGATTGTCAGCAAGTGCCGTCAGTAGTAGTCACTGTGGAAATGTGCTCAGTATGAACTATAGTTCAAGGGGGTGTGTGCATTTTCACCTAGTTTATAATTTTACCTGTCAAATGAGGGTCCAACTCAGTCAGAGTTTTCATATGTATTTACATAAGAAGCCCGTAGATCCTAGATGGTACATAAGTTAATGTGTAATCATCTACAACTACAATAATATAGCGTCATATAACCCCAAACAGAATTCTAATATTTGTCAGCCATGACTCTTTGCCTCTTTGCCATAGCAGTGATTTCTGTTCCATTATTAGTTATTTAATTGATTAAAAAATCAAGATGTCTTTATTAAACTTTAAGAAGGCAGGTGTATTCATGTGTCTAGAGACATTATACAGATATAAATTTATATTATTAAATTAGTCTCCAGAATCTATGCACACTCCATTTGCTCATTTTTCCTATGCAGTGTTTATGAAATTTCATTCTGCCTTAGTCATTAAATACCATGATAGAGGCAAAAGAATTAATAATCTCTACTATTATTTTTTGTTTCTTAGTAGGAAATAAAGACAGCAAATAATGTGCTTGGACCAGCCTGGCTGCTCTAAATGAAAATCCACAAACAACACCACTGACATTACACACAAAACCAGAATTCTACTTAAGAACAGAAAAGCAAAGAAGTAACTTTGGTTCAGATTTTAGCTAGATCTAAAACTTTTCTTTACTCTAAGTTTCTTCAAAGAAGGAAAACCAATTAAAACAGTAATACTGTAACACTTTAAACGAATTCTCAGTATGTGCCTTCCTGGGATTTTTATGGAAGTCACCGCGTTTCTAACTGTTTGAAATGCTTTTAAATCACTACATCATCAAGTCTGTGGTACAACAGCCACTGATCCAATGTCCCAGTGCTGCTCTTTAGGGTAAGTGTAGAATCTAACCTGAGGCTGGTAAGCAGGGGTAAAAAAGCCCCTCATCACACAGCGTACCAACACCCCTTCTATACCATTCCAGTCAGCCTGTCACGTACCCATCCATCCATGTGGTAGTAGCATTGAAATCATTAGCATGATTTAAGTGTGCAAGCAGGTTTCCTTGTGATACTTCCACGCGTGCTTTTAATGCAAGGAAATTCAAATTCACAATCCGATTCACCTCTCTGCTGTCCTGTGCCAGGTGCAGTGTGGAACCTTGGGGTTCAGAGCTGTACCTTCAAGGGTGGTTGCTGGGGCCCACAAGTGATCGGATAATGAAGTATGGCAGGCTCCTGCCTGGAGAGAACAACACAGATTGTGCTAGAAATAATGAAAGCCCGGAGCGCAGAGCACGGCCCTGGTAGGGGAGCCTGGATGCAGGAGGAGGGGACTAGATTTTGTCTGGAAGAAGCTGTGTGTGGCTCAAGTGACAGAAAAGGCGCGAGGAGCAGCCCTGCGGTTCCTTCCGTATCTCCCCCCAGCAAATCTCAGAGTCCTGGCTGGACCGCTCCTCCCTCCCGAGAAGCACTGCTGGCTCCCGGGGCTGCCCTCTCCGCGAACTGCTTCCAGACAGACATCTCCAGGGCAGGGTGTTGGCCCCGAGCGTCCTCCCCTGTTTGAGAGGTATCTGAAATCTGGTCAAGAAGAGAGATGGGCCGGCGGGGCGGTGGTGGCCACAGAGGTGTGAAGGGCTGCTCTGCAGAGGGTGGTTGGGGCGCTCTCCCGCATGGGAGTCTGTCCGAGGAGAGGCATGGAAGGAAGGACCAGGCGTGGAGCGGGGAGGGGCACGGAGAACCAGCGGGGCTGGAGTTGACTCACTGAGGAGGAAATCTGGGCAAGAGCAGCTGTTGGTGGTCGTCAGGTGAATTTCAGGGTGCCACACGTCAACCATGACACGGGGCTGATCTCACGTGAAGCCAAAGAGCCTCTGGGTTTATCTCTGTGATGTGGGCTGGGACACGAGGTCAAAAGCCCACTGGAGGAAAAGAACACATAAGCTAAACAGGCATAGTTTCCTCCATTGAAAATAACCTGTTTTCTGCCCGCTGAGCCCCATCCGGATCTGTGCGGCTGCTGAGCGCCAGGTCGGGGGGTCTGGGCGCCGGGGCCAGGCTCCGCCTTGTGGCACGCAGCGTGGAGGAACCCTTCCCAAGGAAGCCGCTCACCGTCTGCACCAGGCCCCAAGGTCAGGCCAAGGAACGTTTCTATGATGACAGAATTTGGACCTTTTACATTTTGAATGCATTTATGGCTATATTTATTTTTACTCCTTGTGATTACTTAGTGTTTAACCTTTGTTGGTTTTCCCTGCTCAATTTTGGTGGGAATTTAGTCACTTAGTATTACCAGCAAATCTGTCCTAACATGGCCACAAAAACAACTGCATGTGAAATCAGCTCTCGCCGTTGAGCACTGATACTAATCCCACATGCTCGGCGGGGTTCTGAGAGTCTCCCGGAAGGTAGCAGCTCGACCGCCTGCTGCTCCTGTGATCTCCACCCCACAGCCCAGGGGCAGGAGAAAGGCGAGGCGGCACCACCGCCCCACAGCCAGGCTCACGGCCAGCAGGAGCCGGGGCTGGAGGCCGGCGGTCTCGCTCAGAGAACCGCCTGTGGCGACCTCGCTCAAATCTTTCTTTGCCGTCAGACTTTATGATGAAGGAGAACAGAGTACGTATGTGGCGGGAGGATTCTACTGACAGAGAAGTAAGGCTCAGGAGAGAAGACCGATGCAGGCAGCCTGCTTGGGAGGGCTGAGGCTGGCTGGCTGCCACCGGGAATCTGCATGCTGTCCAGTTTCCAGTTAGGATCTGAGTGGGAAGTGCTCCCATGGATTCACACACGTACTAGCAATTCATTCAACAAACGTTGAGTGCTTGCTGCTAGCAGGAACTCCTGAAGCAAAGAAAACCTGTGGGGAAGGAGAAAACGATCCCACATCACATGTACTCACATACATGCGGCCACAGTGACACACATGCACACACGTGTGTGCACACATCCTCACACAGACCCCGGTGATGCTGTGAAGCCAAGTGCGCAGGGCTCTGTGCTGTCCAGCCGTCCCACAGAATTCCCCTCGAGGATGAAGGCAGTCCCACACGGTGTGAACAGGAATTCCCTCTGGGATGAAGGCAGTCCCACACGGTGTGAACAGGAATTCCCTCCAGGATGAAGACAGTCCCACACGGTGTGAACAGGAATTCCCTCCGGGATGAAGGCAGTCCCAC
>NW_012267260.1:621160-623062 GCF_000151885.1 Dipodomys ordii | reverse complement strand
CCCTCCGGGATGAAGGCAGTCCCACACGGTGTGAACAGGAATCCCCTCCGGGATGAAGGCAGTCCCACACGGTGTGAACAGGAATTCCCTCCGGGATGAAGACAGTCCCACACGGTGTGAACAGGAATTCCCTCCGGGATGAAGGCAGTCCCTCACGGTGTGAACAGGAATTCCCTCCGGGATGAAGGCAGTCCCACATGGTGTGAACAGGAATTCCCTCCAGGATGAAGGCAGTCCCACACGGTGTGAACAGGAATTCCCTCCGGGATGAAGACAGTCCTACATGGTGTGAACAGGAATTCCCTCCGGGATGAAGGCAGTCCCACACAGTGTGAACAGGAATTCCCTCCGGGATGAAGACAGTCTCACATGGTGTGAACAGGAATTCCCTCTGGGATGAAGGCAGTCCCACACGGTGTGAACAGGAATTCCCTCCGGGATGAAGGCAGTCCCACACGGTGTGAAGGAACAGGAGCACACACATGTGCATTCCCTTTGCAAGCGGCTGGACCCAGCAGCACAGATGCTAGTGAACTGTAGAAGACATTTAGTTTCCCTCCTGTGCTGGGAGACGGAAGAGCAGCTCTGGCCGCAACGCTCTGGCTCTAATTGGGCAGAATAAGCAGATGCCGGAGGAGTGAGTGACCAGCCCGCTGCTGGTTGGCGTGCGAGAGCCATTGTGAATGGCCCAACCGAGCGCGGCAGAGCTCATCCTTTCCACAGGAAGTGAGCCGAGATGCGGAATCTTCTTAACGGATGGGGAGGTGAGAGGACACATTTAGACGGACACAGAAAACACAGGCTTGGATTCAGGAAGACAGTCAGGGATGGAGACGGGGGACCACCACCGCAGGTTGCTCAGTGTGTCTGTCCACTTCTGGATTAATGCCGTGTAGCAGATACGAGAGAAAAATGACATGGTTTGTAAGTGACCAGTGCATTAGTGAAACATTCCCAGGACTGGAAGAAGGAAGAGGTGAGCAGCTTCCTTGGGAGGCTTGGTCTGATCTTTCAGGGTGTCATTGGGCGCAGGGCCGGTCCCGGGGCAGGGAGCGTCCACTCAGTGGGAACGCGGTGGTTGAGCTGCCAGGCGTCGGAGAGCCACAGAGCAAGGCCACGGCAGCCCAGCCCAGCAGGAGAGGGAGTCGACACCAGAAAATCCTCCTGGGACCATGGCGTGTGGCAGAGAATCCGTAACACCACAGAAGAACACGGAAAGGTCTTTTCGGGGAAAGGCTTGCAGTCACTCAGCAGTAACGGATGTACCCTGCTTGCCTGGCCCTCTGGAGCTAAGGATGTGCCTATAAAATGGCTTCCGGCTTGAGACCACTGCCCCATGCCAGGCATGGCCCCTGGAAAGCAAAGCAGAACTTGGGACGGTGGTCCGTGAATCGTGCTCCAGCTGGTCAGGCCACACGTGAGGCAGGCCTGGCCATCTTCGGGACTCGGGACACACTAAGGTTGGATGGACCGCTGCCGGTAGGTCAGCCCATGCCAGGCTCAGCGGGGTCATGGCGGGGGGCGCAGGGGGAGGGCGTCAGCGGGCCACAGCCCTGTGTGAGGGTTCCGTGTCTTCTGGAATAAGAAAACCACTCTGACTCTGGGGGGGCCAGGGGCAGAGCAGAGGGACAGAGCTGTGGAACAAGGAGGCTGCAGGACACACTTGCTCCTGGTCTTCACTAAGCCTGCTGACCACGGAGCCGTCCCCCTGGCCTGCTGACCACGGAGCCGTCCCCCCGGCCTGCTGACCACGGAGCCATCCCCCCGGCCTGCTGACCACAGAGCCGTCCCCCGGCCTGCTGACCACAGAGCCATCCCCCTGGCCTGCTGACCACATAGCCGTCCCCCAGCCTGCTGACCACAGAGCCGTCCCCCAGCCTGCTGACCACAGAGCCGTCCCCC
>NW_012267260.1:615405-620588 GCF_000151885.1 Dipodomys ordii | reverse complement strand
TGACCACAGAGCCGTCCCCCTGGCCTGCTGACCACAGAGCTGTCCCCCAGCCTGCTGACCACAGAGCCGTCCCCCTGGCCTGCTGACCACAGAGCTGTCCCCCAGCCTGCTGACCACAGAGCTGTCCCCCAGCCTGCTGACCACAGAGCCGTCCCCCGGCCTGCTGACCACAGAGCCGTCCCCCAGCCTGCTGACCACAGAGCCGCCCCCCGGCCTGCTGACCACAGAGCCGTCCCCCCACCTGCTGACCACAGAGCCGTCCCCCGGCCTGCTGACCACAGAGCCGTCCCCCGGCCTGCTGACCACAGAGCCGCCCCCGGCCTGCTGACCACAGAGCCATCCCCCCGGCCTGCTGACCACAGAGCCATCCCCCAGCCTGCTGACCACAGAGCTGTCCCCCGGCCTGCTGACCACGGAGCCGTCCCCCTGGCCTGCTGACCACAGAGCCGTCCCCCAGCCTGCTGACCACGGAGCCGTCCCCCTGGCCTGCTGACCACAGAGCCGTCCCCCAGCCTGCTGACCACAGAGCCGTCCCCTGGCCTGCTGACCACAGAGCCGTCCCCCGGCCTGCTGACCACGGAGCCGTCCCCCTCCTGCTGACCACAGGGCTGTCACTGGGGCGGGGGCATGAGGTTTGTTTGAGTCTCTGCACACTTGGCCACCTGTGTCTTGACAGATGCTTCTGCAGGAGCCGTGACCGTGGGGAGGCGAATCTGACTGCGCTCAAGGACACAGTGTAGCTGAACCTGGAAACCACGCCTTTAACTTCATCACTGCACCTCTATTTACACAGCGTTCTAAGCTTTTCAAAGTGACGTGACGTGTTCCAGCGAACACGGCTTTACCAAACATGTGGAGGCAGGGCACGGCGTCTAAAGGATGATGCTCAACAAGGAAAGTGACAATGAAATCAGGCCATCTTTCAGAGGAAGGAAGACTACAAAGCCGCGTCCACCTTCGGGACCGGCCTGTGCCAGGCACACACAGCTCATTCCTGATCAGAACACCCATGGAACAACGATTATTCTCTTCTCAGCCTAAGGATGAAGACAGCGGCTAGGAAAATTGGCAGCCAGGCTGTCTGACACAATACGACCTCTCTTAGGCTCTCTCTTAAATATTTACTCTAATTATAGAGACATGTATTTATCCTGGGTTCTCTAAAGTGCACGTAGCCCAGTGGTTGCTGGCAGTCTGGATCACTGGCTCCCTCAAAATGAAAGAGATCCTGACTTGTATCATCTGCCAGTTTCTACGCTATCAACAGACCATCGACAGACCATCGGTAGCAGGTCCACGGGGTGACCTCAGGGAGAGAGGAGCACCTCTGGTCTCACGAGCCGGGGCCAGAGCCCCTCACACCCACCGCAGCTGGCGGGGTCCACGCCTGCATGGCCCCTCATAAAGACGTTCGTTTTACTTGAGTGTTTTATGGGGCCCTATATAAACTAAGCTGTTTGGGTTACGCTCCTACGCAGTTACTGCTTACAAAAACTGCCCAAAGACGTTTATTTTCAGATGGAGGCCATCGGGTGGGGGCTGATACGTGACGCCCCCCTGAGGCGTCCGGACGCCCGCACGGGGAGCCCATCCCCTGTGGACCCAGCACGCCAGCGTCCTCGCGGCCAACATGCTTACTGCAACTCCGTGGTTTCACAACGTGGGCGTTTTGGGGTTCTTTGCAATTCCAGTTACAGTCACCGGCCTCAGGGAATCATCCTGTGTGAGATCTTGTATCCTAGAGCCAGCCCAACCGTCCAACAGCAGGGGGAGAGCTGCCCGGGCTCCTCAGCCAAGCCGCAGAGGAGCTCTCGGCGGCCTGTGCTCTGCCAAGAGCCATCCCGGGCTCTCACCCAAGTCTTCCACGTCAGCCCAATGAGCAAGGCCTTCCCTAAGCCGCCCCGCCTGAGTGCGCTTGCTGCGTGCGTCACAGCGCCCGACCACCACCAGCCGCAGTGCGAGGACAGGCTTTCTCCCCAGTCAGCCACGACTTTCCCACTGTGGTTGCTGCTTTTCATGTTTGTCCCTGTACAACCATTTCCAAGTGCACTGTAAGACCCCACCAGGTAAAGACAGACATCGCTCAACATTCTGTATGCCAGAACAAAAGAGGAGGACGCTGGTGCAGGGAGACACAGCACAGAGACAGCGATTGCTGGTGCAGGAGACACAGCACAGAGACAGACAGCAATCACTGGTGCAGGGAGACACAGCACAGAGACAGCGATCGCTGGTGCAGGGAGACACAGCATAGAGACAGCGATCGCTGGTGCAGGAGACACAGCACAGAGACAGCGATCGCTGGTGTAGGGAGACACAGCACAGAGACAGCGATCGCTGGTGCAGGGAGACACAGCACAGAGACAGACGTGTAGGGAGACACAGCACAGAGACAGCGATCGCTGGTGCAGGGAGACACAGCACAGAGACAGACAGTGATCGCTGGTGCAGGGAGACACAGCACAGAGACAGCGATCGCTGGTGTAGGGAGACACAGCACAGAGACAGCGATCGCTGGTGCAGGGAGACACAGCACAGAGACAGACAGTGATCGCTGGTGCAGGGAGACACAGCACAGAGACAGACAGTGATCGCTGGTGCAGGGAGACACAGCACAGAGACAGCGATCGCTGGTGCAGGGAGACACAGCACAGAGACAGCGATCGCTGGTGCAGGAGACACAGCACAGAGACAGACAGCGATCACTGGTGCAGGAGACACAGCACAGAGACAGCGATCGCTGATGCAGGGAGACACAGCACAGAGACAGTGATCACTGGTGCAGGAGACACAGCACAGAGACAGCGATCGCTGGTGCAGGGAGACACAGCACAGGGACAGCGATCGCTGGTGCAGGGAGACACAGCACAGAGACAGACAGCGATTCTTTTTCTATTTTCTTTTGCTGTGTCTTTTAAGCTCTGCTAACCAAACAAACAGTGACTAGACAGACTTTCCCCATAAAAATGGCTCAGCAGGCAGAGACTGGGGAAGATTGGGGAGCCGTGAGTGGCCCCCTGCTGGCCACGGATCTGGGTGGTTTTGCTGTCTCCAGTAGAACCTGGGTTAGGAAGAGGGTTGACCAGTTGTCCAGGGCATACACATGGAAGAATTCCTGATGCTGACATGCTTACCACTATTTTTCTTCTTTGTCCTTTCTTCTTTAATCTTTTTCTGGGAAAGAGGTAGTCTAAAAGCTTACTCTTAAAAGGTAATTGTTAGGAGAGTCTTTGGTAGCTGTATTTACATGTTACATGCTGGGTGCCAGTGGCTCACGCCTATAATCCTAGCTATTTAGGAGGCTGAGATCTGAGGATCGTGGTTCAAAGCCAGCCCAGGCAGGAAAGTTCATGAGACTCTCATCTCCAATGAACCACCAGAAAACTGGAAGTGGCGCTGTGACTCAAGTGGTGGAGCGCTCAGGAACAGCGTCCAGGCCCAGAGTTCAAGCCCTGCGACCACCACCAATAACAACAAAAAAGACAGTCCCCCACTTCACAGCTGAACAGCCATAGCAATTTGCCTCACAAGCAAAGTAGAATAAACCAAGTAAACTTAAATGTCTCTCCTGTCTATGTGTCTATGTATACATACATACATGTTTATTATGTGCCATCTATCAATATAATTTTCTAAGTACAGCATGAATCCTCCCTTTAGTAGACTGTAGTTTAAATGGTATTTATTACCGGTGATTGAATTCCTTTATTATGGATGGTATCAATTTATAAAAATAAACAAGCCTAAGCAACACTTTAAATCTGATTTTCAAAAATGTTAGAAAATAACCAAACTTTTTCAGGCATTTAGAGGGTAAATTTTCCCTTCTATCCCAGACCAACAGAGCTAATAGATTAGAACTAATCCAGTTAGAAATCTGTAACACAGAAAGGTAAGTTATAGGCAGATCTGCCGTCCCACTCAAATCTCCTGTCTTCTGTGATGGCCTCCCACCAGGCTCCCGCCCCAGTGACCTCCTCAGTCTGCAATATTAACAGACAGACATGTTTCACAGACACTTTGCTCTAGGCGTTGTTATGCACAGTACATGTCAGGTTCACCTGTAGAGTTGAAAAAGTACAAGCTTCTACCCTCCAAACTTAGAAACTTAGTCAATGCAAGCGGGATCCTGACAGCTGAGGTTTTAGAACATACCGGATGCAGGCTGGCATCTCTAGCTAGGCATCACTACTGGAACTGCATTCTATGACCCATATTTGTGTGGTATGAACAGCAATTGCTCTATGTGGACAGTGGACCTGGGTTTTACTTGTTAGCTGCAGAACTCAGAACTTACTCTGCCCTAGCAGGAATTTCCACACTTTTGGTTTGAAACAGGGATTGATTTTGAGGCTGTGTGCATGCCAGTCTAGCACTGAGCGACTTCAGCCTCTTTCTCTTTCAGTTTTTGAAGAACTCATACCTGAAAGCATTTTAAAGCTGCTATATAAGCATACAATTATTACTAGCACTTATAGGTAAGGCTCTCCTTACCCTCATCCATTCTGAAACACACCCAAAAGTGACCATGTTAGCATGGTGGTAGTGAGCAGGCCTGTGTCTCTGGGGCGTGTTCGTTGAGGGCCCATCCAACAGGACCCGGGAGGAGGGGCGGAGGGCGGGCGGCCCCTCAGCTCGCTGGGGACAAAGGACGAGGAGGCCGCAGTGTCTGCGGTGGGCTTTACCTTACCTCCACCCTAAGAGCCTTCCAAGGTCAGGCCTTGGGCAATACTGCACTTCCATGCTTTACAAGTTTGAGCTCTTTTCAGAAAAACTTTTGAATTACATTACACAATTTCTTGTCTCATTCAACAAACATACCACACAACTCATGTTCCCCAAATCAGTTCTTTTAAAACACCAGATGTACAAAGAGAAAACAGAAATGTATCTTTTGAGTCATCTATATTACTGTCCACCCACCCATCCCACATAAAGTTTTGTTTTTCCTTTTGCTTCAAAACAAGTAAGATAACCATGGTTTTGTTCCGTGGTTTTGTTCTACAGTTTTGTTCCATGGTTCTGTTCCGTGGTTGTGTTCTGTGTTGTGTTCCGTGGTTTTGTTCTGTGGTTTTTTTTTGGGGTCTGGTTGTGGGGCCTGAACTCTGGGCCTGGGCACTGTCCCTCAGCTCTTCAGCTCAAGGCTAGTGCTCTACCACTTGAGCCACAGGGCCACTTTTGGC
>NW_012267260.1:610270-615290 GCF_000151885.1 Dipodomys ordii | reverse complement strand
GTTTTGTTCCGTGGTTTTGTTCTGTGGTTTTGTTCCGTGGTTGTGTTCCATGTTTTGTTCCGTGGTTTTGTTCCGTGGTTTTGTTCCATGGTTTTGTTCCATGTTTTGTTCCGTGGTTTTGTTCCGTGGTGTTGTTCCGTGGTTTTGTTCCGTGGTTTTGTTCTGTGGTTTTGTTCTATGGTGTTGTTCCATGGTGTTGTTCTATGGTTTTGTTCCATTGTTTTGTTCCGTGGTTTTGTTCTGTGGTTTTGTTCCGTGTTTTGTTCCGTGGTTTTGTTCTGTGGTTTTGTTCCGTGGTTGTGTTCCATGTTTTGTTCCGTGGTTTTGTTCCGTGGTTTTGTTCTGTGGTTTTGTTCTGTGGTTTTGTTCCGTGGTTGTGTTCCATGTTTTGTTCCGTGGTTTTGTTCCGTGGTTTTGTTCCGTGGTTTTGTTCTGTGGTGTTGTTCCATGGTTTTGTTCCGTGGTTTTGTTCTGTGGTGTTGTTCCGTGGTTTTGTTCTGTGGTTTTGTTCCATGGTTTTGTTCTGTGGTTTTGTTCCATGGTTTTGTTCTGTGTTGTTGTTCTATGGTGTTGTTCTGTGGTTTTGTTCCGTGGTTTTGTTCCATGGTGTTGTTCCGTGGTTTTGTTCTGTGGTTTTGTTCTGTGGTTGTGTTGCATGGTTGTGTTCCGTGGTTTTGTTCTGTGGTTTTGTTCCATGGTGTTCTCTTCTGCTCTACGCCATTCCGCCCTGAAGACACGCCTGTCGATCTCTCCTAGCAAGTCAATTCTCTCTAGTATGAGAAGGCAAACCTGGAAGTCTGACTGCAGTCTCCGTCTCTAGACAGAGGCTCCGCAAGAGGCCTCACGCGTGTGGGAGTCCTCACGTGCAGGAGCCGCCCTTCCCACCAGAGCTGTTCACCACCAATGTGTCACACTCTCCCAGCACGGCACAGTTCTTCATTGCCTTCCGTTCTTTAGCTTTGCATGTACACGGTAACTCAGGAATCCAAACCTCAAATTCCTGTGTTATAACACCTAAAAGTTATGTGCACATGAGAGCCTTAGTAGAGCCAGGCCGCTAGAGGTGAAGCAATAGCACAAGCTTCCACGTGCTTGGGATTAGGCCTTCTAATACGGATGTCACTTTACCTCAGGGCAAATTTAGTAACAACAGCAGTTGTCAGACTGAGAACCATCTCACCTGGCCTAGGGAATGCTTTCATATTGTGCTGCAGAAGTTTAACTCTAAGCAAAATCCTAGCCCTGCTCAATCTCTCCTGAGGAAATTGTGGTCATTGGCACTAGTGTACGGCTGATACACAGACACTACTTATAGGAAGCCAGGATGGAGAGTGAAAATGACTCCCGTGACTGGGCAGCTTGGTGTCAAACCACGTTCAGTGGCATGGGAATTGTGAGGCCTGTTTTCCACTACAGCCTGCTGCAGGGTTCATGTCCTCTACCACTGAAAGAAACCATCACCCTGCCTAACAGCTGTTCAACGAATGAGCCTGTGCTGCATTTTCATCTTAAGTCATTGGTGAATAAAGTCCAAGAAGATGCGAGATGTGAGCTTGACGGGCCCTCCACCATGGTCAGGCTTGGGGGATGGACAGGGCCTCACGCCCCCATGAGCCGCTGGGTGAAATCTTCCTCTCCCATGGAATGAAAGCAAAGTCAAATGTGTGGAAGGAAATGATCTATGTAACTTGAACCTCGGTGCCTTGATATCAAAGATCAAAATGTGGTTAGAAGAGAAGACATGCGGTGAGAGCAATTCAGGCGTGAAACTTACTTTACTCTTTTTTATACTAGAAAGGCTCCGCTTTGTATTTCAGTTTTCACAACTTGTCATACCATTGGTGTTACTACTTTTCTTACATACATGTTAAAAGTTTTAAGCCCCAGTTAACAGGATTGTATTCAATACTTTTCCTTCAAGGAAAACATTTTCACTGAAATATTGCTAGTTTTGAATATATATAAAATATTCTTGGTGTTTTTGTTCTTTTAGGCAGCATTAATACATCCACACACTGCTATGTATTCTAACATAGGGACCACTGATGACTTCCACACTAGGACATTAATTAGTATCCCCAGGTTAGTCAGACATGACAGGAAAAAGAAAAAACAAAAACAACAAGACACGGACAAAGAGGTTTTTCTTTGTTGTTGTTTTAAATGTACTATGTGATTTCTTGTTTCTTTTGTATGTTCTTGCTCCTGTGGTTTATCCTCTGTTGTTACTGTATTTGATTTTGGTACACTGGTATTTTATACAAGTTTATCTGAATTAGAGAAGGGAAGGGGAACAACAGAATGATGAGACAAAGCACAAGAAGGGAACCAATGTACCGGCGATGCTCACAAGACAATATGTTGGAAATGATCTCTACAGCTTGGGGGGTGGGGAGTAGGAGAAAAATGAGGGAAGAGGTAACAAGTTTGACAAGAAATGTACTTATTACTTTACTTATGTCACTGAAACCCCTCTGTACATCACCTTGACAATAAAAAATGAAATAAGTGCCGGGCGCCAGTGGCTCACGCCTGTCATCCTCGCTACTCAGGAGGCTGAGATCTGAG
This sequence comes from Dipodomys ordii, assembly GCF_000151885.1. Taxonomy (NCBI): domain Eukaryota; kingdom Metazoa; phylum Chordata; class Mammalia; order Rodentia; family Heteromyidae; genus Dipodomys; species Dipodomys ordii. The sequence goes on along the minus strand of NW_012267260.1, from coordinate 612,722 downwards.
GATCTGGTTCAAAGCCACTGGGGCAGGAAAGTCCTTGAGACTCTTATCTCCAATAAACCACTCAGAAAATTGGAAGTGGCACTGTGGCTCAAGTGGTAGAGTGCTCGCTTTGAGCTGAAGAGCTGAGGGACAGTGCTCAGGCCCAGAGTCAAGCCCCATTATCAACAAAAACAAAAAACAAAAAAAACTTCAATAATGAAATTTAATTTTGAACTTTGTTTTTATCATAATACATAGTCCTAGGGAAATTAATAGGTACCTTAAAATTTGTATCCAATTGTTTTCTTATCTGTTTGTGTATTCAAGGCAATTAAAAATAACTACTGTTTTAATGAGCCAAGAGTTGAATATTTATGCACAGTCTCAATCATCAGCAATGCATACAAATCACCTGAGAACTCAGGTATCTGTCATTTCCTTCTTTTTCTTTGCAGGTCCTGGGCTTGAACTCAGGGCTTGGGCACTGTTTATGAACCTCTTTGTGCTCAAGGCTAGTGCTCTATCTCTTAAGCCACAGCACCACTCCAGGTTCTCCTGGGTAATTTATTGGACATAAGAGTCTCATGGACTGTTCTGCCTGCACTGGCTTTGAACTGCGATCCTCAGATCTCAGCCTCGTGAGTAACTAGGATGACAGCGGTGAGCCACCGGTATCTGTCATTTCTACTACACGGTAGATCTACAAAACTGACAGAATATAGCTGCAATACAAAAATACCATTCACCTTGACTTTGGAAGATAAAAGAATACTTTCTCAGTTAAACCAAGTTCAATTCAATAATAAATGAGATACAGTATTTAGTTAGTTCATTATAAAATAATTTATTATAATTTATCATATAAAATATTTGTAATATATAATAAAATATAAACATAATTTGTTATATTATTAATTAGTTCATTATAAAATAATTTGTCAGAATATTGGTAATATATAATGAAATGTGAGAATAGTTTGTTATATTCTTAATTAGTTCATTATAAAGTAATCTGTCTAACGAGTAAGTACATGCTCTGGAGGTGGACAACCTTCTTTGCTGTGGGCTTGGTGTGCACCTGGTCCCCTCCCCCTCCTGCGGCTCCTGTGGCCCGGGCTCCCTACGCCGGGGGGAGGGGTGCCAGCCTCACCTGGATTTGAGCCACCGCCACACAGTCAGGTGCACAGTGCGTTTCCTGATCTCGGCAGGAGTCGAGAGGTTCTGAGCACATGACCTGAAGGGTACAGAGTAGAAGCTTCAGAATTCATGTTAAATTTAGGAATGAGGTTTGACCAGGATATTGACTCAGCCTGAGACTTGCAAACAGGGCACGTTTACATTAGAAAGTAGGCTACATATCTGCAGAGTGTATACAGCAGATTAATTTTAAAGCAGTGAAATCTGTATTGATTTGCCATGTATTCTTTCAGCAGTGGGTTTGTGACAAATAGATTTTTTCTAAATTCTACAAAGCACTTTAGATCTGATAAGGTGGATAGACAGATATTAGACTTAAACTAGACCAAAAAATTTTTTTTTTGGGTCCGGTCGTGGGGCCTGAACTCTGGGCCTGTCCCTCAGCTCTTCAGCTCAAGGCTAGCGCCCTACCACTTGAGCCACAGCGCCACTTCTGGCTTTTTTTCTTTTTGCTTATGTGGTGCTGAGGAATCGAACCCAGGGCCTCAGGCATGCAAGGCAAGCACTCTACCACTGAGCCACCTTCCCAGCTCCTAGACCAAAATTTTTGAGATAACTACTCTGTGGATGAAGCTCAAGTCTCTGGAGTGCTAAATGAAATTGTTTAGCAAATTTAATTAAGGTAAACTATCAATCTGTTTAATTTAGGCTCAAACCTTTTCCTCAGAGGTTGGCTTTTTTTTAATTTTTTACTTTCAAATTAGGAAACGGGTCTGAATTTTTTTTCAAATCCCATCAAAATTCAGTCATCCAGTACTTTTTTATTTTTTAAGATAAAAGGACTAACCAAAGAATAACAATGGCCGAAGTTTATATTAATTTCTGTTTAATGGTAAAATAACAGCCCTATTTTCTTTCTTTTTTGTTCTTGTAATTTTAGATACTGTGGAAATGAAGTCACAATTGGAGTATACTTTAAATTAAAATTCTAATATTTCCATTTATTTTTACTTAGAATTTTATACTTTTAATTAATTTCAACTTCATTCTTTGTTAGCTAAAGTTAGAAAAATATGAATTTAGTAATGAAATTTTTGGCATACAATTTTTGTAGTAATAGTAGGATCTTAATGTTGAATAAGCTCATGTTCTTCTGAGATCAGCATGCTATGTTAAAGTGTTTGCTACTGGGCATTCTTTTTTTAATTTTTTGTTGTTGTTTTTTTGTTGGTTGTAGGGCATGAACTCTGGGCCTGGGCGCTGTCCCTCAGCTCTTCAGCTCAAGGCTAGTGCTCTACCACTTGAGCCACAGCGCCACTTCCAGCTTTTTTCTTTT
>NW_012267260.1:607523-610220 GCF_000151885.1 Dipodomys ordii | reverse complement strand
TTTTTCTTTTTTCTTATGTGGTGCTGAGGAATCGAACCCAGGGCCTCATGCATGCAAGGCAAGCGCTCTACCACTGAGCCACCTTCCCAGCCCCTGCACATTCTGTTTTTAGGCATGTAAATATCAATTATTAAGTTTTTGAGTAAATGTCTACAGACTGGAAAGTGTCTCAACTTGGAATAGCCTGAATTACAAGACGTAGAGTGGTCGCTGACCAGGAGAGTTCGTTGCATGATTCCTCTCATCCAGTGTCACCCGTTTTCAGTGAGGAATGGCTGATTACCATGGAGAAAAGCCCAACTACCCATACACAGGGTCTGCGGGATGCAGTTATCAAATACATCGCTGTGCCCCTCCAGATGCAAGATGCCCAGTCTTTCCCAGGAGCGCTCTGCCTTTTGCTATCTGGAAGGTGACTTCTGGCTGTTCCTTCCCGATACTCCCGGGACCCTTCGGCCACATGCTGCCCCAGGCCTTGTTCCTCGGCCCATGTGTGACAGAGGCCAGTGCCCAGCTAGAGCTTTCTGGCTCCACATGCTCTCGCGGTGGACACGCGAGATCGCGTTACCCACAGCCGGCATCTCTGGCGTCTCTGCGTGTGCCTGGGTGTTAGGGTGCAGCTGCAGAAACGCTGGGCTACCTAACACATTGTACTTTACAGTCAAGGCCTGGCAGAGCCATCCACAGCCCCACTGCTACGGAATCAGATCAACACATCAGTAAGCCTTACCTTTCCCACCATCCTTTACAAAACATTTTCAGTAATCTAAGCACATCAACTGACCAGCAAACTCTTGCTAAGAATCTTTGTGGAGCGAATTCTTCCAACAGAATTTAGTTTATATCTATACATACTGCACAGTACAACAAAATGTAGGACTCTTACAATGTAAGCTGAGAGACAGCACCCTCAAACCCAGGGTGGGCATATTCTAAGCACTACACATTCTACGTTCTCAGCAACTCCACAGGCAAATGATATACAGTATTTGGAATTTTCCAAGAACACAAATCTGACTTGCCATCCACCGAGAACGGCTGATGTGAATTTTCATTCGACACTGGACACAAGTTTTCCAAAGTAGTGAAAAATCAGAAGAAGGAAAAATGGTCTACTAAAGCAATTTTTCTGAGCTGAATTCAGTGACACACACTCACAGTACCAGACTCTTGGAAGACTGACAAGAGGATCTCTAAAGGAGTTCATGTCCATCTGAAAAATAACTGCTCTGAGACAGGCAGGAGCTCAAGGTAAACTCAGCAAGATGGTCTGAGCTGGCCGCACAGCAGCAAGATGGCCCGAGCTGGCCGCACAGCAGCAAGATGGCCCGAGCTGGCCGCACAGCAGCAAGATGGCCCGAGCTGGCCGCACAGCAGCAAGATGGTCTGATCTGGCCGCACAGCAGCAAGATGGCCTGAGCTGGCCGCACTGCAGCAAGATGGCCTGAGCTGGCCGCACAGCAGCAAGATGGTCTGAACTGGCCGCACAGCTGGAGTTTCAGAAGTTACTCAGTGGGCTCATAGATTACAAGCCATAGAGGAGAGGATAATTTTCATGTCTGGGACACTCACTCCTGTGATGAACAACTTCGTTGTTCAAGTTGCAATCTCTTGTGTCTCAGGACTGGGTGGGCCTTTCTCAGCTTCTGGCTACATCATTTTCCTTTTCAAACCCATCTGCTCACCTTCACTGTGCTACCATATTTTGACACAAAATAAAGGAGGAAACATTTGGGTGATATGCGCTGTCTGATAGCACAAGAGATAAGAGCTGGAACTCCATCAGTTGCTGTAGTTACAGATTGGGACAAAGCAGTACAACACAACATGTTTCAGTAAGCAAACAAGTAACCAAGACTTGTTCTAGCAACAAAATTTTCTAGTTTATTTTTCACTTAAGTTATATAATCAAATACTTTTGATTATTATTTGAGTATTCCAAAAGCTAAATTCTGTGCTTCGATATAGATGGCTTTCATCTGGTCAGTAGCAGGCAGGCACATAAATACAGCAAGGCATAATACCTGAAATCCTGAGCAAGACTCAATGTGTACAGACAGCATCCTTTGTAGAGTTGTTAGGAAATTAGTGATTTCAAAAATACTTCAAACAATGACCAAATGCTTGTTCAAAGGCCAACAGTTTTATGAAAAATGATCAGCACAAAAATGCAAATAAACCCCTGACAATTAAGAGTCACCATCAAGCACACACACCAAGTACAAGGGCTCAGGCTTGTAACCTTAGCTCCAGGGCAGGCAGACAGGCGGATCATGGTTCAAGAACCACGCTGGGCAAAACACCAGCCAGTTCACGAGACTCACTGCGGGCACATGCCTGCCATCCGAGCTGCGGGGACAGCCACAGCTGGGCCCGGGGTGCAGGCCCAATTCTACCTGCACAGGGGAGGCCCACACCAGCCAGCCTGAGCAAAAGCAAGAAGACCCGACCCGGACCACTGTCCACACAGACATCACAGACCACTGTCCACACAGACACCACAGACCACTGTCCACACAGACATCACAGACCACTGTCCACACACATCACAGACCACTGTCCACACAGACACCACAGACCACTGTCCACAGACACCGCAGACCACTGTCCACACAGACACCGCAGACCACTGTCCACACAGACATCACAGACCACTGTCCACACAGACACCACAGACCACTGTCCACACAGACACCA
>NW_012267260.1:598666-606663 GCF_000151885.1 Dipodomys ordii | reverse complement strand
CCACTGTCCACACAGACACCACAGACCACTGTCCACACAGACACCACAGACCACTGTCCACACACATCACAGACCACTGTCCACACACATCACAGACCACTGTCCACACACATCACAGACCACTGTCCACATGTACAGCAGGGATCACTGTCCGAACCTATACCACAGAGAACAGTTCACACAGACACTGCAGGCCACTAAGCAGCCATTAAAAACAAGTTAAGAACAAAATCTGTCATCAGCAATAACATGAACAAAACCAGAGATTTTGCAGCATGAAGTAAGTTCAGCACAGGAAGACCATTGAGCTGCCCACCTCCACTCTGAATGAATGAGCGTGTATGGGATGTGAGTGTGCATGTGTGTGCAAGGTAAGCCCGAGGTCAGGAAGGTAGCCAGTGGTAGACGATTCGATCACTCCTTTTCTCACAGTTCCTTCCACAGTAGCACAGAAGATGGAGCTGCCATCAGCATATTAGAGAGGCTCACCCCCCTCCCCCGTACGTTGTCTCTCGTACCCTGTACATATTCTGCATGGCGACTGATGGCTGCTATGCGCCCGCTGTGCTGTCAACCCGTGTGGAACTGCCTTGACTGTCCAGTTACAAATGTTACATGTTGTCCTAGCAACGGATAGTGCCTTAAAAATGATCATCTGGAACGTTCCGTTCTTATCAGGCTGCATACCTTAAACAAGACACTTCTTCTGAACTGATCTCCGTTCTGGGGCGCAGAGGTCCGGCCTGCACAGACGGAGGCTGGGCGGCGCTCATGCTCATTTAATCATGTGGCTGCTTTATTTCAAACATGTCACAAAAGGGAATTTAGATTATTAATGCATTCATTTGTTCTACAAAATACTAGTCATGTTTTTTGAGAAATGGGGAATATTTTCATGTCTACTTTTCTAAGATGGAATTAGAAATTTTGGAAGAATGATAAATTTGAGGAAAGATCCAAGTAAAGATGTACTTCAATGTTAGTTTGATTGCAATGTTTGAGTATTAGATTGCTAAGAATAGAAATTATTATAAGACTGTCTGGGATTTTCTTCTTTCAATAAATCTACTTGGATTTGAAAATAGGCATAGAATTTGGAAAATGTGTGAGCCATCAAATACTGGCTTTGTTACATATTTGGAGTGGTACATTACTTTCTCCCCATAGAACTGGGCTAACTGTGTGTCCTTTGCATGCTTTTGAGAGTTGCAGGTGGTTTGTGAAAGTTTCTCTGTAAACACTCTAGTACTCTTCCTGGTATATCTTCTCTAGAAATGGAAAGTTCCACTGTCATTATTTTTAGAATCATTAGTGTCCGTTTCACCCCATACACAGACGGTGGGGGGGATTTTATAAACTAACACGAACCTGTACATTTTGAATCAGTTTTGTATGGTATCTCAACAGAAATCTAACCTCCATGGCACTTCCAAGAGCGGCAAATGGAACTTCACCCTGAACTCGGAACCGAGTTCTGACCACGATCCAAACAAACCGTACTTTGCAGACTTCCACATGCTGTATTCTTAAAGGACATGTATGGCTTTCAGAACTGTACACTGCATTTTGTAGGTGAAAAAAAGTCCAGGAATAAAAACTATATTTTGCTAACATAGTTTTAAAACAACATCTCAAAGAATTTCTGGGAGCCTTTCACATGTCATTTTGTGCCAACTTCATTTAAAAACTGCTTGTGTGGCAATCGCTCTTAATCTAAAGGGCTTAGTTCCATTCACAAACTGAATGTGGAAGCTGAGAAGTCGGTGAGACTGAAAACAACCCGTGGGTCCTCAAACGGCATCACGTTGATTCCGACAATCAAGGTTGGGTGGAGTGAAACACTGAAAAACCTTTGCTGGCATAAACCCTCCCCCCACTTACTGTTGTTACTATTAAAAACACTTTGCTCACGCCTGTCATCCTAGCCTCTCAGGGGGCTGAGACCTGAGGATTGTGGTTTGAAGCCAGCCTGGGCAGAAAAGTCCCTGTGAGATTCTTATCTCCAATAAACTACTCAAAAAGCTGGAAGTGGCGCTGTGGCTCAAGTGGTAGAGTGCCGAGGCAGTGCCAGGCCTTGAGTTCACACCCTAGGACCATCAAGAAACAACAGAAAACTCCTTTCCCTGGCGCCCCGGGTGGCTGAGGGTGGGCAGCATGCAGGGCTCAGGGCCTCCTCCTGAGGCGTGCCCAGTGCCTGACTTAAAGCTGCAGGGCTCTGTGGGCTGAGGTGCCCAGTGTGCCTGACTTAAAGCTGCAGGGCTCTGTGGGCTGAGGTGCTCAGTGCCTGACTTAAAGCTGCAGGGTTCCGTGGGCTGAGGCGTCTGGCCAGAGCCGGGGCCGAGGATGCCTGCTGCTGTCTGGTGAGGGTGGACGAGGTGCCCCGGAGCATGCCTGCTGGATGGCAGCATGCCACTGCCCAGCTTCCCCCAGGGGCTGTGCTGTGTGTGCGTGCGTGCGTGCGTGCGTGTGTCACACCTGTGTGAACACAGCTCTTGGCTGTTCTCTCACCAGCATGGACAGAGTTTTTGGACCGCTGCTCTGGACGGCAGCCTGTGCGCACTGTGCGGGAGGCCCCACGTGACCTGCCTCCCAGGCAGCCTCTAGACCAAGGCTCCTGTCACCAACCCACCCAGCCCTTTGCCCATAAAGGAGAATAGAGTTGTGGTCCTTTACAGATAAACAGGAGGTAGAGTCATCAGATATGGACAGTGAAGAAAAGCAATGTGGATGAATGGATTTATTACACCCAAATTGGAGCCATCCCTGGCTGGGTCTTCTTTCATTGCTCTATCAGATCAAACCTTTTAGTTGAAAAAAATACAGGAGAAATAATAAGCTGGATTATCTAAAGTCAATCTTCTTTATCCCCTTGTTTCATAAACTGGTCTTAAATAATCAAATCAGATTTAAAATATTAATGATTATCTTCAGAATTTCTCTCCGCAAGTTGTACCTTTTTTACCTTTTTTTATCCATAGGTAAATGCCCACATGCCGTGAAACAGTTACTTGTACAATATGCACTCTGAGATGCTACCCACGACGACTCAGTTGCAACCCTGAGTGGACATGAGGCTGGCCTGGTCTCCCTGGGGACGTTCCTTCTGAACGTTACCTCAATTCCACAGCAGCTTCCCGCTTACCTCGACATCCCCCGGGGCTTTGTCCTTGTCTATGCACCTCGGTGTACTGACCTTCTTCCTCTCAGACAGTTGAACTTTTCCAGCTCTATGAATCAAAGAGGCTTTTCGCACAGCCTCTCCGCTCCCTTCCCGAGAGCCCTCCCTGTCTGCCACGGACTGAGCACTGGGGCCCCACGGAGGCTCCCTCGGCACCGTCACTTCCCAGCACCCCCTTCCCGAGAGGACGGGTGAGCTAACCTTCCAGCCCAGTGTCAAACATGGCCCCAGGTCACCCCAAATCTCTCCGTGTCAGTTTCATAACTCCCGCTCCCAATACAGGCTTTCATTCAGAAGCATAATGACTAATACCTGCACCTCTTGTGTACAGATGTTAAGTTTCAACTTCTGGTGGTTCTTGGTAGTAGTAACTTTTTGCTAAACCAAATAAAATGCAGCTGAGAAAGGAGCCTATTGACTAATCTGGTATAAGAAGCAGGAAAACACTGGAGATGCCTGGTTATTGTGCTGACTTTGGTTGACAGGATGTCGTTTGCTGGCTGACAGCATGTAGTGTGTGGACGAGTTCTCTCCTCCCTTCTTTATCTTAGCTAATGGGCACGATTTCCTTCTCTGTTATGTTCTGAGTAGAAGTTTTAATACTTCCGTAGCAAAGAAGATAGCAGATTAGCCACTAATTCATTCTATTTGACAAGCAGGTGAATAAACGTAGAAAGCCTTGCCAGGTAAAAAACCAGATCAGATCTTTAGTTCAGTTTCCTAACGACAAGCTAAGCCCTTTCAGTATTTCCAGAAGCAATGCTGACTGGCGTAGAGCCCATGTTACAGTTCGGAGTCATGTCATGTTTTCTTGTCAGTAAAGATGACCAACTTCAAAGAAAACAAAAAATAAGCTTACCATGACCTTTCTTCTCCATCACATCCATGATTCAATTATGTGTTCTTTGCCTGTGGATCCCTAAAAGTGAGAAAGAATAGGAAAATAAAATTCAATACAATTGAGCAGTATTCTGTGAAAGGCAAATATTTACAATTTTAATTGAGGACAAACACACACTTCATAAAACTATTCGCATGCAACTCCAGCTGCAAAGACTCAACAGCAGTACGCCCAGGCTGGTTAGCAGCAAAAAAGTAAACCGATCACATGACAAAAGCCACTATGAACAACAAACTATGCTCACAAGGTAACTGTTTTGGCATTCATCCCTACCACCAAGTATTTCTCTTTTTTTTCCATCAAAATTTAGCTTACGTTTGATATTAGCAAGAGCTGCATTACTGTTATTGTTAATTTTAGTTCTGTTTATTGCCTTGAGGGTTATATATTGTAACATAATTTTGTTGCCTCTAGTTAATGGTAATTAGTTGTTTTAATAGCCTATAGACCTATTTGTTATGTTTTTGTAGGTTTACTTTTTTAACTATCAGGAACTTAATAACTGAGAATATTTAACATTACGGTTGCATAGGCAAAATTACAGAGTTGCTGTTAGTGTTACCTGTTTAGTGTTTAGTCATCCTTTGAGTCGTGCGACATATTTCCTTAACAATCATCAGCCATCAAGTCTGATAGTCTCAAAAGAAATATCAGCCCTCTAAAGTGCCTTCGAGGGCGGTGATATTTAGCACTGAAAATTACAAATAAAGTTTTTGAAGTTGAAGAGCAACAACTGGCCAGAGACACTGATGATTTGTTTGTCAAAACAATTGGTATAAACTACGCAAATGAAGTCACACACTCCTTCCAGGGAAAGCGGTCAGGTGAGTCTGCGCAATGCTTACATGTTGGATGGGATATTTAATGTGCGGGGAAACTCAAAGGTTGAAGAACTAGGCATTTAGACGGTGGTAAGTGGTAATCTTACCTCTTTATACTCCATTACTCTTTCTCACGAGAGACATGCTAATGCAAACAAGTCAATCAGAATTTGTGTTTAGCAAGATAAAGCTTATAGGATAGTTTAAAATCCATTTATTATTCTAAATCCACTCTTTCCATTAACATGTTATACATTAGTGTTTACTAACCATGATTCATGTAACAGTTTAGCTTGTTAACTTTTAAATTGTTTAACAACCATAAGTTATTAATACATTTTAAAGTATTACACAAATATCTTAAAACAGGCTTGGGTTCATTTTTGTAATTTTTAAATAGAAAACATTTTAGGCATTTCTTGAAGAAGAAATAAAGCAGGCATTTAAAGCTAGAAAACAAGTAATTCCAAATTTAGTTTTTACAAAGGTTTTCAGCTTTATTGACAAGTTATGGCAAACATATTTGACAGATTGTGGTTTCCTATTTAGTGAAGCGTAACATGGAACTTTATGTGTGTTTTTTCTTTTTTAACAAAAACAGGTTAAAACACTGAACAAATTCAGTTAGCTACAAACATACAGTAGCTACTTGTTTTCAACCCCATGAAAACAGTTAAAATTAAATTTACAAACTTAATATTGAACATCTTTATCTAACTAACAGATATTAAAAGACAAGTTAAAACATCTTATCTACAACTTTATTATCCGCTAGCTCAACGATCATATTACAGTCTTAATTTAGCAACCCTAAACAAAATTTCTGCTAGTTGGTTGAGACTCAAAATCTGTCAACAGATTCATGCTCTTTCTAAAAAAAAGGAAAGGAAAAATAAAAGAATAAAAAGAAAAGCTTACACAGGACAATGCAAAACCACCAAGAGAATATCATCCTACTGAATGGTTTATACACTATGCTTGCCAATGTCTTTTTCAATTCATTTTGTAAAATAATACTAATGTCAACAAACGTCAGCAGCATAGAGGGAAATACAAGAAACACGGGCACAGTCCTAAGCAGTTAACCCTAGCGTAGAAAAAAGAAACAAGGGAGGACTATTACTTGTCTTGTTGCTGTTCGTGTGGAGACCACAGCTACGCACTCTCTTTGGGTGGGGTCTCTGAGACCTTCAATATCTACCGTAGGGGTGCTCTCGGAATCCCCCTCGGGCCGGCCTAGGCGGCGGGGCCTTCAGGCTGGAGCGGCTGGCGGCCCATTCCTCTGGCACTACGAACAAGAAAGGGACACACAGGTGACTCACAGGCATCACAAGGCCACCCAGGCTAAGGGGGCAGCAGAGCTCAGCACCGAAAAACACTGTGTCCACCTCATGACGAACCCAGAAAAACACTTGAAACTAAACATTCGTGGGCTGATTCAAAGAAAGTCTACAGCCATGCCACCCTGGATGCGTGCAATCGCGTCTGATCTTGGAAGCTGACGCGGGGTCCGGCTTGGTGAGTGCTTGGATGGGAGAAAGCTAAAGCCCTTTGATGAATGCCCCAGTGTCGGATATTAGATCTCAATGCCACACAAGAGAAAGGGACTCAGTGCAGTCCATTCGTCATTTCATCATTTGACACAGAATTCTAGAGTTGGAAATAGTAAACCAGCGGTTCTTAGCCCTCACTTAACTCAGATTATACCAGACTCATAAACAAAAATCCACAATAACTAATGCTGGTTATCTGTCTCACAAATGAACTGATTGCAAAGTTATGGGGAGAGGTCCATGCTTTTGTATTTTCAAATGCCCCCAGAGACAGGATGTGGTCCAGCGCTGACATCTACGGAGCTCAACTACATGGGAGAGACAATGGTAAGCTGGGCAGAGAGCAGGGAAGATTTCAAGTAGTGACACAAGCAATAAAAGTCTTACATTTGAAATATGTAACTTGAGAGTAGGAATAGGAGGCGGAAATAGAAAATGGTAAAACGAGTGGCACTGATTAAGATGCATTGTACTCAAAACCTGATTGGTGGAACTGTAATCTCTTTGTACAGCTAGATAGTGTACACAATGCTTAATAAATACATAGTTTTAAAATAGAAAGGCTTAAGCTACTGGTTACACTAGAAACGGATTTTCATTAGTCTCCAAGTTATGGAACCTAGCCCAAACAAACTAATAATAAAACAAAACAATACAAAACTTGGAAACATCAAATACTACCAAGCCACTGCAGACTACTATGTCTATTATGTCTTTGGGAAAGGAACTTAAGACTGAGTTTACATGTGAATTCAGGTGATCTCAGGGTAGGTTCTCTGGGCCTTCTGACAGAATTCAGTTCTTCCTGGAGAGTAGATCTTATGTTTGGCTCAGCAGTGGGGGACATGTGAACATGGACAGGGATATCACTGAGAGACACACACCACCATGGACAGCTGTAGAGGTGAGGAACACCACCATGGACAGCTGTAGAGGTGAGGAAGACCACCATGGACAGCTGTAGAGGTCAGGAAGACCACCATGGACAGCTGTAGAGGTGAGGAACACCACCATGGACAGCTGTAGGAGGTCAGGAAGACCACCATGGACAGCTGTAGGAGGTCAGGAACACCACCATGGACAGCTGTAGAGGTGAGGAACACCACCATGGACAGCTGTAGGAGGTGAGGAACACTACCATGGACAGCTGTAGGAGGTGAGGAAGCCCACCATGGACAGCTGTAGAGGTCAGGAAGACCACCATGGACAGCTGTAGAGGTGAGGAAGACCACCATGGACAGCTGTAGAGGTGAGGAAGACCACCATGGACAGCTGTAGGAGGTCAGGAACACCACCATGGACAGCTGTAGGAGGTCAGGAAGACCACCATGGACAGCTGTAGGAGGTGAGGAACACCACCATGGACAGCTGTAGGAGGTCAGGAAGATCACCATGGACAGCTGTAGGAGGTCAGGAAGACCACCATGGACAGCTGTAGAGGTGAGGAACACCACCATGGACAGCTGTAGGAGGTCAGGAAGACCACCATGGACAGCTGTAGGAGGTCAGGAAGACCACCATGGACAGCTGTAGGAGGTCAGGAA
>NW_012267260.1:593723-598206 GCF_000151885.1 Dipodomys ordii | reverse complement strand
CAGGAACACCACCATGGACAGCTGTAGAGGTGAGGAACACCACCATGGACAGCTGTAGGAGGTGAGGAACACTACCATGGACAGCTGTAGAGGTGAGGAAGACCACCATGGACAGCTGTAGGAGGTGCGGTGGGTACCAACCCAACATCTCAGGGCCACTGCTCAGAGCTGAGTGTTCAAGCCATCTAAGAACTAGTTTACAGAGATCACAAAGAAACTGAAAACATTACCGACTTTCACTGTAAAGCCAAGGACAATGATCTTCGATATAGGCAGAGAGTCCACAGCACACCAGTCTTGGACACCCTGTACCTGCATGGTAGGGTTGGTTCTGAGGATAACTTCACCAGGACACGGTTAATACATTCTCTACTTGACGACACAGAGTGGATTGTCTCTTCACTACTGGGGACTCGTGTCTGTGTTTATTTCAATGTGGGATTGTAGGGTATATGAAGAAACTAAACATGGGAGCTGTCCTTGATGCTCAGCGCACAGGTCAATGTAGGTCAGGGGCTGGAAACCTGTGGCCTCCTCCCACACTCGGCCAGTGCGGCCAGACCCCACGAATAAGTGATGTTCTGCTGGCAGAGAGGCGCAGACACTTATTTCCATATTGCCGATGATTGCCGTGCTCCAGAAGCAGACTGAGTCCATGTGGCAGAGACAATATTGCCTGCAATACCTGTGGTCTGAGCCTGTGGTTCTTCAAACACCTGCTCCAGCCGATGTGGCACTTTCAAAGAAAGACCATGCTGGGCTGGCTGGAGTCCACAGATTTACTCCCATCCTGCTCGACTGCTTAACATACACACTGGAGAAAAAGTCTATGTATTTGTTTCATTGGAACTATGAAAAACTGCCTTTGCCATACCAGAAAACAGGCGTCTAGCAAGCCTGCGCTGCCTCTCCAGCTCTGCCATGCACACGTCTGCTGGAATCGGTGACAGTCAAGAATGTGCTCTGTCCTCCAACTTACAATCGCTGTTGTCAAAGAGGAAGGTACAGCTGCTTCAGCCGCTGCTGTGAGCTTTGATGTGAGTCGAAAGCTCACTCTCATCCTGGCCAGATGAGCCCTTGAGATCATCAGAGTCCGGGGAGACTGGTCACAGACTTTCTGACGTACACACAGGGATGGGCGTGTAAAGGACTCATTCAGATCCCAGTCTGTGCTTCAGTTCAGTGCCAGGTGGGCCTGGGACAGGGCCTGAGACCCACGGCCCCTGGGCACCCATTCCAGTCCACGCAGAGCCCAGGGCCCAGGGCGCGGGGCGGGGGGGGCAGGAGGGGGGGCGCAGGAAAGCACAGGGATCTGCAGGAAAGCTCAGGGATCTGCAGGAAAGCACAGGGATCTGCAGGAAAGCTCCGCCAGTGCCGGCCCTGCTGCCCTGCATTTCCCAGTGCTGCCACCCTGGTCCCCGCCCCCTGTCTGACGGCCACCCCTGGTCCCCGCCCCCTGTCTGACGGCCACCCCTGGTCCCCGCCCCCTGTCTGATGGCCACCCCTGGTCCCTGACCCTGTCTGACGGCCACCCCTGGTCCCCGCCCCCTGTCTGACGGCCACCCCTGGTCCCCGCCCCCTGTCTGACGGCCACCCCTGGTCCCCGCACCTTGTCTGACGGCCACCCCTGGTCCCCGTGCCTTGTCTGACGGCCACCCCTGGGGGCGGAGCTGTCCCTTGGCCTGGTGTGTGTGGACAGGTCCCAGAGGAGGACCCCGGTGAGACCAGGCTGTGGACACAGCCTGAGTAGCGGAGCGGCCAGTCGTGCTCACAGGTGGAGCCCCTGGCTGGGGCTGGACAGTACTTTGCACGTTGCTCCGCCACCTGCTGCCACGCTACTGTGCACAGAGGGACTCTGGCTGTCTGTCTGTCCCCATGCAGTGGACAGACCTAACAAAGCTGGCCCTCACTGCTCTGTCTGAGCTGGGAGCAACCTGTATGATCAACACAAAAGGACAACGATCTACATCATCATGAATTATCAGCCGTTTTCAAAGGCGTAAGTTTGTTCCCAAAAGCCCATGTTTGTAGTGTGTTGGTTTCTATGGAGCCATTCTTCAATAACTATGGCATCTTTAATAAGTGAAATAAAATGTATTTTAGAACAACATTTAGCGAAGTTTTTTCTTTACTCCAACTTTAGAAAGACTATAAGCCCCCTGGATGTGTGTTTTCTTATACTTCCATGCTGGCAAGAAAAGTTTTCTTAGCTTTCTAGGTTGAACTTTGTGTTTCACAACTTACTGTTTTTGGGCTTAGAGCGCAGCCCATGGAAGTGCTTGGCCCAGCATGTGTGAGGTCGACTACATTCCAAATAAAAACCTAAATGATTCTGCGTCTACTTCACTGCGCATGGCCCGTGCACGATTCTGACAGTGAGCCACTCGCCCTTCTTAACTCGTGATAAAACCACCTTCCCACAGCGGCTTTTACTGTCTCAACAAGAGAGCTGTTAGATGGATGCTGGCTGTAATTTTTTGGACTCTTCTCTGTTGAGTGAATTTCAGAGAAAGTCAAGTTTGAGGTTTAATTGTTCAACCAGAGAGAAAATTATATTTTCCATTACTTAAATTTGCAGCTTTTAAAAGTAGAATAAAAATGCCACATTCTATAATACAGTGTTTTCTTACAGATATCCAGAGTAATGAAAGTGTCCTATGAATAAATTGCATGTTACCTTTTAAACATTTTTTTTTGGTCGGTTGTGGGGCTTGAACTCTGGGCCTGGGCGCTGTCCCCGCACTCTTCAGCTCAAGGCAAGTGCTCTACCGCTTGAGCCACAGCGCCACGTTGGTTTTCTAGTGTTTTTTTTTTAAATTGGAGGTAAGAGTCTCACAGACTTTCCTGCCCGGGCTGGCTTTGAACCACAATGCTCTGATCTCAGCCTCCTCAGTAGCTGGGATGACAGGCGTGAGCCCCCGGCTGCGCGTTACCTTTAGGAACACTAATGCTAGCCCAAACTTGACACTCATCTGTTCAGGAGTCAGGAGGAGACGTCATGACAGGGAGAGGAGTTCAAGAGGCACCCAGCCTGATGGCAGAGAACTTCCAGTGGCCAAGCGTGGCTTCTGTTCGTGGCCCACTCCAGGTCTGCGTCTAGAAACCTACTCGTGGTCACGGCAGTGGTGTCCGGAACTTTTAAAGCTGAACCCCAACAGCCAGCTGGTTCTTTCCTCCAAGGACTTTGACACACAGACAGAGGGTGAAATTAGTTATTTGTGTCTTTTCAAAGTTTACTAGGGTCACTCAGGTTAACAATCTCTAAAGTATGAAGAAGCACTTTCCAGTTTTGCCCCAAACTACTGAATTTAGGAGTGCACAATTCAAATGAAACTCACCTAAAACTAGCCATCCATGAAGTGAACTAATGAGGAGTTGCTATTTTCGATTGTATCTTACAACAAGACAGGCTTTTTTATTTAGAAAATCTATTTTTTTTGCAAAACTGTTTGTGTCAACAGGACTTGGGTTTCTTATAGTTACTTTACAATCCATTGTGTGGACAGTTAACAATCCAGGCCATAATACACTTCTCTTTCCACCTCAGTTTTGGGAAATGCTAAGCGATGAGCAGAACATTGACGACTCTGGCAACCACTGTGGAGACAGCAGCGTACAGCCGCAGAGTCGAGGTGTGTTACAGTGAGCAGCTGCTGCCTGGAAGACAGGCTTTGTTACAGGACTAATTGGGTTAGATAACCGCCTAATTGCAACCTCTGTCGTAATAGAGAGAAAATTAGCTGCCTTTTAAACTAATTGTAAAAAGATGTTGAAATCACAACTTCACTAGGTTTGTAGGTTTCAATTAAAATTAAGTTTAAAAATACACATTAGAATTAAATAACTCAAAATTATATATTTCTCAGTAGCCTATCACAAAAGAACTTTGAAATTAATAGATGATAAAATAAGTTGTTTGCATAAATGGTTTCTTCATCGATACATTCTTGGAATATTAGACAACTAACCTCCCAGTGTAAAGCCAGCTTTCTCAAGGCATTCCTATTTGCCATTAAAAAGGAAGTCTCAGTCCTGAGTCGCCTGGCTGGAGAGGCTGCCACTGGCTCTGGATTCCTGGCTGGGGCCTCTCGCCATTCACACTGGGGTAATAATCAAGCTGGCTCCTCAGCAAGCGTGAGTGTGGTCCTGTTGTGAGGCACTCAAATGTCCTGGGACAGATGCATGGCAAGAATTCTTTCTGCTTCCATTCCTTTCAAGAGTGTATGCCAGTGCCACTGCCACGCCGACCCCAGTGGAGTCTGCGTAGCATGGGAAACCATCTATCAGACCATGACAGGGGCTTCAGAGACCTACCTCTGAGGTTTGGGACTTCACCGAAGTCTACCTCGGAGAATAGGGATTCTAAGAGGCCTACTCCTGGAAAAAGGCTGGGAAAGATGTGTTTCTGCCTATCTTTTCCTCATAAGAGTGCCTACTAATCTTTTACTGTTTCTACTGCTCTTTGTACTTGCTCATTGTCAAC
>NW_012267260.1:573012-593138 GCF_000151885.1 Dipodomys ordii | reverse complement strand
CCTTTCTTATGGAGACTTTTTGCTATAAAAGTTTGTTATCCTCTGCATTAAATCGCACTCAGCGCTCAGCACTCAGCATCCACTCCTAATGTGTGTGAGTTGTCTGTTTGCCATCTCCCCATCCTATTCCAGGTTCCTCCCCTAGGTATCCTCCGTCGTCCCAACAGAACCCGGTCCGCGGCATGCCACCCTGCCTCTACCCAGACGCCACCTAAAATTCCGCTGGAGAACTTGTCTAAATAGCTCTTCAGTTCCTACATTAGGCATATTCTTGTATACAACTCCTTAGTCTGAGGAGATAATGCTTCCATACGTTTTTGGCTGTCAGTGTCAGAGAGAATAATGCAGGGTATTTCTTGTGTCCAGTATTGTTTAGCTAATATATGCTCTGTATCTAGAATGTATCCTATTATACGCTATTCAATTTACCAAAACAATTTTGGAACTAATCAGTAAATATTTTTTTAAATATAGAAGCTGATTTGAAATTCCTATAAAAAACTTAAAAATTCATTCACAAATTCCTTTCTACAAAGCCAATTTTCAAAATAATACATTTTAATAAGTTCTATTTAATAGAATTTTATTTATTTATTATTTGGTGGCAGCGTGCGGGGGCTTGAACTCAGGGCCTGTGCTCTGGTGCTGAGCTTCTTTTGCTCAAGGTTGTGCTCTATCACCTGGTGCTGAGCTTCTTTTGCTCAAGGTTGTGCTCCATCACTTGAATCACAGCTCCACTTCTGGCATTTTGGAGCTTAACTGGAGATAAGAATCTTCCAGACGAGCTGAGGGACAGTGCCCAGGCCCAGAGTTCAGGCCCCACGACCGGACCCCTGCCCCCCCCCCAAAAAAAAGAATCTTCCAGCCTTTCTTGCTTGGATTGACTTTGGACTGTGATCCTCAGATCTCAGTTCCAAGTAGTTAGGATCACAGTGTAAGCCACTGGTGCCTAGATCTATTTAATTATTTTAAAAAGTTTAGCTTAGAAACTAGTTAAATAAATTAGTTTAAATACATTTTATAAATTTGTTTATAAAAATTCCTTTATAGAGGTAAAAAAAGGAAATTATAGAGGGGTTCAACAGGAAATGTTCTCATTACCTGACGCACGTAACTGTAACTCCTCTGTACATTGTCTTCACAATTACAAAAAAGGCAAAACAACATGTATAATAAACTATGTTTTGTATAAGGAAGTTTTCATCAACATTCATGTATCATTAAAGAAATGTATTTTACCATTAAAGAAAATAAATTTATGATCATAAATGTAATATTACATATACCTTAATAAAGTTGATTTGATACTAATTACCTATTTAATAGAAATCAATATATTACATATAATATATTACATTATAATATCTGCATTGTTTAATATTTAATATTAAATAATTGTAAAGATGCCTAAAAGTATATGTGCTTTCCTTGAAGTCAGCATACTGACTATTTCTAGAATAAAATACGGGCCTAAAAGAGACAGATACAACGTCAGCCTGGTGCTGGAACGCAGTGTGCGATGACTCCCACGGCGGTGACCCCAGGCCCTGCCCAGGCTGAGGAGGAGTTGTCTGAGACAGGCCTGGGGGTCTCAGACAAGAAACTGCGAACAAAGTGAGTTTTACAAACACGGGATGCAGCACACACATTCTTAGCCTGACTTGGTCATTATACACATGCGTACACTTCAGATCATGCATGCGATAAGGTCCATCAACCAACAGAATTACAACGTACTACACTAACAGTCCAAGCAATGTGCCAGACTGCAGACCTGGGTTTTTATTCTTGATAGAACTGAATGCTGGTCGGTTTAAACTGTCTGCGACTCGTCTGAATGCACGGCACTGTGTTCTTGCTGGAGAATGCTGCTTCTTCTTTTCCAATGCCTACATTTCTTTCTACAACCTGAGCAGGGGAAAGCATGCAGGACGAGTCTGTTCACACATCTGAGAAAGTCTAGGAGATAGCCCGGAACTGAGGGTTGAACTATTCCCTTTGTAACTACAACTCCATCCTATTGGAATTCAGTATCTGGTCAGTATGGAGAGCATACAAAATTCATAAAAACATGAATCTGTACTCGACGGGAGTGTCCTCAAATCACTGCTCCGTGTGTTTGCATCTTATTATCCCTCCTTAGATATCACAGAACACGTCACGTATCACCTGCTGCCTACACCTCACATCACACACCATCTAATGCCAAAATGCGACAGCCATGAAGTGGACTAATGTGCTTGGTCTTCATGAGGGTGACGCTGAGCTCTTACTCTTTTTTTTTTAAATTTATTTTTGGGTGGTCGTGGGGCCTGAACTCTGGGCCTGAGCCCTGTCCCTCAGCTCTCCAGCTCAAGGCTGGTGCTCTACCACTTGAACCACAGCGCCATTTGAGCTCTTACTAATTCTTGTACATCATATATATTAAAATTCTCAGGGGGGCAGGGGGAGGATGGATGGGAAGGGGAAACAAAGGAGGAGGCTACAATGCTTGATAAGAAATGTACTCATTATCTTGCCCATGTAATTGTAACCCCTCTGTACACAATAAGAATAAAAAAATTAAAATTCTCAGAATAGAAATGCCATGCAAGTACTTTTCCTCATGTTGTGCAATTCAGAGAAAACCCTTTCTAATGAGCTATGAATGGTTAGTGCTGTATCACAGCTGAAATACATATTAACTCTACACGTTCTCAAGGCATAGTAATTTTATCTTTTATATTCTATGATAGGAAAATGTATAAATGTAAGTTCTGGAGTCTCTCTTTGGGTTAATCAGATCTATGCTTAGATTTCTAATACCTGGGATGCGGCCAGCACAGGCATGCCTCTCAGAACTGTGGCCCCTTCTGAGGTGGCCTCAAGCCCAGGAGGTTCTGGGAAGAGGCAGGGGTCTGGGCGCCATCCAGCACCCTGGCCTGTGGGCAGCTTCTGCCTGGACTCTGCCCTGACTCCACTTTTCCGTGCTTCTCCACCTCAACGTGTGCTGAAACTGCTCACAACATCTCTCTCACATTCTCTTGCTCCCCACCATAGAACACCTACCCCAACCCCAACCAAGACAGCCATTAAGTCCTGTCCTGAAAAACAGCTCTTGTCATGTGACATCGAGAAGTAGCCTGGGATCAGAATGCAGAAAGCGTTAACACATCAACATTGTGAAACAAAAATGAATGCCTTTAACATGAGGAGGCAGATGCTTGCACGTAAACTTAGGCACACTCGATAGTGTTTAAAGAGCGGCAACCGACTTTACAGGCTAAATAAAAGCATGATGCCAAGCAATCTCCCTTGTTTCTTTTTACACACATATACACATATATCTGCAAATATATGTGTCTGTGTGTGCCTAATCTTTCAAGACTATGAGATGAGATGCAGTTCTAAACAGGTAAAAGTGAGAAGCGGAAAACTGCTGCCTAAAAGCACTATCTTCCTTACTTTGCCCAGTCATTTCCTCATTAGGTTATTGCAGAGGATTTATTGACTGCTTTCCGTGCGCAGGACATTGCTTGTTGGCAAACTGTAATTTGACCCAATGCAAAATCTTGTGTATGGAAAGCTGTGACTTCTAAATCAAAAGGAATGGTTTCTCTCCATACATTGATAGGTCAGCAGAACCTGACACACGGAAGGAATTATGTGAGGGCTAGGGGGTTACACAGACCAACTCCACTCTCCGGCCACTGCCTCTGTGTTAGAAGACTCCAGAACCAGTCCTTCGTACATAGCCTTTCCCCATTACCTCACATAGTATTAATCTTTTAAAATGTAAATAATTGAGAAATAGAGGTTTCATCTCTTATAGCAAATTACCAGCCAGATACCAGCCTCACCACTGAGTTCAGTGCATGATTTATTGAGTGTAAAATAACTACTACTGGACTCTCAAAATTGCATTTTAAACAAGTGATTTGTAAATAATAATGTATTTTCTCACTGGGATGTAAGCTCTGTAAGATTTTATTTTCTTGATTAAGTATACTAGCTTACATGGGGTAGCTGCTGGATAATTACTTCTGAAATGAACAATGTTTTCTAATTTTGTACAAAAATGATAAATTTAGAATACCTGTTTTTCTTTTAAATTTGGTCATATTTACCCAGAGTCTCTAATGCTTAGATTCTCCTCTCTCCCTTCCTTCCTCTCTTCCTTCTTTCTTCCCTCCCTCTGTTCCTCCCTCCCTCCCTTTATTCCTCTCTTTTTCTTTTCTTTTCTTTTTTGTTGGCTGTGGGGCTTGAACTCTGGGCCTGGGCGCTGTCCCTGAGCTCTTCAGCTCAAGGCAGAACTCTTGTTCTTTCCAGACGCTTTTGATTTCATATTCTTGCTCTTTCACGTGTTTAACAGAAGCAAGAGGTATAGAGCACTCAGTTCCTCATCTATAAACTGTGGAAGATAATTTGTGCACCTGCCCCACAGGACTGCAATGAGGATTAGAGTAAGCAGGTAGACTTAAGGCTTGTTATATCTTTTCTGGTGCTGGAGAACAAGCTTCGGATCCTGCACATATTAGACAGACGTTCTGCGCCGACCCACACTCCCATGTCCTGACTCATGACAAGGATGTCTGTCTGTGTAGCTCCAGTCCTCGTGGGCATCTCTGAGCTCAGGCTCAGCAGGCACTCCGTATGTGTCCATGTGATCAGATCTCAGCCTCAGACAACAAGATAAAAATAGCTGTCCTTCTACACGGTAAAGGCTCTGTGTCTGATGTATCATAAAGAAATGAATGAGAACGTGAGTGGTCACAGCTCTGACTGGCATTACTGGTGGTTGTTCTTCTCCTCCGCACGCTCCTCGGCTTAGGGCTCTGGTGATGGGGAGGGGAGGGTGCTCTCCTCCCCCCCTCCACTGCACCTTCCTTTCTTCATCCCAACACAGCAACCCCTTCACTATGTGGAGCCCCAAACACGCTGGCAACCGACACTGTCACTGTTTCCTGGGAAGAGCAACAGCGAGGCCTTTGCATAATTTTGACGAAAACCTCCAAACTGTACACGTTTAACAATCATCATGACACTGCACACATTCTGAAGAAGCAGGTACTGCTGGTGCTATTGATAGCACCGTATCATACAGACACGGAATGATGTCATAAACACTCAACAAATCGTTGCTGAATAAAATTATGATTCATTTTAAGTGGTATTTTAATTAAGGAAGTTTTTAAAATCTATTGAAGAGTGTGCTTATTGGCTATTAATTTTTACAAGCCAAGTATTATTTGGTACTTGTAAGAACTATGCACACTGGAAAAATAATTAGAAAGTTGTTTTAGAATAACAGTTTCTTCCCCTATAAGTCTAAAGATTTTACATGTGTATTGCTCTGATGGCGTCTGTGACAGTGGAGAGGGAACCAGGGCCGCCCTGCTGCGTCATGCACGGCACAAAGACTCCAGGGGGCGCGGTCCGCTGCCTGGTGGGGCCACGGACGGGAGCCCTGATCGCGACTAACAGCCTTTGAAGTTTGGATCAAAATTGACCTGCCCAATTTTCTGGCACTGACTCTGAAAGCCAAACCTCACCCTGGAACTCCATAAATCAATTTAGCCTGGACTTCTGTGAACATGGGGAGGAGAAAGCCAGAAGTAATCGCCGGGCTGATCTCACGGTGTGGTAAAGAAGAGGTCTTACCATAGCTGTCGTAGACGTCCTCACTCACCCCGTGACCATAGTCATAGTACTCAGCCACGCTGCAACAGATTAGACAGCAGTCAGTGTCACTGAAGCCAGGAGAAGCAACCAGAAACAACACAGGGAATCTGAAGACAAACTGTGTGCTGAGGAATACCCAGGAGCCTCCGGTACAAGACGCAACCCTGAAGAAACTCTCAGTGATCGAAGTGCAGGCTACTGGCAAGAGCGGCATGAAACGTTCCATGGTACCTCAGTACAAGTAGGATGGCAGCCCAGGTGGCTTGGGCATTAAATACGACTCTGTCACAAACATAACCAGTGCTAAGAGGGGCTGAAGCACAGCTCAAGTGATAGTGCAATGCTTAGACAGCCTGAGTCTTGAGTTCAACCTTAGCACCAAAAAAGAAGTAAAAGAAACACTGGAGGGCTGGGAAGGTGGCTCAGTGGTAGAGCGCTTGCCTTGCATGCCTGAGGCCCTGGGTTCGATTCCTCAGCACCACATAAGCAAAAAGAAAAAAAGCCGGAAGTGGTGCTGTGGCTCAAGTGGCAGAGCGCTAGCCTTGAGCTGAAGAGCTGAGGGACAGCGCCCAGGCCCAGAGTTCAGGCCCCATGACTGACAAAAACAAAATGAACAAAACAAAACAAACAAAAACACTGGAGCACCTTCCCAGCATGTCTGTGTGCTCACAACGGGGTAACATTATCTCTTCTAGGCGTTTTACCAATACTTCCACAATTCAGTAAGTACTGACAAGGATCTGCCCTCCCTTTCCTAGCCCTCCTCTGCCCTAGTTTCTTTAACAGCACCCCTCTCGAAGGCCCATTGCTGTTGGTACCAACATTGACCTCTGGCCTAACAAAGCCCTCCCTCACCTACCACCACAGTTTGCTCTGCATGAATTTAAAGAGCATTTCTTGGGCAGGGCGCCCCTCCCTTCTCCTGAGGAGGGCCACGCACCACCGCACCACCGAGGCTGCAGAGGGCGGAGCTGGGCCTCGCACCGCAGGCAACCCCTCATCCCGCAAGCCCCTCCCTGGCTTGCCCGCCAGCGCAGGGGTCTCTGGGGGCACCGGGTCTGGGTGGCAGACATCTTCCTTTGCCATTCATCCCCTGATGCAATTCACCTCATGCTAGGGTTTGTGCTCTTTTCCACTCTGGTGACTTCTGGATTATATGTCTGCCCTAGGCACCCTCCTGGTCTTGCTACATTTCCATTTGGATATCAAACTAAACATATCCAACACAAATAAAAACGCTTCTCCCCCGCCAGCCCTTCTCCTTCTGTGATCTTCTCCTTTTTATCAGTGGGAGCAACTCATGCCCAAACCACAGATCTTCTCCTTTCTCTCACACTTAATGTTCAGTTCTAACAGATTTTTTTCCCTTTGTACTTGGAAAATACATTCAGAATCTGAGCATGTCTGAACATTTCTGCTGCTACAACTACGGCTAAAGCGATCACCATTCTCACGTACATGGCTGTAGTGTTCTACCGGTATCTACCCCGTGGTTGTCAAGGCCCGTTTGTAGATGTGAGTTAAATCATCTCAGTCCTGTACTCAGAACCCACCAAGCGCCTCGGAAGCCCTTTATTTAGAACAAGGGGAAATTCTCCACCCTTCTTCCGCGCCCTTCCTCCCTTCGATGCAGGGCAGGTAGGCTTCTGAGATGCTCTGGGAGAACGGACCCCCACCGTGCCATTGTCAGTGACCTTCCATTGGCACCCCAGGCGCGATTCTCCCGCTGTGTCAGAGGTCGCTCAGATGCCTCTGGCGAGACTTCCTTTGCATGCCTGGAACATTCACACATCTTAGCATGCACCCACCAAAATCACACGTGTACCACGTAACCGTATGATACACATTCGTACACGCATTTTGTGGCTGTTTTCAACTCGTAGAATGTAAGTCTCTTGCATAGGATTTTGGTTTCAACTTTATTCACTTTATATTATTGACAATATTTGACATGAGTGATGTTCAATGAATAGGTATGATACAAAGAACGTGAACTGTTTGTAGGAAAACTAGATGCCATTTAAGTGAGAAGGTTCATGTACTTTAAAGAAGTCAAAGTTAGCACATGGATTTTTATTCTTAGAGATCTGAAAGTGTTTATACCTCATAAAGCTCTTTAAAGTTAGGTGTTAATTATTATCTAATGTCTGAATCTTCAAGATTTGCTAACGGCTTTGTTTCTGTTGTAATGAAATAGTGTGAACCTGAGCCAATTCCTATTATGGATAAGAGTACTGCAAGAAAGTGGCTAAATATTAAATGCCAAATGGTACCATCTGATGATGTGGGCAGCACTGTTACAAAGGCAGGAGAGGGTGAAGGCCTGGGATCCTCAGTCCTCTGGATCTCAGTCTCTGAAGATTAGATGAAAGCCACCAGCACCTAGCTTTTTTATTCATTTGTTAAAACTAATGAGGGAGATCAAGCACAGAAGCCTATGCATGAACACATGCTCCACCAGTGAGCTGTATCCCATACCCACTATTCGAGTCTGGTAACCCTGTGGGGTGTTGGTGAGTGAGTTCCTGTGAGTCAGGTAGCCCTGTGGGGTGTTGGTGAGTTTCTGTGAGTCAGGTAGCCCTGTGGGGTGTTGGTGGGTGAGTTTCTGTGAGTCAGGTAGCCCTGTGGGGTGTTGTTGAGTTTCTGTGAGTCAGGTAACCCTGTGGGGTGTTGGTGAGTTCCTGTGAGTCAGGTAACCCTGTGGGGTGTTGGTGAGTTCCTGTGAGTCAGGTAACCCTGTGGGGTGTTGGTGGGTGAGTTCCTGTGAGTCAGGTAACCCTGTGGGGTTTTGGTGAGTACTTTGTCATTTGACTGGTAGCAAAACACATGAACTTATCACAATATCTCTCAGAAATCCAAAGGAAAGAACAGAAAAATGTGGAATCGTTACTTTCCGGATATAGTTTATAATGCATGCCCTAACTTAAATGACTGTCCTGCTGATCCATAGTGGCTCAAGGTATCTACATGTAAATTATCTAGGAAAAATGCATGGTGATATGTCTTCCTCTCCTCCTTCCAGAGATTATGGAAATTTTGTTTTTTTTCTCATTGTTGCTTTGGTATAGACACTGTATACCTGGAAGAGTGAAAATGAGAGCATGTATTGAGAAAAATGAGGGAGGACAGACATGTAGCTCCTGTGTAAAGAAGTACACTAAATGTGGCTGGATATGTAAATCTTGTTTTGCTCACTTGCCTTAACAACCGACTTCAGAATACTGACATTCATGCAGCCAGCTGCCGATGGCTGTTGGGTTGATTCCTTGGAAGTGTGGCGTGCAGTCTGAGAAGGTGATTAACAAGCAGAGTGGATGCAGGAGGCCACAGTGGTGGCATCTTACTTTTGTCACCATCAATACTTTTTCCATGAGTAATCCTCTGACTGTACTCGAGTGTGTCCTATGCAGATGATGATGGTATAGCTACATTTCTCACAGATTTTTAAAAAATTTAATTTATGAATATCAGCGGGAAAGCAAGGACAGTAGGAGTGTGATCCGAATGGAGCCGGTGCTACCCTTTATCACAAATGACAGTGAGTGCGGGAGACATGTGCCAGATAATTGACACTGGTGACAATAATAGTAATGGATGCTGTCGGGTAGGTTCCTGCTTAATCAATATCAATTTCTGGCTCTCAAATAAGAAACTTTTCACTTGGACAAAAGGCTATGCAGGTTGTGAACACTGCTCAGCACTCCTCCACTAGTGGTGCCCGTGATGTGGGTGTGGGCAGAGGTGTGAGCGACAGCCGAGGAAGTTCCCAGGTCCAGAGCGACTCCAGATCCTCCCCTACTCTGGATCCTCCCCGACGGGCAGGTGAAGAGGGGGCGGGGCTGCTACGCCATGTCCAGGGGTAGATTCACTCTGCACTCCTGCTAACTCAGAGCCTGCCCATGGTAAAGAAAGTTTCCTTACTGTTTGAGAAACTGAGTATCAAATCTCCCTGTTACAAGTTTTGCTGAAGAAATACAATTCCCAGAGCACTCTTTAGCCTCCAAACACGCACCAGCAGGAAGTATGCTGCAACACTTGTGAGGTCTTCCCAGCTTCCCTCCAGGCCCTCCGTGGCTTTGCACCCGCCCACTCTGAAGCACTCCCAAGCCCCCTCCCCAGGGGACACCTGTCATCCCTGCACTGAAGGTGAAGTTCACCAGCACAGCGCCAGCATCAATCCTCTGTTGGGAGAGCTTTACCTACAGAACACCTGTGCTGCAAAACCTGTTCTTAAGTAGGGTTCAAGAAAACATTTAGTGTTCTTCTTTACACAGGAACTAGTTGTGTCTCTCTTCCCTCACTTTTTCTCAATACATGCTCTCATTTTTACTGTTCCAGGGTACATAGCATAATGGTGCGATAACCACTATACCAAAGCAACGACAAGAGGAAAAACAAAAACTTAGCGGCTACAAAGGGACCATCTTCTACAATGAGAAATATTAAAGAAGAAATAAACCAAAAAGGCCTCATTGAATAACTGTCCAGCAGGAAAGCAAACAGGGCAACGCGTTATTTATTCATGTTTTACTCATCAAATGCTGGAATCCTACAAGTACAGTGGAATTCCAGAAAAGAAGGAAAAGAGGAAAAGAGGGGCCTTACTCACAGGGTGCAGGGGCAGGGGCAGCTCCCGGGGGGGAGGGGTCAGACATGGCGGTGGGGGTGGTGAGAGACCTATCTGCAGAAAGAGGGGGGCATGGCAGGCCTCACAGACCTCCGCTCAGCCTCTGTGGATGGCTTTCTGCTTGCTAGATTTGTGGCAGCCATGAAGGACTTAAGAAGGGGCAGCACTATGGTTTGAGCTTGCGCTTTGTTCTCGCAAGGCGGGCACTGTGCCAGGTGTGCCAGCCTCTGAAACGAGGTCGAGCCTGGGGTTTCTGCCCCAGCATTGTGGGCCCCACGCGCCCGTGTCAGCATGTGGACCCCACGCGCCCGTGTCAGCATGTGGACCCCACGCGCCCGTGTCAGCATGTGGACCCCGCGTCCGTGTCAGCATGTGGACCCCGCGCCCGTGCCAGCATGTGGACCCCGCGTCCGTGCCAGCATGTGGACCCCGCGTCCATGTCAGCATGTGGACCCCGCGCCCGTGTCAGCATGTGGACCCCGCGTCCATGCCAGCATGTGGACCCCGCGCCCATGTCAGCATGTGGACCCCGCACCCGTGCCAGCATGTGGACCCCGCGCCCGTGCCAGCATGTGGACCCCGCGCCCGTGCCAGCATGTGGACCCCGCGCCCGTGCCAGCATGTGGACCCCGCGCCCGTGTCAGCATGTGGACCCCGCGTCCGTGTCAGCATGTGGACCCCGCGTCCATGCCAGCAGCGTGGACCCCGCGCCCGTGTCAGCATGTGGACCCCGCGCCCGTGTCAGCAGCGTGGACCCCGCGTCCATGCCAGCAGCGTGGACCCCGCGCCCGTGTCAGCATGTGGACCCCGCGTCCGTGTCAGCATGTGGACCCCGCGTCCGTGTCAGCATGTGGACCCCGCACCCGTGTCAGCAGCGTGGACCCCGCGTCCGTGTCAGCATGTGGACCCCGCGCCCGTGTCAGCATGTGGACCCCGCGTCCGTGCCAGCATGTGGACCCCGCGCCCGTGTCAGCATGTGGACCCCGCGCCCGTGTCAGCATGTGGACCCCGCGCCCGTGTCAGCATGTGGACCCCGCGCCCGTGTCAGCATGTGGACCCCACGCCCATGTCAGCATGTGGACCCCGCGTCCGTGTCAGCATGTGGACCCCGCGTCCGTGTCAGCATGTGGACCCCGCGCCCGTGTCAGCATGTGGACCCCGCGCCCGTGTCAGCATGTGGACCCCGCGTCCGTGTCAGCATGTGGACCCCGCGCCCGTGCCAGCATGTGGACCCCGCGCCCGTGTCAGCATGTGGACCCCGCGCCCGTGCCAGCATGTGGACCCCGCGCCCGTGCCAGCATGTGGACCCCGCGTCCGTGTCAGCATGTGGACCCCGCGCCCGTGTCAGCATGTGGACCCCGCGTCCGTGCCAGCATGTGGACCCCGCGTCCATGCCAGCAGCGTGGACCCCGCGTCCGTGTCAGCATGTGGACCCCGCGCCCGTGTCAGCATGTGGACCCCGCGCCCGTGTCAGCATGTGGACCCCGCGCCCATGTCAGCATGTGGACCCCGCGCCCGTGTCAGCATGTGGACCCCGCGTCCGTGTCAGCATGTGGACCCCGCGTCCGTGCCAGCATGTGGACCCCGCGCCCGTGCCAGCATGTGGACCCCGCGCCCGTGTCAGCATGTGGACCCCGCGTCCGTGCCAGCATGTGGACCCCGCGTCCATGCCAGCAGCGTGGACCCCGCGTCCGTGTCAGCATGTGGACCCCGCGTCCGTGTCAGCATGTGGACCCCGCGTCCGTGTCAGCATGTGGACCCCGCACCCGTGTCAGCAGCGTGGGCCCCGCGCCCGTGCCAGCACGCAGCAGCGCACGGCACCGTGCGTGGTCCTGCGGAGACGGTCACGAGCACCTGTGTGTCCAGGCCGCCTTCTCCGCCCACACAGCTGAGGTCGCAGATGTGCTCTGCTGGCTCATTTCACGGTTGGACTCGGCTCTTTTTCACTGCTGCACCACCAGTATCTGGCACAGTTCTGAACACGTGGCAACATCCAACCAATACTGTTTGACTGAGTGGAGGCCTATCGCTCATGGAAGGAACTGCGGTGTAACTGCTCTCTCCTGTGTGCTTCTGCAGTTACAGTCCTTTTGTATCCACAAACCTTTCTGTTCCATGAACACGTGAGTAAATCTGCATTTTAAGATGTTACTTGTGAACACAAGTCACAGTTATTTCATATCACTAGATGCCACATTTAAAACTTGTAGTTTGAACTGTTAAATGCATTTCTTTACAGATTTGCCAAGATTAAAAGGCAAACAAAAGATAAAAGATAATAATTCTGGACTAATCTTAATCATTACATTCAAAAGAGCAGTTTGGAAGAGTTGGTGGATGTTGAAGCAATTGATAAATTAAGTCTGATTTTTTTGAAGGCCCCAACTCTAATGTCTGAGGATAAAGACATAGTACTGTCTTAAGTGTTCAGCTAATGTCTTAATAATATCTTCAGTAAAAGACAAAACCACATTGATTAAGTATCGTTCTCCACTGACGTCCTACCCTCCCAAACCTGACAACTCATTTTGGAACTGAAAATAATACGGGAGGGAATCTTAAACGGGAATTAAGCTGGCCTTAGCCACAACTGACACAGAAGCTACCACCTCCTGAGCAGAGCACAGGCTGGAGACCGAGACCAGGGACAAGCTGTCCCAGGGAGTCTGAGAGTTCACAGCCAGAGTCAACAGATTTTGAGCTTTTTCTTCTGTACTTCTCAGGGGACTGCAAAGCCTTAGTCATTAGGGAAGGAGGGCAAGAAGTTGCAATACTCTATGAACATGTATGAACATAGAGAAAGGAGGAGAAACTTATCTGGAAGAGGAGAAGGGTGGCTCTGATCAGGATACGTGTAACACAAATGTACATGATGCATGAATTGCACAACTAACTGATGCTAATACAATATGATAATTCAATCAGCTAATAATCAACTCATCATTACCTATCAAATAACAGTACTACTCTGGGATTATACAAGAGAAATGTTAATATTTTATCTAGACATGTTAGAATAAAATATACTGAGTATTGTGTGGCCAGCCAGAGCAGATGCATACTGTGAATACTTTCTGTTACTTTCTCCTCACGGAACCAAGAAAATTTAGTGACGAACATTATGTGCTTTACACGGTCTGCATGCCAGGACATAAATGAACAGAGCTTGCTTGGGGCTCACATGTGAAATTGCAAGCAAGCAGAATAAGGATTTCCAGGTAGAAACTTTCCTTTATTTTGCAGACAAGAAGGTAATTGAATCATCTAAGTTATCCTTATGGATATCAGAAATAAGGGTTTACATACTTATATCTAACTTTTTTCCTGAGAATTCACTGTCACTAAATTTATACTGTCACCAAATAAAACTTAGAATGGAAATAAATCATGTCGAATCTTTACATAATATGTATGAACTTTTATTTTACACATCTCAAGAAATAATTAAGATAAATGCTGAAAAATGAAATTCTCTTAAAATTTTCTGTTCAAAAGTTGAAAATTTGGTCACTTTGTTCAAAAGCTGAAAATCTGATCATTTTGTGTGCTCAAAAATATTAAGTGAAACACTGTATGTAGATGTTCAAGCAGTACATGCTCTGTGCTCAAACAGTACAATTTTCAGAGAAAATGCTTTAGATTCTATATGTCTAAAGTATCTTGAAATTCTCCAGATTCCATAAACCATTTTAAAAATATTTTTGGAATTTTAGAACCTTAGTACGTATTTATTTATTTTATTTTATTTTTGGGTCCGGTCGTAGGGCCTGAACCCTGGGTCTGGGCGCTGTCCCTCAGCTCTTCAGCTCAAGGCTAGCGCTCTACCACTTGAGCCACAGCGCCACTTCCGGCTTTTTTCTTTTTTGCTTATATGGTGCTGAGGAATCGAACCCAGGGCCTCATGCATGCAAGGCAAGTACTCTACCACTGAGCCACCTTCCCAGCCCAGTACGTATTTATTTATTACATTCAAACATGTTGTACAAAAAAAGCACTGTGGTCTCTACTACAAGACTGTATTCTGGTATATATGCTGATCATGAATAAATAGAGCATAAATTTACATTTTCCAAGGTGAACTGGCAAATTAAATATACTGAACACTTATTGAAATAGAGGTAGGTAGGTAGATAACAAAATGAACCCTTGCAATGGTATTTTTGTGTGGTTTGTGTTGAGAAAGCTAAAGATATAAATCTTGCATTCAGAGGTACTTACAGAAACAGAAGAAAAGTCCACAGACTCAAGAGTGGAGAATACTGAATTCTCCATTCTCTGATTTATTTGTTGAGAAATCAGTATTTCTTAAAACATGAATATAGAACCCAGAAACAAAGAATCTCTGAACTTAAAACTGAGAGCTACTGTTCTCTGTTTTCATGAACATGCTATTTTGGGCAAATCATTAAATCTCCTGAACTTCCAGTGTCCTCATCCTTAATGAAGATAATTATTTCATCTACGTGAACTGTTAAGGACATAATTTGTGATATATCCAGGATTCCTATCAGGTAACGTAATAACTATTACTAGGTGATTCTCCAATCAGTGAAGGCATACACACAAGGTCCTTTGCTTTCATATTTGTAAGGGTTGCAAAACTGAGAAAGATCTCATCTTGACATATTCTGAGTAACTGAATAACTGTACGTGTCTAAAGTTTCGGCTGAGGGTATTAGTGTTCACAGGATGAAGCAAGGGCTGTTTACTCATAGGGACGCAGCATGTTTTATGGCTCACAGGCCGAGGATGCAGGATTAGCACAAGCGCCCCCAGTATGCGTGGTAGGCAGGCGCGCCTTTGTTTCCTGGATGTAACACTGTGCACTTATTTCTTCAAAAACTCCCTTTATGAAGGTACTCTTTTGTCACTTATTTTCAATTTAGCTTGTATCTTGGCCAATTTTGACCCTTATTATGTAAAAGAAGGGTGAGTAGTTTTATAATAAAAACATTAATCTTCTGTTTTGTGGTCTGAAATTATCACTGGAATGTAGCAATTATTTTCTAAAAATCAGACTTTCCACTGACTGGTTAATTAGACTCAATGACATAGGATGTGATCGAATGAACTGTTAGCTGACTTTGGTGCAAATACATGGAAACTACTGAACCCTAGTTTGAAATGGACACAATTTTAACCTTGTTCACAGGTTTCTATGGTTAAGTAATAACTCAGGAGTTGCAGTGGGATTTCCATGCTGTGAAAATCAGCATAATTTCTGATTATTTCAGTATTTTAATGTAGGCGACTTGGAGACTGAATTCAGTGATGCAAGTTATACTGTGGGTATGCGCTAATAATGGCTTACAATCTTCCTGTTCAGATCACAAATGGAGTCTTATCTGTGTTGCACAGTGTTCTAAAACCATCTAGTACTTAAGCATTATTTTTACACTCCAGACTCTGGAAATTTAAATAAATATAAAAGAGTCTGGGAAAAGAATATGTGCATTGATAACAATGATTCTGTTTTGATACAACTTGCCTGTGTGTGAGGAAATGAGGCCACATTCGCCTAGAAATTCTGTGACTGAAACCAGATAAAACTTGAAGTCCATGAGTAGAAGCACAGCGAAGCCTGCTGAGGGGCCAACGTGGAGGCCAGGCAGAGCCTGGCTGTGCTGCCTGGCTGCGGGCTTTGACCTGGGCTGTGTTTGCCAGTCACTCTTTTCTCTAGATCTCAGATCGGGGAGGGTAATTCTGAACTCAGAGCAGAGGTTCACGTCCCATGGCTGGCGGAGTGAGTCCTTCCATACCCCCAGCTGGCAGCGCTAATCTCTGTATTGGAGGCAAGAATCTTACAGGACCCCGAACGCTGCCAGCGTTGACACAGGGCCTACCCGGCCTCACAGGCAAGGTGTTAGCCCCTCTCCTTCCCCGGGTTTTGCTTATGTAGAACGACTCGTCTGCTTCCAGCCCCCGTCTCTCGCTCTAGCTGGGCCGTGGCTCTGTGAACCCTGGACGTGGTTGAGTATCACACATTACTGCACTGAAATGGGGACCCCAGGCCCGCTTCAGGCTCTGGTTCTACCGTCCACAGCGGAGTGCCAACATTCCTCATTTCTCTAAAGTGGCTTTCATGCATTCATGCAGGATCACACTTCTTTTTAAAAACAAACAACCCAAAGGTACTCTAACTGAATAATAAGTACAGACCATGTTTTTGTTTTGTATTCAGACATAGATCCAGAACATTGACATTCAGTGAACATTTGTTGACTAAAATACCACACAATTTGTATGTGAATAATTTGGAAGCTGTCTAGCAGGACAGCCAAGAAAGATTCATAGCTATGTTTACGACTTCTATCACAGAATTTTAATTAGCAATCAATGTCAATTTAAAGGTTGACACTAAGCCTTGTCCTTGACAAGGTTTTTCAAAAAATTTCCTTGAACGATACTTGAAAAATAAATGCAAGATTGGTAGAAAGCATGACTAGTTTTAAGAATTACGCTAGCGTTTATTATTAGTATTCAACAATGTAATGTAAAACCAGCAAAAAGACCCCTGAACAAGAAGGGAAACTGTCAGTGTGTGGAGGTATGTGAACATCAATTGTACAGCAGGGAATGGCACTACAACTGGTCAGCAGCAGTTCATTCAGCAAGAACCTGGTTTTCAGTGTAAAACAAGTTCAGTAAAACCCAATCCTATCACACAAGCACTTATGGAAACCATGTGGTTGGGATGGGGGGGAAGCTTTGGAGCAAGAAACACAGTGTACCAGTGCTGTCTCTGTAGGCGTCAGCTCTCGGGTCACAGGGGTCAACCTTCAGTAGACGCCTGGCCACTGGGCCAGCAGCTGTCCACGAGAGGCTGGCCCTCCCACCAGCTTGGTGCTAAGTCACAGATGTCATCATTCGATGACAGCTACTAACTGGCTCGGAGCTTCTGGTGTGGCTGGAGGCTAGCTGGCCCAGCTGGGTTAAACTGAGGCTTGGGTCACCTTGAGAGTGAGGGTCCACGTGGCTCTCTGCTGGAGCAGAGGGTAAGGAAGAAGAAGCTACTGGGTTGGGGGGTGAGAGAGGATCTTCTCCTGTACCCAGAAAGGCCCAGGGGTGCCCAGATACCTCAAGGCGTGGGTGCAGGTGACCCTGCTGTCCAAGAGTAAGGGGCCTGAGGATAGGGTCAGAGAGCACGCTATGCTCTCCTTTAAGACCGAGGATGGAGAGGGGAATTAAAATAAAACCACACACAGCAAAGCACCGGGTGAGCAACCTCTGTGCTAGCATTCATGGAGCGTGGTATCTTTGTGGAAGAAACAGTAAGTTCAATTTATTTGTATGCAACTGTATAAGACAGATTAGAGAACAATGCATATATATGGAAGTTGTAGGAAATAGATGTGCCTTTAGTTTAAGAGTTTCCTAACAAGCTTAAGTGCTTTAAAATAGAGCACTGGAGAAGCCCAGTGGGTACATTTGGAGGCTTGGAATTTTCACAAGGTCTAAAGCCTTGAGCATGCAAATGCTTAGTTCCTCTATTTGTGACCTGAGAGTGAAAGGACTCATCATCTCGTGAGGTAATGTTCATTGAGTACCTGGGACGAGCATCTGCCCGCAGCACCTCTTCTGTTACTAGTTACCCTTCACAAGTCCAGGCGGGTCCCCTGCCTTGCCTTCCAGATTTCCCTTTTGCTTCTTTCACAGGTCTGTAATGTAATCTTATGAACATTATGGATGACAAATGCACGATTAATTATAGGGATTTTTTTGTTTTTACATTTCAAATTCAAATGTGAGTTTTAAATGTAAAAACTCTAAAATTTTTCTTAAATTGGGGTTATAAAATTCCAACCTGAGAGGATATGAAGGTATCTACAGCTATTTATACCCCACTTAGTATTGTATATTTAAACATATTAAAATTGGTATGTATCTTTTGCACTGATGCGTTATGGAACACATAACCTAAGAACTGTATTTATGTTCTACGATATAAACAATTCTGAAAAGAAAACATTTGGTCCACAGTATTGAAGATGTAGGTCTGTACCATGTTTGCTAGCCACATACATTCTAGAAAACTCCTTTAATTCTATTCCTTTCCCTGCCCTTCCCCGCCCTTCCTCTTTCCCCTTTCCTTCCCTCAACGTGGCCTCGGCACCATCAGGTTCTCTGATTATTTAAGGCGACATAAGCCTTCTCGTCTCATAAGCTCTGACTATGTGTGGCTTGGTTTGCTTAACAGGTTTTATGGCTGAGCCCTGTCAGTGTCCTTGGTGTTCATCCTGAACTAATCTGGCGAGAAGACGGTTGATATACTGACCTGCCTGATGTCTATCAAGGGTTAAGAAGGTTTTAGGTAGTCAATGAGACACGTAACTCCTTTAGGGTATTATTCATTATTAATGTGACTAAGGCAAATAGCTTTTCTGGCTCTTATTAAGGATGAAAAGTACTTTCGTAGGGCAGTTTACTTATTATTGAGATTAAGCTTAAGTTTGGCACGGTGGCTCCTGCTTATAATCTCAGCTACACAGGAATATGAGATTGGGACCTGTACTTCAAGGCCACCTAGGACAAAAAAGTTAGACCCATCTCAACCACTGGCTTGCAGTTAACACACGCCTGTTATAATGACACAGGCTGTTTCAACATCTCTGAGGAGTGTCAACAGGAAATATGTGGATCAAACTAACCCAAGCATAAATGTGAGAGGTATTAAAAATAACTGACGTGAAAATGTCTGGGGCACCAATCTAGCACTGTAAGACCTTGAGCTCACACCCCAGTGCTACCAAGTAAATAAGCAGAGAAGAAATTAACCCAAATTAATGAAGACTCAACAATGATAATGACTATGCAATAGTGTGTCAAAACACTTGATTTCCTTTTAAAATGTAATAGCAGTAATCCTAAGCACATAATACTAATATATCATATGAAGATTAAAATTAAAATGTGCAAATTAAGAGGTATCTTCTCATTATGTTGAGGTAAAATCAGAACATATGGAATCTACTGTTCATGCACCCACAAGTGGATGTCCTGAGAACAGCACTGATTGGTGTATCAACTGCTCAAACACCTGGAATCCAATAACTTCGAATTCAACCTCATCCCTGACTAGCGTTGAGACAGGAGAGAACCCAATTACAAGAGGCTGAGCTCATGCATACGGACGCTTCTGTGAGTGGCAGCACAAGCTTCACACACTTGCCAACGTTTTATTCAATTGTTTGGCAGCGTTATGTTTTATACTTAAGTTTTCCTTAGAAGAATTTCTCTTGACATGGCATCATTTACAAGTACTTACAATAAACGTATAGCCTAAACACAATGGCTAATGAATGTCAATGTTTTCTTGTGTAAAACAAGAACTTTCTGAAGAGCATTCAGAGGACTCCTACATTCTTACACTGTTGAATGTGTACTCTCTGTGATGTTCAGGCAGACAGCAGCAATGTGTTAAATTGGTTAACTGATTCAGAATTTACTTTCAAAGTTGTGGATTTAGCAGATTATGTGAATGGACTCCTGCATTCTGCAAGGAAATGCAGTTTCTCAAGTTTTCTAAGTATATACGCCTTCTCAGAAATTAAACAATTTTTAAGCGTCAACAGCAATCTCATGACGTTGTTTATGTCTGCACACACTTGGCATGAATGCGTAGTTACCAAGTGTGGGACTGTGGTGGGAATGCTGGATGTGACAGGCCTTCCCCTCAGCCTGCTCTTTGTCTAGAGCAGGACTAAATGACTAGGGACATCTCCTGTCATCTGTCCCCGAATGGGCCAGCCAAGGGGGCAATGGTGGGAGGCTGCGAAGAGCAGGTGGAGGGGCCGGGGTCCAGCCAAGGGGGCAATGGTGGGAGGCTGCGAAGAGCAGG
>NW_012267260.1:567193-572962 GCF_000151885.1 Dipodomys ordii | reverse complement strand
GGGGCAATGGTGGGAGGCTGCGAAGAGCAGGTGGAGGGGCCGGGGTCCAGCCAAGGGGGCAATGGTGGGAGGCTGCGAAGAGCAGGTGGAGGGCCGGGGTAAGCCGGAGTGCTAATCCCCTGGTGGCATTGCTGTGTTATGACCATATGACCATTTGGGGCTGGGACGTCAGGCGGCCTCTTTTACAGCTCTCTGCCTCACCCGAGGTATGCTAACCCCAATAGTATTCTTCCACTGAGAATAATACCTGCACAAAACACTCCTCAAATTAGTCTAATTGAAAAGTCTTATTCCCCCCCACTGGGTAAACTAAAAACATTAAAATGAGCCTTTAGTTTAGGAAACTTCTTCAATAAGTGTGTCATACTGCAGAGGGAGGTCTACGTGCTCCTTCTAGGCTATATGAGTTCCCCCTGGCACGTGCTTTGTGCTTTCTCTGTTACTCCTACCTACAGTTCAATATTTGCTCTGAAAAACTGTGAATTCTGAACATTTCATTTCAAACTTAAATTACTGTTAGAATCAAAGATACAGAACTGATCTTTTGACTTTCATTTGCAATGAAAGTACCTTGTATCTAAGTACATAAAGGTACTTTTTTTCCACTTGTGATTTGATTTGGTATTGATTCTTGTTTCAAATTTTGGCACCGGGAAATGGCCAAATCCTTCGAAATTGCGTGCTTTCAGAAGCTTGATCT
Organism: Dipodomys ordii; assembly: GCF_000151885.1. NCBI lineage: Eukaryota > Metazoa > Chordata > Mammalia > Rodentia > Heteromyidae > Dipodomys > Dipodomys ordii. The sequence goes on along the minus strand of NW_012267260.1, from coordinate 572,262 downwards.
CTGCAAATGTTAATGTCCTCAAGGAGCACATGAAAAATGGGATATGAGAACATGAGCAGAATTTGCCTGGTCCAATTAAAGGTGTGAACTGCAGGATGTAGCTTGTCTTAAGCCAAAGTGTCAAATAAGCAAGTTGTCCTGGAAACTACAGCAGCAGTCCTGTGATTTGAGGGTTGCATAGTAACCTGTCAGTCTAGTTCTTTACTTTTTCCCTTCCAGGAGCAAAGGGCAATGGTACAGAGCAAGAGAAAACTATGTTTATCAACCCCTCATACCACAAGGTACCAAGGCCATTCAGTGAGGCTGCCTCCCAAGTAATCTCAGAACAGCACCTGCTCTGATCCACTTGAAATTCTCCACAACTAATGATGTCTTGCACACATGGGGGGCTAATTAAAGTTGTTACAGCTTCTGACCTCATGATGAACCTGGGAAGGGCTGTGACCTTCCATCGACTCCATGACGGGAGCCATAATTATTCCACCGATTCTGCAGTAACCTGTACTAACCAGACATTTAATGAATAACTTCCCTGAAAATTTTTACCTTTTATCTCATTTCTCCTAAGTCACAAAAATTGTATCATTTAAACTTCAGACTTCTGAATTATCATATCTTATTATTTTGGCTGTAAAAAGTAAATAACATTTATACTGCGCCAAGATGATATTCAAATTGTTTGTAAATGCTGGAGATGTATTATGCTCATTCTTTCATTGTTTTGGAAAATATTTCTTTCCCTTAACTCAAATGCTACAAAGTCTACAATAATCATCATCCCCCCCCAATAAAACAGACCAGGACTAATTCTTATAAAAAGTGATCTTCCTCTCACCCCAAATTCCTAATACTTGATGACACTTAATTATTTGATTATACTTAAATTGTTCAACAGTTTACAAACCCTCACACAAATTAGCAACATCAAGTATTAAGTTGTCATTGCATGGTGACTATGTGCTCTGGCATGCCCCACCACTTAACAAACATTTACTTAAACAGATTTTCTGTGGTGCTGAGGGTGAAGGCCAGGGCCCCTCACATGCTAGGCAAGCCCTCTGTCCCTGAGTTGTATCCCAAATTGAACTGTGAATCTGCCTTCTGGTCCAGTTGGAAAAGTGGAAACAACATGAAGGAAAACATTTAATAGGCTGCTGCCAATTTCCTAGTGGCCATCATTTCTATTGCTGCCTTTCTTGCTGAGATTTTGGAACAATATTCCATTCATTAATGCATTTTTTATTTTTGTGCTGGTCTTGGGCTTAAACTCAGGGCCAGAGCACTGTCCCTGAGCTTTTGTGCTCAAGGCTGGTGCTCTAGTACTGGAGCCACAGGGCCACTTTTGGTGCTTAACTGGAGCTAAGAGTCTCATGGACTTTCCTGCCTAGGCTGGCTCTGAACAACAATCCTCAGATCTCAGCCTCCTGAGTAGCTGGGGTGACAGGTGTGAGCCACCGGCGCCTGGCTCACTCATTCATTTTCAATTAACTTATTGAACAAATCTTATTGGCAATGTCTTGTATGGCAGATACTATGTTAGCACCGAGGGCATGATTTTGCACAAAACAAACATTTTATAATTGTAATTTGGTGCATTAGTATAATTTCATGACCTGCTTTCTGTCACTTTTGCCTTAACATTCAGCTCTGAGAAAAACACTGATCAGGAAATATAATGCACATAATTATGAATTTGCTGCTTAATCCTCTCTGAGTAATGAGATTTTGAGTCTGCATACTACTGAACATTTTTTACATCCATTTACCACATGGCCTGTGAAAGAACCAGCATAGTTTCTATGATAGGGTAGGAGAAGACACCAGGACAGGATCTGAGCCAACACAGTGTGACAAGGAACACACAAGCTTTCCCCACGCCAGCAGAGAAGGATGGTCTGTAGAAACAAGTGTCAAGGAAAGAGCCATGGGAAGAACGAGCTTTTGATCCAGGAATGGGAGGATGAGAAGAATTTAGCCATAGAAAATTTAGCGGAAAAGAAAGGGACCAGAGAAGACAGAAGTGTAAGGAAAATATCTTTGTATATAAAGTATATTCATTTAAAAAAGGCAAAAATGCCAGGAGCCCGTGGTTCCCGGCTGTAGCCCTCGCTACGTGGAATCTGAGACTCATGAGGCCCCCAGAGGCTCTGGGAGAAGGCAGCAACAAAGGCATGCTCATCTTAAGCCTGGCGGAAGTCACACTGGGCTGACTCGGTGGATCCTGTATGTAAACAGCACTAAACGGGTCTGACTGTTACGAAATCATGAATTTGGGGTCAAGCTAAAGAGAGATTATCAACAGTCATAAAGGTAGATTAAAAAAAGGAGGAATTTTTTATTTCATAAGCTATTCAAAGACATTTTCTGTTGTCAGGAGCCAGTAATATTTCCTTAATGTTTGATTTTATAAATGAAAATTACATTTTAGGAAAGTAAATCCCCTTGGACGAGTGTCTCTTTTATTGTTCACTAACATAATTCCTACAAAATAATAATACTGGCCACACGTAAGCCTGTTCTGTTCAGTGAGCTGACTGGGAGGCACTCACCAGTCTCAGGTCAGACTCTGCCGTCCTTGTGTGCAGGGGCACTGCTATTCTCAGGCATTTAGGGGACCTGGAGGTGGTCAGCTGCTGGGACTGACAGGCTCCCGGAGGAGGTCAGCTGCTGGGACTGACAGACAGGCTCCTGTGGCGCTTACCTTTGCGTCTGGGTTGCGTAGCTGCTGTCATAGGCCTCATAGTCACCCACACAGCCATCGTCGTAGGCCTGAAACACAGGGTGGCAGAAACGCGTATCAGCAATCACTTTGGGTGACTGTGACCTACCTACGGTAAATCAGGTTTTCGTTTCTTTTTGGCCGTACTGGGGTTCAGACTCATGACTGCATACTAGCTAGGCCAGTGATTTATGACTGCAGCCACATTCTCTTTTGGCTTTGGGCTGGTTCTCAGGCATGGCTACCGATCATACGCCCTGGCTTACTAGACTTACATTGCTCACACCACACTGAATATTACACGAGTCAAGAGTGAATATTAAACTGAACACATCAAAAAACTACAGACCTATTGTGAGATTTATGTAGAATCCTGAGTGAAACTAAAACCATAATTTATGGATTTTAAAATAGCTTTTCCTTTGAAAATCTTGTATATTACTAATGCTGTGTGATAAATCTGAGTATCTAACTAAACTTCTCTAACAAAGTAAATGCAGATTTGCCATTGGCAATAATCATTCTAGACACCAGTCACTCCGTGAACCATATAGCTCTCCTTTCCTTCATGACCACTGTCGCTCAGCTCAGTGCATCCATCTCCATTACCTTCCCTTCCCCTCTCTGCTCTTCCTGCCCTGGAGTGTATCTCCATTCCTCCTCTTGTCCAAACCTTTGTTCACTCATTGTGACTTAAGAATTCCTGCAAAATCCACTCTAGGGTTTTATCATAGTTCTGCCATGACAGTGTGCCAGGGAGTCACAACACAGAAAGCTGCCTGGTTATAATCTAATGTAGAAAGAAGATGCTCATGTTATTGATGAATATGTTTGAATCTGAGATAAAGCTATCTGACGTTCTCGTTTACGTTGGCAAGTAAAATGAAACGGAAATCTCAAATATGTATGTCAGAACTTGTTGGTGACATGAGCAAGGTTATTCTCGATTAAGTAACAGTTGTCATATAACTTTCCTCAATTTTGTATTCTACTTAATTTAAAGGTTATAAACAAAATACACTTCTTAGATAACTGAATGAAGAACATTCTCTCCCTAGTTTTGTTAATTCTGGATAATAAATGGAAGAGCAAAGCCTGGCTTCTAGCCCTTTCCGTCTGTGGTGTGAATATTCCTGTCACAGCTGACTTCAAACGGCCACCATTTGGAAAGAGATGAATGGTAGCACAACCCACTAAATTATTTCCAGTGTGCTGACACGGGGTTTAGTACTGATTTTTAGAGGCAAAGGTGATTAAAGGTATCTGTAATTCAGAAAAGGGAGGAAGAACACAGGGAGGGGTTGGCAAGAAGCACCACGTACAGTGACGGAGGAGATCATCAGGCCTGCCGAGGTGGTGCAGACGATGCTAGCAAGCTGCAGGCTCTAAACCAAAGTTTACCACAATGTGCGTCAACAGATTTACTCATTACCTCATTCACGTAACTGTAACCCCTCGCACAGCATCTTTACAGTAATACAAAATTACCACAAAGAACGGGTGTTTGAGAAAACATATTTACACAGATCTAAACATCATCCAATGTATGCATGTATCAGAATGTCACGTGGTCCTGGGGGTTGAGTTTGGCATTTGTCCTGCAGGCCTAAGGCTGTGGGCTCCCAAAGCATCACAGGGCACTTCACAAAAACGCGCAGCTTTTATTTCAATTACAAAATGTATTAGGAAAGACGATGAAATCCTGACACAAAAGAGTTCAGAAGAGCGCACATATTTTAGAAAATAAATTTCCCTAAAATATTTTATTGTGTCACTGAGAGTTTGCTTAATGGGGTGTGTGTATACTGAATTTACCATCTAAAAGGTTAAGGAAATTTCAATGTTTCAATATTTTTTTTTTGTTGGTCGTGGGGTTTGAACTCTGGGCCTGGGCACTGTTTCTCAGCTCTTCAGCTCAAGGCGAGTGTTCTATCACTTGAGCCACAGCCCCACTTCCAGTTTTCTGAGTGATTTATTGGAGACAAGAGTCTCATGGACTTTCCTGCCTCGGCTGGCTTTGACCACGATCCTCAGACCTCAGCCTCCTGAGTCGCTAGGGTTACAGGCGTGAGCCATAGTGCTGGGCTGGCTTCAGTATTTTTAAAATATCTTATTGGCTACCTTGGTTGTGTAAGAAGGATCCACAAAGACATTTTCATACACACACAACGCCCCATCCCCACTCCTCCACCAGCCTCCCTCACGCTGTTCCCTCCATCCCCACCCCTCCACCACCCTCCCTCACGCTGTTCCCTCCATCCCCACCCCTCCACCACCCTCCCTCACTCTGCTCCCTCCATCCCCACCCCTCCACCACCCTCCCTCACGCTGTTCCCTCCATCCCCACCCC
>NW_012267260.1:561786-562810 GCF_000151885.1 Dipodomys ordii | reverse complement strand
GCTCAGCACTGTGGGACTCAGCTCGCCATCTGGGCCTAGCTCTGCTCAGCACCATGGGGCTCAGCTCACCGCCTGGGCCTAGCTCTGCTCAGCACGGTGGGGCTCAGCTCGCCGCCTGGGCCTAGCTCTGCTCAGCACGGTGGGGCTCAGCTCGCCGCCTGGGCCTAGCTCTGCTCAGCATGGTGGGGCTCAGCTCGCCGTCTGGGCCTAGCTCTGATCAGCACGGTGGGGCTCAGCTCGCCGCCTGGACCTAGCTCTGCTCACCACGGTGGCACTCAGCTCACTGCTCACGCTCTTCAGTATTGTGAAGAGGACACAGTATTGGGAGGTTTTTGTAAGCCACAATATTGTCAAATCTGCTTCCATTTAGTGAGAAGAACTAAAACATAATTTCCAAAGGTGTACAAGTCTCAAAATTCCCCTAATTATTTTTGGTGAAGAAAATATTTCATGGGATGTAGGTTTCAAAGTAGGTGATTCTTAATCATGAGCAGTTGTATTAATTTTCTGTTAAGATGGAAATTACATAATAAAAAAGGACATCATAAGCTCTACATTAATAAACATAATAAAACCTGGTGCTTGGTGGTGACAGAAGAAAATGTAGTTAATTATAGAGTGCTTCTAGGCTATAATTAAAGTTAGATCTCTGGGAGCATGTCAGTCTTTTTATTTTTCCTAGAATGCCATGAGAGGTTATTAACTTCATAATTTATGGAAAAGACTCAGTTATCACAAGGGTCTCCGATTTCCATTTCTATAAATGTCTTTCAGCACTCTAGCCATCAGACAACAGTATGCTCAGCCCAGCTGAGGACAGAGCTGTGACTGGTGGTCTGAGGTTTAGAGTGGAGCCGTGCTCTGCTGTCTAACCAGCGCTGTACTGAGGACAGAGCTGTGACTAGTGGTCTGAGGTTTAGAGTGGAGCTGTGCTCTGCTGTCTAGCCAGCGCTGTACTGAGGACAGAGCTGTGACTGGTGGTCTGAGGTTTAGGGTGGAGCCGTGCTCTGCTGTCTAGCCAGCG
>NW_012267260.1:560556-561736 GCF_000151885.1 Dipodomys ordii | reverse complement strand
GGGATGAGACGCCAGTGTGACTGGGATGAGACGCCAGTGTGACTGGGATGAGACGCCAGTGTGACTGGGATGAGACGCCAGTGTGACTGGGATGAAACGCCCACCGTTTCACTGAAGACTTTAAAATCAAACAAACCTTAGGGACAGACTTAGGGTTTGGTATTATCCTATTTTGGGATTTTTTTTTTTGTAAAAGGTCAGTGGATATTAAAAGACAACAAGTAAATAAAGGAAATAAGGTACAATATTCTAATGCAATCAAGAGTAGAAAGGAAAAAAGCCAAGAACAACAAAAAACCATACATCATTGTCTAGAAAAATTTAATTATAATGGTCAGATTCATACATTTTTCATCAAATACTGCAGTGCTGGGCATGGAGGCAAATTGCAAATACTGACCTTCAATAGTACCGAGCGTAACAAATAGATCAGCTGGAACTTGACATCTGATTCCTTTATGAAGTGTGGTTAATGCTCATATACATGTTCCTTTCCCAGCCTACTGGCTTTCAAGAGAAAATACGCAGAATGTCCACTTTGTGTATGATCTCTTGTAACCATAAAAGGATTCATAGTAATAGTTCAGTTTGAAAAATACATAATAAAAAAACTACCAACACAAAAACTAAAGCTGAGTGCCAGCAACTCACACTTGCAATCCCAGCTACTAAGATTAGGGCCAAAAAGCTGGACATAGTCTTGAGTGAAAATGCTAAGGGAAAGCACCCAGGCCCTGAGTTCAAGCCCAAGGAAACTCACACACACACACACACACACACACACACACACACACAATTTCATCAGGACGTAAGCAACTCGTTGACGAGTATACTCTTGGAGTAGCCTCTTCCTTGTTCCTTTCCTTGTAAGCTTTATGTGACGCCCTCCCTATACTTTCAACAGAATTCTAACCTTGGGTGGTGCATAGATGACTTTCTTCAGTGTAGACAAGGTTGTCAGGGTGTCTTCCATCTTCCTTTCACACTGGAAAAATGGTTGCCTATTAGCAATGAATAAAAACATGGTGATGGACCTTCCACCCAGCTCTTCCCACCATGGTGTGGCTCGCCGCCTGGGCCTAGCTCTGCTCAGCACCATGGTGCTGAGCTCACCGCCTGGGCCTAGCTCTGCTCAGCACCATGGGGCTCAGCTCGCCGCCTGGGCCTAGCTCTGCTCAGC
>NW_012267260.1:547331-556216 GCF_000151885.1 Dipodomys ordii | reverse complement strand
ATCTGATGAGATGAGTCCTCCCCACCGTGTTCCTGTCCACGTCTGATCTGATGAGATGAGTCCTCCCCACCGTGTTCCTGTGCACGTCTGATCTGCTGTGAGATGAGTCCTCCCCACCATGTTCCTGTCCACGTCTGATCTGATGAGATGAGTCCTCCCCACCGTGTTCCTGTCCACGTCTGATCTGATGTGAGGAGATGGGTCTCCAGTGCTGCTCTAATTCGCATTTTCTTTATGGCCAGGGATATTGAGTACTTCTCATAGTATTTATTGGTCATACAGGCTGCTTTTTTTGAGTGGTGTCTGCTAAGCGCCTTTGCTCATCTGTTAATTGGGTATTGATTCTTTGGAGCTAATTTTTAGTTTTTGGCTCCTTGAATAGAGTAGTTATTAGACTTTTGTCAGATGTATAGCTGGCAAAGATCTGTATAGTCTGAAGGAAGTGTAAATTAGTGCGATTGCTGCAGAAATCAGTATGGAAATTCCTCGAACACTGAACACAGAGCCACCCTCGGACTAGCAATAGCACTCTTGGGCATTTGTCCAAAGATTCCATGACAAGATACAACAAAGTCATTAGCACACCAAGCTCCTCTGCATCACTGCTCCTGGTGGGCAGTTACAAAAAGAGCCCACAGGCTCTACCGCAGACGAATGGACTGAGGGAAGGAAACAAGGCCCAAGACAACAAAGGGTACCTGTGTGTGTGCTCTCATATGTGGATCTCAGACCCAAAATACATTTCATGTAAACATGGACATATACAGGTTTATCTACACAGTTCACCGAATAAAGGGTACATGTACAGTAGTAAAACTCCATGGAGTAAACACTGAACAACTAACAGCTTAATACAGTGAATATCAGGAAGCCGAGACATAGTGTGAATGAGGGTGGCAAGAAGGAGGAGAGTGGATGGAACACAAATTCAGTCATAATACGTAATGGGCATGTAACGAAGGAAGTGCGGAATGTGACAGGGATCTGGGCAAGGAGAAAGGGGATGAAGGGATAATGGAAGAGGCAATTCTGTTTAAGAAGCACTAGACACATACATGGACATGTTAAACTACTGTAACACCTTGGTATGTGATTTTTGCTTATTTAAAACAGAAATTAAGAAATCATAGGAATTTACAGAAAAGTGAATAATCTGTAAAAAAATATGTGGGTGGGTATAACAAATCTGGACGAACTGGGCAATGGAGGGTGGATGGCATAATGAAAAACCATTTGAAAATGTCTTTAATAACTGAGAGACAGATTATTGCATTGCTACTGAGCCACTGCTTATTGCCGATATTCAAACTGTCTTTCCAGCAAGATTCATGCCAAGAGTTAGGTTTTCAGCAGTACGGAAAGTAAAATTTGTAGCAATTTTGCCTCTGGACTATCTCTGCAGAGGCAGTTTTGGTGGACTTGTCACCACATCTGGAATAGCCATCTCTGCTGTCTTTTAGGTACAATGTTCTCGAGAAACTGTTTCAAAGCTTTCAGGCATGGCCAGTAAAGGGTTGTGACCTCTCTTTGATTCAAACCAGGAGGTCCTGCCCTCTTGGTTTTATATATCAATTATCTACTGCCATCTCTCCAGAAAGGTGAGTCTTTTCTGAATCTATTGTTCCACGCATCACATCTAGCATGTAGCAAACATTCATTACACATCTATTGAAGGAAAAAAGTAGATGAAAACAAAAGAAGACAAAACAACTTGGTCTTTGCTTTCAAAACGTACACCCTACATTGCAAAACCAAGTCTTCTCAATAATTTTATAAGTATGTGGATTATATAAGCAAAATTTTTTTTTCTGGGTGAAAAGCAATCACATAGCTAAACAGACTATTCATGAAAAATTCAGTCCCCTTATCTCCTCTAAAGCAATATAACATGAATTATCTAAAACTCATTACATTTTTATCTTAAATAAAACTATGACTAGAAGATTAACAAGGGTAGCCATTACCTAGAAAAGATTGTACTTTATTGTTAAACAAGTTGTAAACAATAGTCCCACTGTATTTAGAGCAAAGTACCTTTGATTTTTATAAGTTAGTTTTTATAATTTATATACTGTTCTGTTTCCTTTAACAAATATTTTTGCTGTAAAGATACTGTACAGAGGGGTTACAGTTGCATGAGTAAGGTAATGAGTGCATTTCCTATCGAGCATTCTTATCCCCTCCTTTGTTTTTCCCCTACCATCCTTTCCTTCCCCACCTCCCCAACTCCTCCCTCCCCCCACCCAAAGTTGTAAAGTTCGTTTTCAACATAGTGTTTTGTACATCTCATTGCTACAATGGGTCAACCTGTGTCCTATTTCAGCGTTTGTTATTTCCCTTCCCCTCCCCAAATTAGATGCAGGGCACTGGAATCAAAAAGTGAAAGCAGGGGTTATACCATGGGGGAAGAACATCCAAAAGAAACAAAAAAATCACATAGTACATTATAAGTACATTAAAAACAACAAGAAAGATCAAACCTCTTGTGTCCCTATCTTGGGGTTCATTTCGTTTAGCATCATCTTATATGGTCATATGTACATAGCTTTTGATCTTTTCTGCTTGTCCTAGATGTATACTAGTTATTGCAAATAAGGAAAACCATGGGACCTATGTTCCTTTGGGCCTGGCTTACTTCACTTAATATAATTTTTTCCAAGTCTTTCCATTTCCTAACAAATGGGGCAATGTCATTCTTTCTGATGGAGGCACAGAATTCCATTGTGTGTGTGTGTGTGTATACATACATATATTCATATATATATATATCACATTTTCTTGATCCATTCATCTACTACTGAGGGCCATCTGGGTTGGTTCCATATATTATCTATGGTGAATAATTCTGTGACAAACATAGTCGTGCTGGTAGCTTTAGTGTGGTCTTGTTTGTGATCATTTGGGTAAATGCCCAAAAGTGGGATTGCCGGGTCAAGTCTTTTGAGGAACCTCCATACTACTTTCCAGAGTGGTTGAACAAGTTTACACTCCTACCAACAATGCAGTAAGGTTCCCTTCTGGCCACATCCCCTCCAGCATCTGTTATTAGATTTCTTGATTATAGCCATTCTAACTGGGGTGAGGTGGTATCTCAGTATTGTTTTGATTTGCATTTTTTTATGGCTTAATGTGTCTATTGGCCATCCTTCTTTCCTCTTCAGAGAAGTTTCTCTTTAAGTCTTTAGCCCACTTATTTATTGGGCAGTTGTTTCTTTGAATATTTGCTTTTGGGGGATTTAATTTTTTGAGTTCTGGGTATATTTTAGATATGAGATCCTTGTCCGTTGTATGGCTAGTGAAGGCCTTCTCCCAATCCGTGGGCTTTCTATTGATCTTGCTAGCTATGTCCTTTGCCATGCAGAAGCTCTGCAACTTTATGCAGTCCCATTTGTCCAACCTTTCTTTGATTTGTTGTGTTTCTGGGTCTCTATTCAGAAAATTTTGGCCTGTGCCAAGGAGACCTGGCATTTCTCCTATTCCATCCTGTAATGTTTTCAGGGTGTCTGCTTTTACTTCAAGGTCTATATCTATTTGGAGTCGATTCTGGTCCAGGGTGATATATAAGGATCTAGCTTTAGTTTTTTACAGGTGATTAACCAATTTTGCCAGCACCATTTACTGAAGAGGCTGTCTGTCTTCCATTTTACTTTTTTTTTTTGGTCCTGAGGTCTGTTCTTGTGCCAGTACCAAGCTGTTTTGATTACTATGGCTCTGTAATAGAGTTTGAAATTTGGTATTGATATTCCTACAGCAGTGTTCTTTCCGTTGAGGAGCGTTTTTGCTAGTCGGGGTCTTTTATTATTCCATTTGAATTTTTGGATTGCCTCTTCTATTTCCTTGAAGAATGAGGTTGGAATACTGATATATGCGTTATATTTTGCTTATATAATCCACATACTTATAAAATTATTGAGAAGACTTGGTTTTGCAATGTAGGGTGTACGTTTTGAAAGCAAAGACCAAGTTGTTTTGTCTTCTTTTGTTTTCATCTACTTTTTTCCTTCAATAGATGTATAATGAATGTTTGCTACATGCTAGAGGTTGAAAACGAACTTTACAACTTTGGGTGGGGGGAGGGAGGAGTTGGGGAGGTGGGGAAGGAAAGAATGGGAGGGGAAAAACAAAGGAGGGGATAAGAATGCTCGATAGGAAATGCACTCATTACCTTACTCATGCCATTTTTACGATGTTGATCCTTCTAATCCAGGAGCCTGGGAGGTTTTCCACTTTCTAAGTTCTGCTTTGATTTCCTTTTTCAGGTTTTTAAAGTTTTCATCATAGAGGTCCTTCCCTTCTTTAGCTAATTAATTCCTAGGTATTTTGTGGGTGTGTGTGGGAGGCCATTACAAAAGGAGTTGCTTTCCTGATTTCAGCTGTGCTCTTCTCATTATTAGCATACAGAAAAGCCATTGAGTTTTGGGGGTTAATTTTATACCCTGCTACTTTGCCAAAGTTTTGGATCAGCTCAAGTAATCTGGAAGTGGAGTCCATGGGGTTCTTTAAATTCAAGATCATGTCATCTACAAAGCAGAAGAGTTTTATTCATCTTTCCCTCTCTGGATGCCCTTTATGTTTGCACCTTGTCTTATTGCTGTAGCTAGGAATTCTAATACTAAATTGAAGAGAAGTAGAGAGGGTAGATGTCCTTGTCTCATTCCTGAATTTAGAGGCAATGGCTTTAGCTTTCATCACTAAGTATAATCCTGGCTGTAGGTTTGTCATATACCACCTTTATTATAATTGTAAGGTTTCTTAAATAATAACCTTGAAATTGCTTGATAATATCAAGAATCACTCTTTTAAATTATAAAATGTGAATCACTGAAGCAATTAAATCACTGACTCAAAGCTCATTATAGAATTATAAAACCTCTGAATCGTTCTGTCAAGTAAGTTTTCTTGTATTCAGTTAAAAACAAATTGATAAACAATGAATCGTGAAATTAAGTCTAGCAATAAGCTTAAGTTCCCCAGCTAGGAATAATATCTGAGAAAGTTTCCAAACCAGTTACTTGAATATTTGAACATAGAGATATGCTAAAATATGAATTACTTAATTTGCAACAATGAATACCCCTAAAGAATCTTAGTGTTTTAGCAACTTAGCCTTAAGTTCTGGTGTATAGCTTCTCATTAAGTAAGCAAAAAGTACTTATTACTCTAATAATCACAGTAATTGGATGATAAACTTCAAAATTACCTATTTAACTTAATGATTGTTGTCCAGAAGTACATTCTATAATTCAATAATTCTATGATGGCTTTTTTAAACAATTATTTTGCCATGGTAAGGAAGAAAAATATTCTACACAATGAAGCTAGCACTGTGAGAAATAAGGAAAATGATTTCCTAAAATATAAGGAAATGATTATATTATAGAGCGACTTGGTTTTGCAAATCCATTTAATACAGAAATCAGTATGTTACAGTCTTCAAGTAACAATTGGTATATTTAATACAATTAAATATATAAAAATAAATTATTTTTTCTTACTGCTGCTTATAGAACTTGTGGTAAGTTAGGCTGAACCTTATAAAACTGATACTACTTAATGAACTTTTATCTATAAAGTGGTAACATCACATGTTAACTGAATTAAAAATGGCAGCATGATCAAATCCTGTATAACCATAGTGTTTTATTGTTGCACATTTTTATTAGTAGGTATCGGCTGTCTCGGGGACATGTATACAATGCGTCTTGATTAGACCCATTCTCTATCACCTTCCCCTCCCCCTGGCTCCTGTTAAAACATGCTCAGAAGATGTTATTGTACCGTTTTCACAGCTGTGTATACAGTGTTCACTGCATATTCATCCCCACCCTCAGCTGCTCCCCCATTCCTGTTTTGCACTCCTGTTATTATCCCTTTCCTGTAGTGTATGTTAATTGCTCAAAGGGTCTGTATCTTGGTATTTCACACATGCATACATTATATTTAGTCAGAGTAACTGCCTTTAGTGTTTTTTCCCTCTTCCTCATTCAAATATTCAGCCGCTTTCAGTGAGTTTCACTGTGCCAGGTTCATGTATACACAATGGATTTCTATGTAACCTTCTTCTCTTCCTAAACAGTGCCACACTGAAAGCATGTTCTGTGTGTATCTATTTACATAAAAGATACACAAAGACACCTATGTGAGAAAACATACGACTTTTGTCATTCTGAACCTGGCTTGCTTCACTTAACACGATGATCTCCAGATGCATCCTTCCCCTCCCTCCCCTCTCCCTTTTTCATTTTCTCTCCTCTTCCCCTCCCTTTCTCACAACTAGTACTATGTATTCTTGGCTGGCCTCAAACTGGTAAGACTTTTGCCTCCATCTCGTAAGAATGCTTTCTTTAAAACATTTATATTCTATATTTTTGTGTCAGTACTGGTACTTGAACTGAAGGCCTCACACGCTTGTTCAGCTTTGTTGTTCATGAATGATGTTCTACTACTTGAGCAGGACCTCTCATTCGCTCCTTAAAATAGAGTTCTAGAACTAAATATAACTGAAAAAGATGTCAACCTCTATGTAATATGACATTATGATTAAAATTATTTATGATGCTACTATTATTACAATGTAAACCTTCTCACACATTTTCAGGTTGCTATATATGCTAGGCAGCTATTCCAGATTGCAAATTACATACATAAGCTTGTTGGTTTTCATTACAGATAAAAGAACCACAAGCAACATTCCATAAACTGCGATTAATTCAGCCTTACCTAGGGCTCTCACTAAAACAAAACGAAACAAAGGTTTTATACTCAGCACCTAATTATCACAAAGTGCTTGTTTGTTTGTCTATTTAATTTGAAAATTGTTCTAGCCCTCCTGGTACTCTTCATTAGTAATTTTCTTAGACTTGCCAAGACGCACTGGCGTAAGTGCATATGGCCTACTTTTTCCCGAACAGATTTATGTTTGTCCTGGGAAATTACAGCAAGTCTTGAAGGCAGGCTTGACTCTCACAGGAAAGGGTGGCACCGCGGGCCCTCCATGCCACCCAGGAGCAGCTCTCAGGCTCTTCCCCATCGCCACGCAGGTGTGCACGGCGGCGTCACTGGTGTCACCATCCACCGCATCTAATCCACTTCAGAGAAACTGTGCTACAGTATTACACTCTTGGAAACAGTTCTTTTTAGGGCATGCTAAATTAATGTTGGCAAACAGTTTGATTAGTTTTCTATTTGAAAATCAGGGCCAAATACTGATCTCAGGTTATTACAAAATAAAATTCACTATTGGACACTGATGGTCAGTAAAATCTTAAGCATTTGCTCTCATAGTGTGAAATTGTTGTGTTCTGGGCTTAACCTGTATGACTATAGGAGAAAATATTTGGGGGACATAATGCTTAAAAGCTCCTAACACTCAGAGCTGAAGGTGGACATCTGGGTTGCAATTAATTCTGGATTTCTTGTCACTTCCAACAAGTCATTTAACACAATGCATTTTAGGGAGGGTGGGAGAATCGATTTTCTTTTTCAGCTGGGGCTCAAATACTGCTTTACTTTACCATACAAAGTATCAATGTGAGAACAAATTGCTGGGGTACATCTGACATCTAATTGTGAGATATCGAATATCTCATAATACTCTTATTTGGCTTCTGTAAAGTAGCTTTGCATATTTCATGTAAATGTAATGTTCCTTTGCTCTCAAAGCCAACACATATCTAAGAGTAACTTCAGATAGGCTAATTTTATTTAAACTGAAACTCCCGGTCTTTTTCTTTCTTAAGCTAACATGCTTATTCTTGAAGAATAATTTTCAATTGTAAGTTTTACTGAAGCCAAATTTACTAGGGTTTATAGTTTGTGTCATTCCTGTGGAGTGAAATGTTCAAAGACAACATTCTAGAAATCATGCATCCTAAGGCCTGAAAGATGCACACAAAGTCTACCAAAATGCATGCAGAGCTGGAGAAGGTGAGTTAATGATGGAATAGAATGAAGTCATTAGGAGAAGGTTTCTGAGCTCAAAATCATCCAGTTAGAATTATGAATTTCTGATTTAGCAACACGCACAAGTTCTGAACCTCTATTCTTAGCTTTTCAACTTAGAAAAATGATGAAAGTGAGAATACTTACCTTGTAACACATAAACAGAATAGTACACAGTATCTAATAACTTCTGAGCTATTAATACCAAATCTTAGGTTATATTAGTATATATTAGTAATGTATCCGTAATATATAATTACTAATATAACATAACATATGTAATATAATAGTATAAATTACTCAGCCATTCATTAATTTTTTGACAAGTGAATATATGTAGTGTAAGTATGTGGCTATTAACAATTTGCTACAATAAATATAAAAGGCAAATATTAGATATTCACAATAGGAAAAAGTTGTAGGAGGAAAGAAAGGACATAGTGAAAAAGTAAATAAAGTTACTAGAAAAACTAGTAGAAAAGATAAAAGCTGTGGGGGGAGGGAGGAGTTAGGGAGTTGGGGAAGGAAGGGATGGTAGGGAAAGACAAAGGAGGAGTTAACAATGCTCAATAGGAAATGTACTCATTACCTTATGTAACTGTAACATCTGTATAGTACTTTTACAATAAAAGTATATATGAAAAAAGATAAAAGCTAAAATTATGCACCAACCATCAAGTATGAAATAATAAAGAAAAATTAAAAATGAAATTGATAATTATGCAAGCGCAGAATGGATAACGGTGTGTGCCAGTGCTTTGAAGGCAGCTAACATGCCTCAAAGAAGACCTATCTTAATATATGGGTGGTAAGATATTCCTTTGGCCGGGCGCTGGTGGCTCACGCCTGTCATCCCAGCTACTCAGGAGGCTGAGATCTGAGGATCACGGTTCAAAGCCAGCCCAGGCAGGAGAGACCGTGAGACTCCTATCTCCAATAAACCA
>NW_012267260.1:511114-547041 GCF_000151885.1 Dipodomys ordii | reverse complement strand
CGGTATAACCCCTGTTTTCACTGTATTTGATGTTGGTATAATTTGTGGAGGGGAAGGGAAAAAAAACAATTGTTTAAATAGGGAAACAGGTGGACCCATTGCAACAATGAGATGTACAAGACGTTATGTTGAAAAATGAATCTTATAACTTTGGTGGTGGGGGGATGAGGGGTGGGAGGAAGGGAACGTGGTGGGGGGAGATGGGAAGGATGGGGAGGGGAAACACAGGAGGAGGCAACAATGCTTGCTAAGAAATGTACTCATTACCTTGCTCATATAATTGTAACCCTTCTGTACGGTATTTATAAAAAATAAAAACAACAACCAAAAAACCCCCAAACTTTATGTTGTTCGTTTAGGAGTAGTGTTAGTTTGTCAAAATGTCTTTATTCTTAAGGGTCTGTGGTCAGAGGATAATCTTTAAGATCTCTCTGGGATTAGAGCGTCAGTGTTTGATTAGCTGGGGGCAGCTCTGATGGAGGCGGGAGCCGCACTGGCTATCATAATAAGCACATAAACGTAGATGAGAATATTTATCCTCAGAAAGATAATGACATGTGTACGTCTTATAGTTCACAAGGAACAAAGGAAGTTATTTGAAATGTTGCCTATTTTTTAGCTCATTTTTCTCTCTAGAAATTATAAAACTCCTGAGAGATAATAGACAGCATAGTCATCATAAAGAAGTAAGAAGAAAATGAAAACATGGTGCATCGTTAACAGCACCATTTATTTAAGACAGGCACAGGAAGTTGGAACAGCCGGCAATGATGGCAAATTTGCTTTCAAATTCTAAGGAGAGGATATTACAATAAAAATATGCAGCCTATAAAGTACTTTGGTCATCACCAACTTTCATACAACAAAAGAGAGGATATTGTTGTTAATTAAGAATTATTGAAACCTGCTCTTGCTGTTCTTTTCTAGTTCTCTCTCTCTCTGCCTTTTTCTAGCTCTCTCTGCTCTCTCTCTGTTCTTTTCTAGCTCTCTCTGCTCTCTCTCTGCTATAGCTCTTTCCTCTTTCTCTTTCCTCTCTTTCCCAGCTCTCTCTCATTCCCAGGCCTTTCCCAGCCACGTGGAGTGCCAACCTGGCCTGGTCCCAGCAGGTCTACTGAATAAACCTACCCCTTATCTGAAAAAAAAAAAAATACTGAATCCTATGAAATTACTGTAAAGTTAACTGAACTTCCTGGGAAACTTTCGTAAAGTTGGAGTTAAAGGGTTATCTAGTCAAGCTGGAATGGGTAGTTTTGCATTGATTCAAACATGCACCTCTTCTGAGGTCCAATGTCTTTTTATACCTTGAACAAGATTACAGATCTGACCAAAATGAGACGCACATGCTCTATCTAAGGGTGCTTCTCAAACATGTCTAAATCAGAAAGAAAACAGAAATCCTATAAAATTAAAATGCTGGAAGGCTTTCCTCATTGACGCCATAGTGCTTTTACTTTGCTCTGTACTTACTTTGAAGTACACGGCCTTTAGTTTCATCAAGACTTGAAAGATGCTTAAGTGAGTGCAATTTGAAGCAGCCACTGCATTGCTGAAGGAATTAATCAAAGCTCTCACAATCCTCCTTACTTAGGATTTTTTGAAAACAGCATCTCAGGCAGCTGAACCGGCAAGAATCATTCTCGAGCAGCAGCTTGGCTTAGACAGCTCTTCACAGGGCTCTCTACCTAGTCCTCAAAATAACCCCACGGTCCAGAAAGATGGCTTTCTCTCATTTATTCTTGTCATGAGTTCACCGGTTGATTTTGAATCAACCTAACTTTTTTGTGGTGTACTTTTTCTTTTTTTTGGTGGTTGTAGGGCGTGAACTCTGGGCCTGGGCGCTGTCCCTCAGCTCTTCAGCTCAAGGTGAGCATTCTACCCCTTGAGCCACAGCACCACTTCCGGTTTTCTGGTGGTTTATTGGAGATAAGAGTCTCACGGAGTTTCCTGCCCGGGCTGGCTTTGAACCACAATCCTCAGATCTCAGCCTCCTGAGTAGCTAGGATTACAGGCGTGAGCCACCGGCACCCGGCTGTGGTATACTTTCTTTTGTTAAAGTTTTATTATTCATTGCTGGATGCACTTTACCGGTATTTTATTTAGGCCTTTTCACATCTTTACTAGCAAATATTAGCCTTCAGTAATTTTACTGTCTGCATTGCTCATCTGGATTTTGGTGTTCAATTAAATAGCTTCGAAACGTGAATGCTTGAGTGGCCTCACCTTCCTTCTCTTGTGGAATAGCTTGTGCTCCTTGAACCCCTCACATTCTATACCCATGAAGTCAGAAGGTTCTAGAATTTTCCCGGTAGTAAAGACTACTGATGGTTAACACGCCATCCCTTGCAGTTTTAGTTTTTATTGTGCCAATTTTCCCACGTCACTCTTTCTGAATATGTGTCTATTTTATCTAAAATTTATTGTCAGGAAGTTCCAGTGGCTGTCTACTGGTCTTCTTGTGAGTTTGCTAATACGGGAGTTCTCTTTATCCTTGATTAGTGGAGTCCGAGGTTTGTCAAATCTATTAGAGTTTTATTTCCTAAAGATCCAACGTGTATCCTTTTGTTTACTTTTAACTGTTGTTTAATCAATTTCTACTGTTTTTCTTCTTTTGTTCTCCTTTTCTCTGGAGTACTCTGCTTTGTCTGTTTCTTAAATACTCAGAGACCATTAAATTACAGAAGCTTCCACAAATCTAGCTCCTTTACGAGTGTGTTCAAAGTTTATTTCTAAGAATTAGTTTAGTTACATTTCAAAGTCTTAATCTGTTTTGATGTTAGTCATTATCATTGAATCACAAATATTTTCTAGAATTCACTGACTTCCCAGACCTCATTATTTTATAGATTAAATATATGGAGACCAGAAAAAATTGTCCTGAGACCTAATAGTTCTTTGTAATAGGACACAGTGAGTTCAGAGACCGTTACGGATAGGTCCTGCTGAATGACCTCACAGGGCCGGTAATGGTCTGACTATACAGCTGTAGACACCCAGGTCATTCCCCTGACCTTCGTTGCGTAGACTCTTGCCATCATGGCATGAAGAGAGCTGTTTCTGTTGACTATAACGCCACTCTCCCGAGATGGTACTGGAACCATTTGTTTAAGTTGGTCCTATTAGAAGGATAATGTGCAGAGGGTTACAGCTCCGTGCGTCAGGTAAAGAGAGCATTTCTTTTTGTACAATGCTCTTCCCCACCCCATTCCCATCCGTCAGTTGTAAAGTTCATTCTCCACATGTGTCCAGTGAGGACCATTGCCGCATTTGTTACCCTACATCCCTCTATTTCTTTGTCCCCTCTTACTTTCCAAAAGCTATTTTGTTTTTAATGCTATCTTTTGTTTTTAACATTTGCCTTTTACTGTTTATAATTATTATAGCTTTAATATGCTTGCCATAGTCTGTTATTTTCTCTTCTGCCTGAATCTGTGGAATCTTTTCTCATTTCAGGTTCTTCTCTCTACAACTTTGGAAGTTATACCTCTGTTTCTATTCTTTGTCTCTTTAACATACTAAAGTCTTGATTTGTCATAGTGTATACACTTTTTGGTCAAAGGCCAAAGCCTAAAGTTGATATCTGTCATCCATTTAAAATATATTAAACTACTCAAATTCAGTCCACTGGCCCTCTCCTTCAGTGTACAGTCCACTGCTGCCACAAACATCTATGAAGATTCTCTCTTCAGATCAGATCATCTAATACATAATCATCTTACAGCATAGTCAAGTTTGGTTTGTCTTTGAAATTATGGTTTCAATCCCTTGAATCATTCTTCAAATCCATAAGCTCAATCTCAAATCCCTTATTTCTTTATCATTTCAAAATTTCATTAATGGTGAATGTGTTTTTTAAAAATAAAATAGCTCATATTTTTAGAGGCTACTAATTAGAAAAATGTAAAAGCACTTTTAACATCCTCTCCTTTGAAACCTAACAGTTATCCAGGAGTTACAAAAATAAGAAAGAACTAATGTAGAACATTTTGGATGAGGAAATATATTATGTTCCTGAATAGAAAGTTTTGCTATCAAGAAGATGACAGCCCTCTTCATTTGCTAACACACTGCAATTTTTATCAAAATTCTAAAAGGTCCATGGTGTATACAAATATGAGTAACATTTTAAATTCACATGGAGGCGTAAACAGTGAAGGACAGTCAAGAAAATATTGAAGACGACTGAGAACAGTAATACAGAATTTCCTCTACTGAGTGTCAAGATGTTACAACGCGTTGGTAGTTGATACCTCCAACGTCATTTGGGAATAAACACAAAAGAAGTGAATGTACAGAAATAGAACTGCACATATAATGGGCCTGGCATATGGCAGTATGAGTATTACAAATCTCTGGCAATGAAAAGCCCTGCTCATTCAGTATGCTGAATACCGAGAGAAGTAATACCGGAACTCTGCCTCACTATATTTATAAACAGATTTCAGATAAACATCTGGAACTAAAAAAGTGAAATATTAAAAACTGAAGAGCGTAAGACACCATGGCTGTATGGCTACATTGGGTCAGGCTTTAAAGTAAGATACAACATGTGTACATTACTGAGAACATGTTTACAGATGTATGCAGATGCAACAAAAGTACAAAATAGTAAAGAAGCTCATCAATTTAGGGAAGCAAACTCTTCTAGAATGCAAGGTTGGAACAGAGAGAGATGGAAAGGAAGCTGTTACAAAACCATAATGTTTTATTTCTTTAAAATGAATTGTCAAATTAAATATTGCATAGGGCTAACAGTATGTTTGGGGTATCATAGCGATGTGGCACGTTGCAGTGTTTTACTCATCTTTCAATGTATTGAAATGTTTTGTAATTTCAAGAAAGACTCAGACATAAAAACCTACAAACCAAACAAATATTTTTTGTTATTTTCAGACCACGCTTTTGTTCCATGGTGTGTACACTGATCTTTCCAGATGATCCGTCTTCTAAATTATGATCGTCAACTTGCGTTTCCTTTGAACTCTGAGGAAGTTATGCCCTGCCTCACAGTAAGGTCGGCTCCCACGGCAACGAGCAACGGCAATTTGTCTACATGGTGACATTTCAGCACTGCTTCAAGATGCGAAATCAGCACGCACCAAAATAGTAATTCACACGTAGCAATTCTTGGTCAAAACAAAAGCTACTACGGGATGGTGTTTACGGCTTGGTGGAAGTGCACTCGCCTGACACATCGGCAGGCTCTGGGCTCCATCCAGCACCACAGTTACTAGGCCCTGACTGCAGGGCGGGCAGTGCCAGCAATTCCATACCTAGTATCTCGCTCAATGATCACAATGACTGTGATTATTACAATTTCACATCTCCTGTTTGGGAAACTGAGGCTTGGTAATGCAACATTGTCTTATGTAAGTGACAAGAGTAAAACTGAATGTGCAGCCAGTATGACTACAAACCCTGATCATTTATGCAAACTTTATAACTGTCAAATAACTTGTCTTCTCCAGAAAGGCAAACAATGTCTTCTAAGGCACATGATGCTGCCGTACTGTAAACTGTCACATTATTTGTCCATATTAGTTATGGACATCTCTATCTAACCTCAAGTTTTAAGAATCAGTTAAATAGAATAGCTCTCTGTTTGCTTAAATGAAAAGTCATTTAACAAATCAAAGAGGTTCCTGAAAATAAGTAGGTTTATTTGGTCCAAGAGTATTTGGGACTTTATTAAGTTCTATGTACAGAGCATGGAATCAGAATGTAATGAGCTCTACAAATTATGAGACCCAATAGTTTACCCTAGAGTCAAAATTTCCTAAAGAACCAACCAAAGTAGTTTTTCACAAGGTAAAGCTTTTCTTTGCGTATTTCCCATACTATCTTCTAAGTGTGTGCTGGGTAATGCTGAACTTAAAAAGTTTTAAAGCTGGGTGCTGGTGGCTCACGCCTATAATCCTATCTACTCAGGAGACTGAGATCAGAGGAGCGCGGTTCAAATTCAGCCAGGGTAGGAAACTCAGTGAGACTCTGATCTCCAATGAACCACTCAGAAAACTGGAAGTGGTACTGTGGCTCAAGTGGTAGAGCACTAGCCTTGAGATGAAGAGCTGAGGGACAGTGCCCAGGCCCAGAGTTCAAGCCCAGGACTGACCAAAAAAAAAAAAAAAAAGTTTTGAAAGTCATGCTGTTCAGAAATGCAGGGTGAAGAGGATGAACTATTGGGCCTGGTTTGCAATTCAGCAGAATCCAAACACAAAAAGCACTAAAGGGAGGTGTGTCAACTTACATACAAGATTAATCTCCTGCTGCAAAAGGTTTCTCAGACAATAACTTGATGGGGACGCATACACTTACAGCTAAATTTGTCTAACAAAAGTACCTGCACATCTTTTAGCTTTAGTCGAGGCAGACTTATTGAATGCACTGATATAAATCACATCCTAAAAATCAATGCTCTACAACGTAAGAAGAGAAAGATGCGTTAGATACCATTTTCGTTCCAGTTTCATTTCTCTTCCTTCAGTCTCACGGCAGGTGCTGCTTTTCACATCTTTCCTATGTGTGTGCGCCCTTTCAATATCAATGCAGATCACAATTTGTTCTCCCTGAGATCACGCTTTCATTTTGGCTCTATTTTCTCTCTAGAGCACTCATTTGAACAAAGATAATACACATTCTCTTTGGTTTGTTTACTTGATCTCTCCCACTTCAGTCATCTTATTTTCATTACATCTGAGTATTTCTGGCTGCACTGGTAAAGGTTCCTGTCCTTCGATGTCAGATCCCTGAACGTTAGGCTGCTCACAGGAACTGAGGAAATGTGAAGAGCAGCCGGTGTAATTTGGTGGCCGGGAGATGGTATTGACATTAAAGTGGACTGGCTCAGTGTCAACCTTTTTAGCTATATAACCTGGGACTATTCTGTTGCCTTATTTTAAAAAAGTGAAAATATTAGTAAGACTACTATAAAAGTAAATACCATTTAAAATTGCACTTTGTGACAAAAGGAGATAATCTTTCGAAATTTCACTTCCTGATTGAGATGACCACGATGTGACTTTACAATTATTACTGAAAAATAATTAAATGCAAGACAAATAAGCAAGCTCTCTCCCATCAGAGTAAATAATTGAGACCTAGCTTTGTTTGGGGAGTCTGATGATTATGTAATACAGGGTGGCTATGCAATTACTACATCTTCATAAAAATATCTAATAACTACTAACTGGTTATCTCTAGCACTGACTGCATATCTTTGAGAATTTTGTTTATGCAATAACTATTACTAAATGCCTACTACCTGCCAAACATAATTTAAATGATGGGAATGTAAATTCTCACTAAGCAAAGCAAACATATTCATATACTCCTATATGTGATTTTTTTTTGGTGGTACTGAGGTTGAACTCAGGACCTCACACTTGCTTGGCTCTCTTGTTTTGTTGGTACTCTACCACTTGAACCACACCTCTAGACCTACTCTACTTTGGAGATGGACCCTTGAAGGATTTTTGGCTTGGGCTGGCCTAGAACCATGGGCTTCTACATCTCAGCCTTCTGAGGAGCTAGTGTTACAAGTGCAATTCATTGGTGCTTGACACCATTTTACTCTTGAATCAATTCATCTTCAACGATACTTTATAAACTTATTAAATAGCTAACATGTGATTATAAAGGTACAGTACATGATGACAAAGGAATATATGCAAACACTTACGGAACTGGAAAACTATGCCTCGTACGACTCCATGAGGTACCTCCCTAAGGGTGCCCACTGCTTCTAGAAGAGACCATATTCTTGATTTAATAGATACTCAGAACACAATCACTCCACTATTTTTTTTAATGTTGTGGCAATGTTCTTCAAGAACAGATGGTCAAATTGAAAATATGTTGTTAGGTTTGAAGACTGCTCACTATTTAATGAGAGTTCTTTATTATTCTGTACCATGCTGACAATGCACTTGAATTTCCAAACTACCTGTATTTCTGTTTCCATGTAAGATTTATAGAGCAAATATTGCTTTGATTTCCTAATTACGTAAGTGACGATGGAAGGTAAAACTTCAGCCTTTTCTAGACATCAGCTCTTGTCGATGGCACATCGTTACATCTATTATATATGTATATATATACATATAACAATTTCTTACAGTTAATCAAGTATTATGAACGTAGTCATAATACTGAATGTGCATATGTGAAACCATAGCCAGATCAATGAGTGGACGATAGGGTGAGGCAGACTGGGGGGAGAATGATGGAAAGGTGACACTGATCAAGATAATAAAAGCTTAAAGACCATCGACAGTACCTAAAGTTAAATACATTTTTGATCACATTGAAAAGTAGGGCTTTTATTTCATGTAGGAGAGAGCGGGGGTAAGGAAGAATCTGAGCAAACGAAGAGTGTTGAACATGACATGGAAAACTATGACGTAAGCAATCCACAGGCCTGCCCTTCTTTGCATAACGTATCTCATACAGCATATCTGAGTGCTCCTATCTAAAGCTCATTGCAGTCCAACGAGGTGAGGGTCTGACCTCACCACAAGGACACACCAAGGACACAGGGAATTAGAGAGTTACATGGCAAAAGAAGAGAAACGTGTATGTTTGGCTAGTAACAAATGACCCCACATTGACTAGTACTAGGCTTTTTCCAAACATATGTTCTTTATCTTCTACTTCTGACCTTTGAACTTTCTGTCCTTCTCAGAGAAATGCTCAACACCAGGTTCTACTTTCACTGGCTGTAACACTGTACTTTTTAGCAAATAAGTAGGGAAGAATCAAACATTACAAAAGTGGCATGCTTCCTATGCTGTGCTTGAATGTGGAATTATAACAAATTTCCTGGAATTTCCTCAGTGTCTGTGAGATTCTCTAACCTTTAAACTAACAGAGTTCTTGGTCCTTAATTAATCTTAGTACAAAGAAAGGAAGTAGTTAAGAACTTATTCTCATATTTAATTCAAATCTTATTTTGACAAAACTGTACATTGCTGGGCACAGGTGGCTCACACCTGTTTCTTAGCTACTCAGGAGGCTGAGATCTGAGGATCATGGTTCAAAGCCAGCCAGGGCAGCAAAGGGCATGGGAGCTCTGATCTCTAAAGACCCAGCCAGGTGTGCTCACTGACAAGGGCCTCGGGGAACTTTGAGCCCCAGCACTGGCACAGCACGCAAGCTGTGCCTTGTAACTGGATACGCATCTACCCCGGCTTGGCTTTCCTCACCCCACCGCATCTCCACAGCACCTCTGCAGAACAGAGGCCTCCACCCCCCATCTCACAGGTAAGATGTGGTGCAGTAGTGCAGTGACTCAAGGCATTAGTGGTGAAGCAGAGACGCCAACCCGAAAGGTTGTATTTGCAGTCTACCATCAGTCACAGAAACAGTGGCGACTTTTACTTTCCAAAGATGTTTGCAGTAATATGTTCTGTTCAATTTATTTCGTTTTACAATGTGTTACTGATACTCTTGCCCTTAAGAAGTACAATCTATGCTCTTCTTTTTCTTAAATTTGAGCAAGACTGCCTAGCCAGCTTTTCTTCAGTTCCATTAAGTAACTGAAACACCCTTTCTGTAGGAGATAAGTACACTCAGTTTATATTTTGGTAGATACTACTTTTAGAACTAGAAAACATTTTTTCAGGTTGGTCGTGAGGCTTGAACTCAGGGCCTGAGTGCTGTTCCCGAGCCTTGTGCCACAGCTCTGCTTTGTTTTTAGGTGATTAAGCGTCTCATGGATTGTCCTGTCTGGGCTGTCGTCAAACCTCAGTCCTCAGAGCTCAGCCTCATAAGCAGCTAAGATTACAAGAATGACCAACCAAGCCCAGGGCAAATAGAAATATTCTTATGATAGTATCAGTATGTCTGAATTTCAAAGGTTTGAGTAACCTGGTGTATCAGTCAACTTTGCAGTACTGCAATGAAAAACTTGAGACCTGGTAAGAGCACAAGGACCTAGACCTGGAAGTTCCGGGTCATGGTGCCCGTCCTGTGCCCGTTCACATCTGTGAGGCAGCTGTGGCAGGCAGCAGTGATCGCAGCAGGTACCCAACTCTCTGTCACCCCCTCAACAGGCACAGAAAGTGGCTGAGGGGGAAAAGGCCTGCAGCTGTCACAACAGCCATTCTCGAAGGCCTCAGGCGATACAGAGGGATTGTACATGACCTCCCCTGCACCCCGATATGCCCAGGATCCTCCCCACCAGACTCCAGATCCCAAAGGTTCCATCCTGTCAACACAGATGGTATCAAAGGGAGCGCTGAGCCCACACAGACCGCAGCCTCCACACCAGCCCTCTTCCTTTCTTTATGGGTAGCCTTCTCCAGGATGGAAATAACCGTTCTGGAAACCACCTGCCTCATTTGGTATCTCCTCTGTGAGTACACAGTCATGGAAGCCCCTATGCCCTTCAGCCAGGGCTGCAGTGTGGGGAGATGGAAGAAGAAAGTCAGTCCCCACCAGTGACCCAATGGAGAGCTCTGTGTGCACCCAGCAGGTATGTTATTCTCACTCCTGGAGTCGTACCTGAGAAGGCATATTTCTACTGGGAAACCGACTTACGGTGGCTTCAGATATACGTGCTGAGTAAAATGTGGCAGCAGAAAGTCAACTCCCATTGGTAGGTTAGGCCTATGCATGCGTTCATCTTAAAGGTTTGAGAGCAGAAATCTCTTCCTTAGAAAAGATTCCTATTATGTTTCTATGTATGTATACTAGGGGGATATAAAAATGGAAACTAAGCCATTGATATGAATTTAGCAGTATTCAAATGTTCCCCAACAAATAACCAATTTACACTTACCATGTTATGCCATAACACGAAGCCAAAGTCAGAATTGTAGTTCTAGTTCTATCAAACACACTTTTATCGGTAGTGTAATTACAATGAAATTGATCTTCAGCAGTGGGTTTCTGAAGAAGTATTGACTACAGGGCAGCTGTGATTTCTCTAAGTGACATGATCCATTTCTCCTAAATAGAACTGTACTGTGGCTCAGAAGTCTCTGCCACAGCCTGGCTTTGAAGAGGGTGCCCATGAAGTAAAAACACAGATAAAACAGATGTGCCACAAATGCATTCTGTAAGTGGTTTTCTATGTTACATGTGAATTGCAATTTAATTCTGTATTTCAATGACTCCAGTGTAATGCCAGAACGACTGGACATTTTAGAATTTGAAATGAGGCAAGGTATCACAGGACTGTGGAAGATATTCAACGTACCACCTCATATGTTTTTAGTTGTTTTCAAAAATTTTCTTTTGATTCTGTTGACTACTTACATGGATTGAAATAACATGCAAGTTAGTTTAAAAAATAATGGATAAAAAGAAAAGCACAGGAAGCTCAATTAAATCTGACATAAAAGATGTCTAGCACACTCTTAGATGAGCATCCCTTCTTCATTTTCAGGACTGTAATAAAAATGACTCTCAATACACTTTGTAACCTACGTTGTCCACATGCACTACACTACTACGCCGGAGAAGGTAAAACCACCAAGCAGAGCGGAGCCTCCTTCTCATATCAGACTCATGTTTTGTAGCCCCTTTGTGCAGATGGCACAGAGCAGGCATAATAAATCAATAGAACAAATTGTCAGACCAGTGGCTTCTGTTGCTCTGCTTCTCATTAAAGGCAGTGGCAACTGAAGAAAAGCTATCACTACAACTAGAATTCTTAATGAGGTTTGCTACCAATTAGTTTGCTGCCCAAGTATATGCTCTGACATTTGGTTAGCAAGACGTGTGGGCAACTTTTCATGCAGGAGGATATTACTGCATGCAAGCTGAATGGTTATTCTAATGTCTCAGCTGGTCTCTACAATAGGTGCCTGATGGATACCATCAGAAACCACTGACCTTCAAACTGCTGCTCTCTTTTGAGCTCATGTCAAACCAATGCTCTTAAAAAGCCCTAAAGCCAGTGTCTTGTTGATACATGAACTAATTCGGTTTGCAAAACCTTTTTATTAAACTTTGCAAACCAGTGTCAGATTCAGCTATTGTGCCTAGAAAGACGTCAGCATTGAACCTACCTGACAAGTGTGTCGCAGCCTCTGACACCGCCAGTCGAGTCCCTCCAGACACCTCTTCCTCTCAATCACTTCAAGGTTATGAATAAACACTGCAGAAGCTTTTCTACTGTAACTAGAATCTGCCAGTACAAATACAGGCATCCTGGTACTTCAGCCATTGCATATTTTTAGCTTTATTATTTTAAAGAAGTCATGGCATAAAAAATTCTTTGGAAAACACTATGAGAAGACATATAGATGCGACACAGTTTATCAATACAATGAACGTTAAAAAGAATACTAATGCTAGCACGTATAAACAAATTTGGATAGACTATTACAGAAATGCTTCTTATCACAAGTGTAAAAATAACACAAAGACATGCTAAGGTAATGCCAACTTCTGAACAGAAGAGATCTGACACATGTAGAGTGTCAGGGCTAAATAAGCAACCTCTTAAAAGCTAAGAGCAGCATGAAACAATGCTCTAAAGATCAGAGCAGATGCTCTGTAAAAAAGTGCATCTTTAATTGCATTCAGCACAGGGATCTGATGTTTTTTCATGTAAAAGTTCAATTATTTCTCTCTCCAGTTCCAATGTAATTGAATCAAAGTCTTCTAGATCCTGTATAAATGCCTCTGTGCCTGTTGCATAAAGAAAGAACTTATCAAAGGAGGAGGCAACAATTTTGTGCTCAATAGGAAATGTACTCATTACCTTGCTCATGTAACTGTAACCCCTTTGTACAGCATTTTGTACCAAAAGATTGGATATAACATAAAAAAGAAAGAACTTATCGTCTCTAAGATTACTCTGAGAAGTCAATAATGTTCACATCATCATCTCAAAGCATAGGGAAAAGCGTCTTTCTCTCTAGTGATTCTGAATGAATATGGTTTTCTTTCTACTTTGATTGTACTGTGTATCATGCTGATAGAATTTATCTTCCTTACAACCTCAATGTCTAATTTCACCTATTTGTAGGTTTCTTTTATCTTTCTTCCAGTCATCAGACAAGACAGCCTTTTAGCACTCTCTAAAATGATCCATGAGCTCCCTATACCTCTTTGTCTTCCCGGTATTGGATAAAGTACATGGAAAGTACTTAAAAAACAGATAATAAATAATAACTTCAAAGACTGTGTTTAATATGTTCCATACATTCAATGAGATTTACATGAACCACTGATTTAATGTTTCCAACAACTCACGAGGAAATTAATGCCTATAAACATCAGCAACTTAGGAAAGTCAACTTTAAGTAATGAAGTTTAAATGCATCCTACATTATAATGCAAAATAATGTCTATCAATCACTTAGTTTAGAACTTATTGGTAAGTACATTTAAATATTTTATTAAAGAAATTGTAATATCAGAGAGATCAATGGTATATTTTCCAATCATCAACTTTAGCACTATAATGATCAAATATAATCCAAATCAGAACAACAAATTAAGTTGCTAATATAGAAATAAAAGTTTTAAAATATAATTTGAGAAAGGTATGATTGTTTACATGTTGCTAATATGCTAATCTCTGGCTTAAGCATTTGTATTTTCACCTTGGTTTCATATCATGCTTTTACATTTACAGATAGCTAATTTTCTCATGTATGTTATATGCCTTAGAGATAAGTGCCTTAGAAATAACTATTATTTTATTTTGGAAGCTGTTGAATAGACTATGCAACATAGCAGGATTTATGATGCACATAAAAGAGTTGGGACCCATCACCAAGCATTATACTTAATGAAGATGTGTACATATACAGTGTATATATGTATGTATTTATATATAAATGTAGTAGAAAAGGATACGAGAAGAAGTGAAAAATATCAGAATGTCATAGACACATGATTTTCTCTGGACTCTCAGGACACAGGCTCATGCTGTCATCTTGGCTCTCTAGACTCTCAGGACACAGGCTCATGCTGTCATCTTGGCTTGAGACTAGTAAACTAGGAGTCTCCCCAACTCAAAGGAAATACATTTCTGCTGTGTTGAGCTGCTTTGTCACCACACCCACAGGAAACCAACAAACAGTGTTATCTATATGTAAAGCCAACTTCCCAGAGAGAGGCTAGTTTATTCTTAAGGAATAAACCTATCAAAATGGAGAATGTCACGATGTTATGTAATAAAATAAAATTTACTTACCATCCTCATTTAAGGTGCTATTAGAACCCACCCATGTGAATTTTTCATGCCAATACTTGTATGTGCAAAATACTCATCTGAAACTCCTGGGTTTTGTCCTAATTTAGAATTTTTACAGGTTACACAGTTGCTAGGACTGTACACTCTTAGTTTGGTGTTCTATTTAAGACAGGTCCCCCGGCATCACTCCTGCTTTGGGGTTCTGAAGCAGGGACAGTGGTAAGAGACGCTTGGACAGGAGGGTCACAGGTCAGGGTCAGCCTTGGCCTGTCAGTGTTGGCCACAGCCTTGCTGATGGCTTTTTTACCATGGCTTTTTTTGTGGGAAATGAGAAGATGAATAAGTGCTACTTTACAATTGTGTCCATGAAGGAGGCCAATACATGTCTAATTTCCCTTTGGTCAAATATCATGTCAAAAATGTCACATTAAAGTACGCACAGAAATGTTAAGCACTCTGTTGGATGCAGTAGAGTCCCTGGACAACACTGGCTCCCGTGTGTAATCCTGGCTATTCAGGGGCTGGGGCATGGAGGGCCATACTTCAAATCAGCTGAAGCAGAAAGTCTGTCTGTCTGTCTTTCTCTCCACTCTCTCTTTCACACACCCGAAAAAAAATAACAAAGAAGAACATCATAGATACCTACTGCTACATTAGATTTTTCTTTTTCCATTTATTTCTTTTTTCCTTTTTTTTTTTGCTATAGGAGAATCTAAATACCACTTCCTAAAGAAAAATAAAATGCACTCATTCAATTTTCGTTTAGGCATGCATGCCAATGTACTTGGTTGGGAGGTGTTTTTTCCTTTTGTTACCAGCATGCTGCTCTGGATGTTTACTGCTTACTAGCCATATTATCCCCTCATCAAAGCGACGGCTTTATACACGTGCCCCCAGACCTCCCCTTCCTAACCTGTACACAGAATTACAAGTCATTGGTGCATAATAAGTAGACGCTCCACTTAAGGAAGCTAGATCTTTGTACTTTAACACTCATTGGGAAAACCAATTAACACTAGCCCTATTGAACAAATTGAACAGGAAATAAATCAAGTATTAAAACACTGGTGATGGGTCAGAGTTTCTATAATTAGCTGCTGATAGCCAGCTGTCTGTGAGGAGCTTGATTGACAACTTCTACAGATAAAAGACATTAACTTTTTTTGTCTTCATCCTTCATTTCAGAAGCCAAAAGCATGAATACAGAGAAAATCTCTAAAAGTGCCACAAAATATACAACAGGAACTCTACTATTTCATACCCAGCTCGTCACAAGAACATCTAGTGTGAAAAGATGACACTCTACCATTCTTCACATCAGTGCAAATTCAGAATGAGCCTTCTGCTGTCCGCTCTTAAAAATACAATGGTTACCATCAGAATGTTAGGCAGAGCTCTCTCCTGAAGTGAGGGCAGAGAGAAGGACGGAGGGAAGACGGATGTCGAGGACACGGACATCACTGAAGTTCTGTATCATGAAAGGGACGTGGCGCCTCCCAGAGTCAGAAACAAAGGGTACCACTACATACTGTCCAAGAGTCAGAGGGGCTAGCGTTCAGTACCAGAGGGCACGTTCCTGGCAGAGAACTAAGTCTGGAATAAATTCACAGGGCTCTCCTGGGGCTTAGAAAAAATGCACTTTAATATTATATTCTTCCGTGTTCACGATTTGACAGTGAACAGTGAAAACGACAAGAATGTTAGAGATATCTGCCTCCTTTTGTAAATTGCTAATATGACATTTTGTAACTCTCATCCATTTTAGGTGAGTGTAGTTACAAGTCATCTCTCTAGAAATGGGTAATTCTACAAGGGTAATAAAATTGTGTTTCCAGGTCCCAAACCAAATAAGCATAAAGGACTACACCAACAAGTCTTATCTCCTCTTAACAATATTTTTGTTATTTTTAGTAACTTTTTTCTAGGACAAGTTCTCACTAATGTGGCTGAAGGACAAAGAGGATTGAAGGGCATTTTACACCCCCCCCCCAAAGACAGCATAATGAATCTCAATAAACAATGAAGTAAGAGCAAGGAGAGATATAGACATGGGAATATAATATAATAACTTATTTAAAGTACATGAATCTATGAAATGATCACTAGTAAACATCTCTCCTACTATTAATTTATGCTAACCAAAATTAAATTTAAAAAATACGCAATCTTAAATATGCCACAAATGAACTGCTTTACTGAACATAATCAAAAGGTTTGGGGAAATCTATAATACCTTCAGGGTGGCAGGTGCCGGTGGCTCACGCCTGTAATCCTAGCTACTCAGGAGGCTGAGATCTGAGGAATGCAATTCAAAGCCAGCCCAGGCAGGAAAGACCATGAGACTCTTATCTCCAATAAACCACTCTGAAAAGCAGAAGTGGTGCTGTGGCTCAAGTGGTAGAGTGCTCACCTTGAGTTGAAGAGCTGAGGGACAGCGCCCAAGCCCTGAGTTCAAGCCCCACGACCAACAAAAACAAAAACCTTCAGAGTAAATCTACCACATGTGATGCATATATGTACATGTATATATATATATATATATATATATATATATATTTCCACTAAATAACTCACTTCAGTTTTAATTTTCCAATGTCTTTTCTTTCTCTCTCTTTTTTTGTTGGTCGTGGGGCTTGAACTCTGGGCCTGGGCGCTGTCCCTCAGCTCTTCAGCTCCGCTTGTGCCACAGCGCCACTTCCGGTTTTCTAGTGGTTTATTGGAGATAAGAGTCTCATGGACTTTCCTGCCTGGGCTGGTTTTGAACAGTGATCCTCAGATCTCAACCTCCTGAGTAGCTAGGATTACAGGCATGAGCCACCGGTGCCCAGCTTAATATCTTTTCTTTTTGAAGATATTTAGTTTAACTTAGTGAATTTTAACAATTAAGAAGCCTTTAGCTCTGTAGAGAGTGAGGCAATATTTAATTTATAAAATATAAGATGACTGCACTCATACCAATGATTGTAGGGAGGTAAATACGCTTAGATGAGGACAAAGGGCAAAGGAAAAGGAACAGAAACAGGAGGTTTTTCCATCCACCTTTAATGAATAATTTAGATGAAAACTTTCTACATCAGTTTTGCTCTTTAGTATATTTCTTCTAGTAAAATGCAATTTAAGGAAGAATGCAACCTCTTAGAATTTCACTGTGTCTTTGCTGGGACTTCTTTCTTTTCCCCTCGAGAGATACTAAATTCTGGAGCTGATGTTCATCTTCCCTGCTCCAGTTCATGCGTGGTGTACAGGCACAGCTGCAACCGTTGTATCAGCACTGTCTTTCCAACATTTTGCTTCTGGCTTCACTGATTAGCAACTAATAGCACTGTTTGTTTTCTGTTTCTTTCTGAGATCATATAAGCTCCACATACTTTTATTTCTTTGAAAAGGATTTCACAATAAGTGGACTCCCGTGTTATACATGCTGGGGAAAGCCAAGTTTTCACTTTCCTAATCCCCACTCCCCGCTCTCTCCCACTTGGGTCACATTTCTAGCCCTTCTTGCTTTGCGTTCTTTTTCAGACAGGATCTCTCCCTGTTTGCCTGCCGCCAGCCTGAACTTCATTCTCTCAGCACCGGGTGGGATTACAGACATGAAACGCACTAGGTCCCGAATGTCCACGCGGGCTCTCTAACATTCGCCAGGCTGGCTGTGGGGTCCTCATCTCCACCCCAGAGTGGCCGCTATGCCAGCGAGAGCCACCACGCCAGGCCGACTCTGCTTGTCAGAGAATAAACAAATGAACAACAGAAATAAACAGGCAAATGGGGAATGTTTCTCCCAACCAGTGACCAGGCACTGAAATGATGCAAGTCAAGGTCTGGGCGTTAACAGTCTGGGTAAGGGAGGCAGCCAAGGTGGACGGCCCAAGGAACAAGTGTGAAGTTTCTATGAGAGGAAAGTGCTCTGGCCACCAAACCCCCTATCACGTATTTTCAGGTGCGGTGGAGGAAGAAGGCTTGTTCCAGCCAGAAGCAACAGTGATCTGGCCCAAACCTCACATTCAGCATGCCTGCATAGCCCACCGCCTACGCCACGGGTTCTCACGACTACTGAAGCATCTAGCTAGATTAACAAGTCTGGAGCTTGAAGAGGGTTTAGTTCTGGACATTGGTGTAGGACTGGTGGAAAGATAAAACAATCAGAGGACCAAACGAACCCATGGGTCCTGGCAGGAGGCACTTTTTGTTTTAACAGAAACTTACACTAAAAACGTTTTCACTCTCCGTACTGACAGATTTCTTGTGGCTTGTCTGTGTGTGTGGCACACAGTCATGTTATATGGTAAAGATGGAATGCTTAGTAGTTTGGGGCAGAGAGCTGAAGCGCTAACAGTACGGCTGGCTGGAGAAGTGAAGCGGTAAGCAGGGCAGTGATGTTTCCACAGCCCTTTCTACTTCACATCAAGCGCTGGCCCGATGGGGCTGCCTGGACGGCGAGTGATTGTGCACGTTTCCTTCCTCGGTGTTCTAAGATTACTATTAAAGACAGGTGTAATTCCTTATCTGTTGAACAAATTCACCCCTTGCTAGTCGAATCCTTGCTTTCAGAATATTTGGCTTCAGAATCTGTCACAATCTATGTGGGTGTTGATTAAGTAAAATAAAAATCGAGGCCCTTACCAAAGTGCTTACATCAGAGTCTGGATTCAGAGCCTGAAAAGCTATCTTTTCAACATCCTTCAAAGATGATTCACATTCCTATGGAAATCTGACAACCGTTCAGTCTAGTATGTAGAATTTGAGTACTGGCAGTGTGCTATTAGCGGATGTTGGTTATGAGGGAGGACGTGTCCTGATGCCCCTGGGAATTCTTACTGCTAAGGGACAGCACCAGTGACATGCATGCCAAGCGTGTGCAGAACAGAAGATGACACTTCTAAGGTGAGATCTCAGTGGGGGTAATTGGCGAGCTGACCTCGGTACTGTTACACAATCGCTTTGTGGCTTGCCGACTGATTGGTGGAAGCTTATTTTATGCTGCAATGGGATTTCTTGACTTCAACGTCTCAGACACAGTGAATCATCTTAGCGAGATTCTCAGTGTCCATAGTGCTTGCAGTATTTGGCCAAGGTGGTCCTTTTTTTTTAATTCCTTCAGATCAATCTTTGCATCTTCATCTGATCCCAGAACCACACTGCACCAAAGCTGGGGACTGAGGAAGAGATCCTTTCAATTTAAGAGTTCAGATTTGATAGCTTTTGGAGTATTTTAACCCTTTGGCCTGCTGATGTATTCACTCCATAATAAAATCGTCATTTATTAGTTAGAAAGCATGAAAATTTCCAGTGTAGTTTTTAATGCCTCTAAAATCTTTCCTTAACTTCTTCCCTGTTCTGTCTGGTCTTTTCTTCTCTCTGTCTGTCTGTGTCTGTCTGTCTGTCTGTGTCTGTCTCTCTTTTTGTGCTAGTTCTAGGGCTTAAACTCAGAGCCTAGGTATTCTGAGCTTCTTTTGCTCAAGGCTAGCGCCATACCAAATAGTCACCAGTGTTAACTAGGTAGATTTATTATACCTTGAGCCTTTTCAATTTAAAAGTTGACAGTCAATATCTGGAAAATTTTCGCAAAGACTTATCTTTTCATTACAAACTTAATTTAATCTTTATTATTCATTTTATTTTAGTTGAAATCTGGGACAATCTATTTTATTAGAACAGGACATGCAGAAACGCATACAAGTTAGATTCTGAAAATGGAACTTATCTATATTAAAAGGGTATTTTTATAAAATGTCACTGTAGCCTTTAAAATTACATTTATAAAAGAATTCTCATCTGACAACCTACATATCACTTTTCTTGTAAAATGAAATTAATTATTAATGCAAAATTATCTTGACCAGTTTTTGTAAGTGGTTTGATTTTGAACACGCAGAGAAACAAAGGTTGCAAGGTTCCCCTCATTTGTGATAGGATGAACCTACAAATCTATAAGCAAACATGTCAGGTGGTATGCACGTGGTTATAAACGAATTCACTGAAGTATAATAACTCTATGGAGAGCTCAGAAAGACTAGCTCCCACAGATTCTTGAATGCGCTTGCTCAGGAGATAGGTCTAGGGCTTGGCTGCTCAGCCATCCCGAGACTGGCTTCTTCACCAGAGCCCGGTGAAGAGGACACCCTCTAGAGGGCACCAGCGGCTTGGTTCACGCCATATTTGGCTATAAATGTATTTTGTTCTCCTCTAAAGAAACCTGTGCTGAACTTTCAAAGTTACAAGACAAATTCTCTCTTTTCTGTCTGCTCTTGGAACATTTATTTGCATAGAATTCAGTGCTCTTTGGGGAAACATTCTCTGCTGCTTATAAACCCTAAACATAAAACTCAGCAAGTCTTTGGGAAGGAGAGTACTTTTAAAGTTTTTTTTTCCTAGTGTGAGTCACAGAGCCCTCTCTAATATTAAAAATGAACCCATTAAATCACATGTTAGCTCAGTCATCCAAGGTGCAAATGAATACAAAGCTCACATTTAACTTCATATGTTGACACAGGAAAAGCAGAAGCATTTTAAGAGAATGAGGGAGAAGGACAGATTTAGGGCTGCACACCAAGGAAGGCTTCCCTCTGGAGATGATCTCAGGGCTAAGGTCTGAATGTTGGGTTCAGATTAGAGAAGGTCACGTTATTGTGCAGGTAGTTAATTTTAATTTGCATTAATTTCACAATTAATCTAGCAGTTAATAAAGCATTAAGTGATGATGTCAGTGGAGTAGTGAGTCTTCGTTTTCAAGCATACAGACTGTCTTCTGTGCACCTGGTCTGGACTCCACAGGGGCTGTGAGCCGGGGAGGACGGGGAATGCAGCTGGATGAGTCAGCTGGAAGGCAGGACGGCCACAGGACAGACTTGAGACCTACTGGGATCTTCTCTTTCCTATGTCCACATATAACTGATTCAGCATAACCACAGGAAATTACCATTCTACTCACGTTATGCCCAATGCTAAATCTATAATGGAACAAGTTGAAAACAGTTGTTAATGCTGCACAGACATAACCTGAGAAGTCCGAAGGACAGGAGGCAGGCATGATACAATGTAAAGGCCGATCCCCATGCCAATACCTTCCTTGTCCACTCGTGAGGCAGCCCGCACAGTGCCCTGAGGGACAGGCTTATTCTGAGGACAGAGCAGCGGGTTCTGAGGGGCTGTCACTTCTGTCTAGAGCAGGCCCCACATGAATTCCAGACGTTCTTAGAGGCCCAGTACACCCCAGACTGATGCTTACATAGATTACACTATCTGTGAAAAGAAACTGGAAGGGATAATTGGTAAGCAATAGAAAATTTTGGCAATCTACTTCCATTTTCCCTTAAGTGGTACTGAGAGATGAACATGGCATTTTCACTTAATTTTGCATTGTTCATTTTGGCAACCCTCATACAGGGGTTATTTTTTTGAAGCCTTCACTTCCTATTCTGCTCCCTTTTCATTGACAAAGATGTTGGGGTGACACATTTTTCTCATCAGTTTATCTGCTTTTACTTGACATTTGTATCTCCAAGTTCTCATTTGCAGGTCTAAATTTCCAGTTAAAATTCTAGTTAAAACTAGCTTGACCATCCACTTTTGAACCAAATGGAAAAACGGAAGTTAAAATAAATGTTTACTTATATGGAAATAACACAGTCTAATTTTTTTAATCACTCATAGTAACAAAATAAAAGTGGCAGTAGGGTTGTGGACAACTTGGACATTTGATAACTTTATTTTAGCAAATCTAAAATGGATAAGATAGACTACAATTTTATACACTGTTAACGAGAGAAAAATGATCCCAAATAAAGTCTGACTCTAAGTTTCTATACAGTAGTCACAATGTAACTATCCTGTGGTAAGTTTTTATCAAACACCATCATTTCTCAAATAAGCTAGTGGGTTTAGTCGGAGAGAGTCTCAGAAGAGAAAATGGGAAGGCTGTTTACATTAGGTGCCTGGGGAAGTCTGGGAATTACATTTTTGGAGCTACTATCTTCATTGATCTGAATGGTGCCTGCAGCACAGAAACATGACCGTTTGTTAGCAATTCTTTCTTTCACATGCTTTGTCCTGCAGTCTTTTCTGTGCTCTTGCTGTTGATTAAATTCCAGGCCAGGCAATTGCTAATATCTCCAAAAATGTAATATTTTTGAAATAGCTTTGAAAATGTTATGTCATTCATACTTTCTGGAAGTTTCTCTTCCTATACAATCTTCCATCATGTATTCCCAGTTCAGAAAGCCTCTGTCTTAGGATGCAAAGCAGCAGTCCACAAGGTGTTCACTTGGAGCTCTGTTATGAGCGCTCACGTTCCCTCTCAGTCCCCACGCACAGCAGCTGGGATGACCTGGGAAGTTCTTCTAAAGGCAAGGGCAGTTCCAAAAATCTTGGTGTAAAATAGACTGTGGTTGTACCAAACTTGCGCCCAGTTCCTCTCCAATAAAACAAGTTACTAAAACTCTAAGAAAGCTTATTAAGGAACATAATTTTCATGAGCAATTCTTTAAATTAAATTTCCTTAAAAATAAAAAAAATCCTTCCCCATCCTCCTTTCATTCTTCTATTCTTTATATGACTTTTTTTTTTTGTCAGTTGTGGGGCTTGAACGCTGGGCTTGGGCACTGTCCCTCAACCCTTCAGCCCAAGGCTAGTGCTCTACCACTTGAGCCATAGTGCCATTTCTGGCTTTTCTTTTCTGCTTATGTGATGCTGAGGAATCGAACCCAGGGTCTCATGCATGCAAGGGAAGCACTCTTCCACTGACCACCTTCCCAACCCCTTTTAAAAATGATTCCATCAGGGGCTGGGAAGGTGGCTCAGTGGTAAAGCGCTTGCCTTGCATGCATGAGGCCCTGGGTTCGATTCCCCAGCACCACATTAACAAAAAGAAAAAAGCCAGAAGTGGTGCTGTGGCTCATGTGGTAGAGTGCTAGCCATGAGCTGAAGAGCTGAGGGACAGCACCCAGGCCCAGAGTTCAGGCCCTACAACTGGACCCCCCCCAAAAAAATGATTCCATCATTAGTATTTGCACATAAAAATTACAGTTAGTCTGAAGGTTACATGTGGATAGAAATAAAAGAGAAATGAACACATATACTGATGAACAATGAACAAATACTGATGATTCTACCTACAGCTCTTGGCAAATTTTTCTACATGGAAAATGATATTACCTTCATTTTATGTGCACATGTAATCTTCACCTGTATTCCCATTAACCTGAAGAATATCTGCTTCTCTTTTTAAACCACACATATTACTTCTGTATATATTATCAAATATGAATAGCTATGAAAATGCTCCTAAAGTAGAACTGATCAAATAAAGCGAACTGTTTTGAGCTGCTAAGTGTATTGGAAAACCCACAAAAATCTGCTCCCCCACTTTCTTAGATACTGTTACTTAAAAACAAAAATAGGTGTTTAATCAGCATTTAAAATATAATTCAAGAGGAAACAGCATACTTACCATGGAAAACCTGATTGGCAGCAGAAAGGATGAGTTCTACTTTCAGAAGTCTAATTCTGGCTTAGTTTTTTGCATCATAACTTAAGCACATTCTCAAAAGCTGTTTGACAAGAATTGCACTCATTTCCTTCCTTATGTCACTGAACTCCTCTGTACATCACCTTTACCATAAGACAGAGCTAATTACTTCTGGTATAAGGACATCACTGCGCTGACATTTATGGTGTTGGTTCCTGTGGAAGTGGACTTACCACAGCCCTTTCCAGGCTCCGGCTCACAGGAGAGACTTAGCCATTCCTCTTGGGTCATGTATTAGTATTCACTAATTTTTTTCCCATGGAAAGGGTATACATTCAAATATTTCCAGTTAACTTGTTCTAAAAACAGAACCTCTTAACTGTTTGCCTCAAGTTCTTGTTTTACATTCATTTACATACATGGAATTAAGAGGTTTTCTTTTTAGAACAGCTAGTTAACTGTAAATATTTTAATGTTAGTTTGATCATCTATGATCTGAGGTTATGCTGAGATGAAAAAAATGTCCTCAAACTACAGTTTAACAATGCTTATTGGAAAAAGTCTAAAACATAGCAATTCCAACTACAGTCTTTAGATCACCTTTTGTAAGTGTTATGGTTCGATTCCCCCAAAGTTGCATAAACTGAACCAGTTTCTCCTGTGTGGAAATTTTGTAGTTAAGCTTAATTTTGGCTATTGTTTGGAAAAGATGGGCTTTTGGAGTAGTTATGAAGTATAGTTTTTTCTATAAAACATGTATACATGTGCTGATACTAAAGTTGAATTGTAAAATTCAGGAATTAAAATATGACCCTGTACAAAAAAAGTGCACAGAAAATAAGTCTAATTTTCTGAGCTTATGTCAAGAATGAATAAGTAGAAAGCATGAAAAAATAGCATTTGCAATAGCCTCAAAAAAAAAAACAAATCTAGGAATTAATGCAACCAAAGATGTAAAAGCTTCTTAGGATTATATAAAAATCTGAAGAAAAAAATCAAAGAGGACACCAGGAAATGGCAAGATCCTCCATATTCTTGAATAGGTAGAATCAATAATATGAAAATGGCCATATTGCCAAAAATGATATACAAATTCAATGCAATCACCATCAAAATCCCAAAGACATTCTTTACTGAGATAGAGAAAGCAATCCAAAAATTCATATGGAACAACAAAAGACCTAGAATAGCTAAAGCAATTCTAGGCAAAAAAGAAGGGCTAGTAGACTCCAAACTCTACTTCAAAGCCATAATAACAAACACAGCTTGGCATTGGCCCCAAAACAGACCCAAAGATCAATGGAATAGATTAGAAGACCTAGAAATAAAACCGTATGCTTGTAGCTATCTGATGTTTGATACGGGTTGGGCAAACGGGGCGTCCATATGCAGAAAACTATGTGGAGCCCTGCTTGTCACCATGCACTAATAGCAATCAAAGGGATCAAGGGAGGGTTCTAAAGGAAGATTCTAAAGGGAGGAATAAAATCTGAAGAAAACAATCAACATCAAAGAAACACACCAGACAAAAATCACTAAAAGATCAAAAAAAGTAAACACAGGAATGGGAAAAAAACAATGGCAGAAAACATGACATATCCCTCTATAATAACACTAAATATGAATGGAATCAATTCTCCAATCAAAAGAAGACAACTAGTAGATTGGATAAAAAAAAAAGACCCATCCAATGCTTGTATTCTGTTTTGGGTAATTTCTGAACTGATTAAAATTTTCCATAATTATGAGATATGTCTTTTAATATATTACTTGTATGTCAGTCACATTTATTGAATAAATAAAAGATATTAATCTCTGATCTTAGGTAAAAGAGTTTAGATAGACATTTGCACAAAATAACATACCTATGAATGTACAGAACCGTCAAGAATCAGAAAGGCTGTCAAACTAACTTATAATAGAAAACAGACCTACTGCAAAACCCCCACAAAAAAAAAAAAACAAAAAAGAAGAAGCATAGTCCTAAGCAAAGGATCTTTCCTCCACCACCCTGCAAACAAAAAAGAAATGAAAAGAAAAAAAAAGAATACTTGGGTCTGGGGTAGGTTCAAGTAGCACAGATCAGTTGCTTAGCATGCGTAAGGTCATGGGTTTAACACTCACAAAAGGAAAAGGATCCATATAGTTTAACTAGTTCATTAAGATACCTGATGTCCCCCCCACCAATTTCCATCCTAAAAGTAGTGAGGATTATAGCTTGACCCACTGTTTCCAGCTTAATTTTTAATCTTAAAAACCCCAAAGTGGATCAAAGACCTCAATATCAGACCCAAACTTTGAAACTACAACAAGAGGAAGACAGAAAAACATTAGAATTTATAGGCTATAAGTAAAGACATCTTGAATAGAGTCCCAGGGGCACAAAAGCTAGGAGAGAGACTTGACAAGTGGGATTACATCAATATAACCATTTCTGCACAGCTAAGGTTACAGTTACAAAACTAGAAAGACAACCAACAAACTGGGAAAGGATCTTTACCAGCAATATATACAAGGCGCTCAAAAAACTAACCCCTCCCAAAGCTAAGAAACCAATCACTAAACTGGCAAAGGAGCTAAGGAGAGACTTCTCAGAAGAAGAAGAATGGCAAAGCAACCCATGAGGAAATGCTCATCGTCCCTGGCCATAATAGGGAAAATCAAAACAATGCTGAGATTGCATCTGACCTCAGTTGGACCGGCTAGCATTGTGAATTGTGAAAAAGTGGGACTATGTGAAAAGTGAATTCGACTGCACTGTTGGTGGGAACGTAACCTAGCACAACCACTCTGGACAGCAGTCTGGAGGTTCCTCAAGAAATGAAACTGAGACTTTCCATACCACCAGCCATACCACCCCTGGGATCTACCCTGAGCATCGTAAACCAGGGTATGATAAGGACACCTGCACATCCATGTTCACTGCCGCACTGTTCACAATAGCCAAGATATGGAAACAGCCCAGATGCCCCACCATAGATGAGTGGACCCCAAGAAAGTGTTACCTATACACAATGGAATTTTATACACAGCCATTAAAAAGAATAAAATAATACCATCTGCAGGAAATGGATGGAACTAGAACAAATCATGTTAAGTGAGGTAAGCCAAGCTCAGAGAGATAAATGGTGCATGCTCTCTATGATATGCGGAAATTAGATCTAAAATGCACTGGGATATGACAAATTACACACAGTGAGACCAAAAGAGGTTCATCTTAGGAGAGAATCACAAAGGTGCAATGCTTAA
Organism: Dipodomys ordii; assembly: GCF_000151885.1. Lineage (NCBI taxonomy): Eukaryota > Metazoa > Chordata > Mammalia > Rodentia > Heteromyidae > Dipodomys > Dipodomys ordii. The sequence goes on along the minus strand of NW_012267260.1, from coordinate 520,180 downwards.
GTGTCTCTTCATGTTTATATAAGATAATACACATGCGGACACAAACTTGTGCCTCTTCATGCTTCTATAAAATAATACACATACTGACACAAATGTTAAGGTATGAAAACAAGAGACTTATTTTTTCTTTCTTTTTTTAGTTTTTATGGTGTTTTCACATGTAGGTCTTCGTGGGTGGGGAAAGGGCGATGAACTTGAAGGAGAAAGGGAGAGAAAGTGCAGCAGTGGAGCTCACGGGACATTGATGAAAGTGAGCCCCCAACTCATGGGGGGAGATGGGAGGGAGGGGCTGGGAGAGCGTGAGGGACCAGAAGATACTGTCCAAAAGGAAACGCACTCATTACCTAACGCATGTCACTGCAATCCCTCTGTGCATCACCTCTATAATAACAACCAAGTAAATTAATTAAAAAACGAGCGTCACAACATTATAAAGTTTCAATCATATTAGAACAAATAAAAAGACAGGAAAAACTTCTATGAAGAAATCTATAAAACACTGCCGGAAGAAAACTAAATGCAAAATGTCCTATTCTTTAACTGAAAAACAGTATTTTAAAATATTACAAACATATTTTTCTTTGATGTTAGTTTTATCTAAGATACACTTTTGATGAAATCTTAATGCATCACCACTTTTTGTAATGTGAATAATTTAGTTAAAAGCTTAAAATTCTTTTTATGGTTCTTTATAATTTGGGGTCAAGTTTACTTAACTCAGAATTATTGACACATTTGGTGCTGCATACTTTTTAAAATGTTTGACTTTTTGATGGAAAGGTATCTTGCTTCAATCACTTTCCCTTCCTTTCTTCTTTTTTATTAAAAGCGAAAATTAAAAGAGAAAATTATAATTAATCTAGTTTGTAGATCCCAATCGTCTTTTGTTGTGATTCTAGAGTGGGATAGGAGAATAGTCGGGGCAAAGGGCTCAAGTTCCTCACATCCTCAGAGGTTGTGTTTAGAGCCAAAGAATAGAAGTGCAGTGCACAAAACACACCGGAGACAGCCTACCTGACGGGCTACTGCTTGATTCCATCTCATCTGAGCGTGGTTGGACAGCGGGCCACTTGGGACTTCCTGAGACTGAGCTACCTGGTAACAAGAGTAGGTTGGGCTGTTTAACTAGTACATCAGGCTTGGCTTCTAAGTCATTACGTATGGGGATACCTGCAAGTCAGACTTAAATACTGATGGTGCCGCTGCAGGCCAAGCTTTAATTCAACTCTAATCCTTTCTTCTTCCTTCTCTCCCTCCCTTCCTCCCTTTCTTTTTGAATTTTTTATTATCTCCTCTCACTACCTGCCACATGGAATCAGCGTGGCTGACCAACACCAACTTATTCTCATCTTTACCACTGTGTCACTGGACATAAAATGGCCCATGGCAGTCTCCATGCAGGTGGTGCGTACTGTCTCTGACTAGAAGACACATGCGACGCCGGCTGGGTCTGAACATCTGGCAGGATGATCGGAGGGTGAGGCAGGCTACCTTTCTTCTGCTGTATGAAATGTTCCATGTTTATCTATCTACGCAGATAAAATTTAAAGCTTCCAATAAGTAAAAACGTGCTTGTAGCATGAAAAATCCTTTGAACGGCTTTGTGTTATTTGCAACAGTTGAGTATTATCTGTATTCAGACAACAGGGCGGTAACTAACTAGAGAAATAAAATGGATGCCCATGACCTCTCTTCAATTATTTAGTAAGGATGAAATGTCAACTGGATAAAAATAATGACATCACTGTTATACTGTTACACCTACTAGAAATCCAAGACAGAATATATACCCATGCACACATCTATAGCAGGGTTATTAATCATCTGAACTCAGCCCAGCCCTTCTGGAGACCAAAGTATTTAAACTTCAATTTTGTGGTGTTGACAAGAGGTTTAAAATCCTGTCACACAGTGCAATTAGACTGCCATACTCTCCTTTGACCAGGCACATATTTGAAAATAAGTGATCTGAGGTATAAGAATGTGTCCATTGAGAGTACTAATGGAATTCGTTTATCTGTGGTACATTCCTTCTACACCAGGGCTACAAAGGGTTATAACAAGATTTTAAATGTACAATGGAGAATACAACAGATATTTCAGAGCATTATTATGTGTTTAACCCTAAGTGATCATAATCTAATAATATTATAACTTCTAAAGAATCAAGAATAGCATTCATCAATAAAACAGAATTCTAAAGGCGAAGCAGTATTACTTAAATGTGGTGGTACAGGCTTGTGCCACATTTCTGTAGCTACTGAAGGAAGAGTCATGCACCCTTTGAACTTTGGTCTCGCTTCCTGTTCTGCTCACTTACCACCAGGCAGGTATGTGCTCTTGGTTTGGTGGAGCTAGGGCCACAGTCAAGGCCAAAGTTAAAGATAACAGATTTGCATACGAGGTAAAAAGCACCGCACCTTACAGAACATCCAAAGGTTTACTTTCAGAGTGACAGATCTGTCCTTCCCATTTCTCCATGGTGAGAAGACAGAGGGGTTGAGGACTAACATCCCAGTAACCACAGCCTTGACTACAACAACAAAAGTCCAGTGCCATTCATCAACACAAGACACCGAGTTAGTGGGCAGTGACTACTTGCGTTGTATCTGGTAAGCACAGGTATCTGCATACTGTATGCACAGGAACAGCCCCTCTGACCATCTCTGTGAACAACCCACCAACAGCTCAAACCCTGTAGCACTGGCCTGCCACCAAAGCCAGAGACTGTCAAAGCACCGGAGAGGAACGGGATGGTGAAAAGCACCTGTCCCCTCAGCTGATCCAGAGGAAGAATCTACAGCTCCCATCTCCCATTCAGCTTACGGCTGACAAAAGGCTCCTGTTTGGGTACAGGTGTGAGAATCAGAAAGGATTTAAGCATGGCAAGTTTTTTTAGCACCGGGAAAGAGAAAAGGGAGGATGCTGGAAATGGCAAAAAAGAATCAAACTAATTTGATCAAATTTTTTCTACTCATGTAATTTCTCCCCGCGGATTAATGACAGACAGCTCATCTTAGTGCTGACAGGAACTACCTTTTAAACATAGAGCTTAGAAGTTCTTAAAAACTTGAAAATACACGTCCAGTTTTGTTTAACAAGATGATCTTGTCAAGCATCTCAATTTCTGAGATGTTTGAACAAAAAAATCATGTGAAGCTAAAGTACAAAACATAAAACAAAATATACCTTAAAATGCCTCTACTTAATTCAGAACATGCTCATATCTCTCGTACACCTTTTCCTATCTTGGTGGTCCTGAGGCCTGCAGTCCGAGCCTCATGCTAACCAGGCACGGGCCACCAAGCTCTGCCGATAGGTTCACTTTTTGGACAGGCTGGCTCAAATTGTGATACTCCTATGTCATCCTTCACACAGCTAGGATAACAGGTGCATACTCACAGCCCAGCTATGATTGTGATGGTGTCTCCTGACCTTTTTGCCTTGATTGGCCTTAAATTACAATCCTTCCAATCTTTCCCAAGCACCTTGGGTTACAGGTATGAGCCACTGATACTATGCTTTATATAACATGATACATACTGGGAACTTTTCCTCTATATACAATTTACCTTAAATATTTGTATTTACCACTTTCATAATGTAATAATGAAAGCCCCTTATTTTGTCTTCAAAGAAATTGAGGCTCTGTACTTTGCATTACTTTTCTCAGTTTGTACAGAGTGTCAATTCTGGGAAAGATATAACAGAGACACTAGGCTGTGTGCCAGTGTTCATACCTGTAGTCATAGCTACTCGGAGGCTGAGAGTTGAGGATGGCTGTTTGAAGCCAGCATGGGCAGAAAAGTCCATGGGACTCTCATCTCCAATAAACTACTCAGAAAAAGCCATAAGCGGCGCTGTGCTTCAAGTGGTGGAGTGCTAGCCTTGAGCATAAAGGCTCAGGGTCAGCACCTAGGCCCTGAGTTCAAGCCCCAGGACTGGGGAAACAGACACTAAATCCCAGAAAGGACTGGTTTATCGTGGTTTCGGAAAGCTGAGCTGCGAGCACATTTCAGCTGGACGAATGGATCTTCTTTATGTTTGCAAACATGTTATTTTTGAGTTGAGGGTTACAGTCTGCGCGTCAGGCAATGACTTTTGAACAGTGTCACTCCCTCCCCCGCCTCTTCCAGTTTCTCCTCCCAACTTCCCTTCCCCACAAGTTGTGTAGTTCATTTTCAACAGAATGTCTAGTGTTAAATTGGTCATCCTTTGTCCCACACACCTCCCCTTCCCAATCAGATAAACTTACATACAAGGCAAAGGGTACAGAAATGAAAAACATGACAGAAGAGAATAAACCAAAGACAAAAGGAAAGAAGAAAACAAAAGAGCCACAAACAGTACAATACAAAGCTCTTGCGTCCCTTTCTTGGAGTTCGTTTCAATAAACGACATTTTCTATGATCAGATGCACACAACCATTGAGCCCGTGATCCTCTCCCACGAATATCCTCATTTGTTGTCACTGTGTGAAGGGTTAGACTGCTGTCTAATTAATCATGTCCAGGTATAATTATTTGTCTTTTACTATCCATTGGGTTTACTTGCAGATTTATAGGCACATTCTAATGATCACAAATGAATCTTAACTGGTCTTTCTTATTCACTTTCTTATATACAATTACTTTTGGTGCTTGGTAATTTCAAAATCTAAATACATTTCACCTTGTTTTTTGTTTGTTTTGGTTTTTGTCAGTGGTGGGACTTGAACTCTGGGCCTGGGTGCTGTCCCTCAGCTCAAGGCGAGGGCTCTACCACTTCAGCCACAGCTGAAGGAACCTAGCTCACTTTAGTGGTTCAACCATTTGATTCCACCGGCGTCCCCTCTGGCTGCAAGGCTGCTCCTGTGCCACCCGGCCCACGCTAAGGCTCAGCAGAGCTGCGTGTGGGCTTTGCTCTGGCTGTATTCCAGGGGGATCCTCACCTCTGCTCTCCCAGGCGAGTTCATTAAGCTCAGAGGTTTGAACCAAGGGAAGGTGGGATTCTTATCTTGCTTCAGTGTGGAGGAGGAAAATGGGTCACAGAAAAAGAGAAAGCAAGAAGGAAACGAACACCATGGACACTGTTCCTCAGGGAGTCTTGGAGAACAGAACAAGGTCTCTGGGCCCTTTTCCTATAACCATGTTTTCCATATGGGAGATATTCAGCAAGTACTAGACCCAGAAAATAGCGAGGCTTTACAAGGGTTCATTCAGTTCTCTGGTTTATTAGCAAGGGTGCCAATTAGCGTACATCCCTGCTAATGCCATGACCCTAGTCTTGGTGGGTTACATGCTCATTATTTTCATGCGCTGCACTAAGCAAGGCCTGACTGCATCTGCCTGCAAGGCCCAGACTGCATATTCCTGGGAACGGCACGGGTCAGTTACCACAGGTACACTGAAAAGCACCATTGGTGTATGTATTATAAAACACACTCCTTCAAGGCAGCAATGATTCTGTATTGGGGCACACCCTTTATAACATTCCATAAAGAGTTTTTTTTTTAATAAAGACAGTACTTTTTTTCGGCAGCAATCCACCAAAATGCTCGAGTCCTATCCTCATTTTATAAGATTATATATCACTATCCAGAGGCAATCATTAGCTAATTTGCTGATTTATGGTGGTAGTTTATGAGCGTTACAGTGTGGAACTGATTTTGTTTCTCCCTCAGTTCACTGGTAGATGAGGAATTCCTATCCTGTATATTCTTAGCTGTGTAAAAACTGTACTGTATTCTGTATGTTCTTGGCTTTTGTGACAGAGAAAGTGCAGTCTTATTACTTTCCTGCTATACCTAACTACTTAACCTGAAAGCTGGGAAGGTTGTGCCCACTCCTGTCTTTGATGAAACAAGATCAGACCACAGTCTGCCATGGCATCTAACTGCTATGACGCAATATCCCAGTGCATACACACGGAAGCACAGGCTTGGTCACTGCATGGAGTTCGACGGGATTTGGTTTCCTAGCTATGTGAGCATGTTTTCATTTCTCAAGGAGACGAACATGCACATTCAAAACTTGTTCTGAATAATGAATGATGGCATATATACTACTAGGGGAGACCCAATGTTGACAAAAGAGAGGGAAAGAGTTTCCCAAGGCCAGTCTGGCAGGTATAGTTAAACAAGAGAAGACTGAGAAGTCTACATTGTTAAACAGCATCAGTCTGCTTCTGAGCTCACTAAGTAAGATACCTGTGTTAGACAAGCAGCTGGGCCCCTCCACTGCTGACGCAGCGCTGCTCTGAATCCCTAAGTAGTGAGGTGCGGGTGGGCCCACCAACCCCACTCTTAGGCATGTTCCCAGGAACAGGACGCGGATAGCAAAGCAAAGCCTTGTACACCATTATTCACAACAGCCAAAAAGTAGAAACTAGCCTAGTGTCCACCAAGTGGTGAGTGTATTTGTTCAATGGAATTGGTTCAGAAATGAGAAGAACAGGAAATCTGCAGAGACAGACATGGAAGGGGAGGAGTGGGAAGGATCCCTATGGGTACGGTGATTCTTTTTGGTATAGAAAATTCTGCAATTAAGACTCTGGAGATGGTAGTACAATTTTATGAATTCAGCAAAACAAACAAAAACAACTATTGAATTTATATGACGAAAGGATGAATGATATGTAAGAACTATCTAGAAAGTCCTGTATTGTTGGTGTACATCTTTGAATTCAACATTGATAAATCACATTTTTACATACATAGAAAGTTTTTTGTTCCTTTTAAAGAATCATTTCATGTACAGGTCATATTATAATTTTTTTGGGGGGGTCCGGTCATGGGGCCTGAACTCTGGGCCTGGGCGCTGTCCCTCAGCTCTTCAGCTCAAGGCTAGCGCTCTACCACTTGAGCCGCAGCGCCACTTCTGGCTTTTTTCTTTTTGCTTATGTGGTGCTGAGGAATTGAACCCAGGGCCTCATGCATGCAAGGCAAGCGCTCTACCACTGAGCCATCTTCCCAGCCCCAATATAAATTTTTGTCAAATAGCCAGTTTAGTCCTGTGACCTTTGGCCTGGGGTTAAAGGGGGAGGCAGAGAAGATTTGTCTGCTTTGTGACTCTGGAAATGAAATTCTACATCTCAGGAAGACAGGAATTTATTTTAAAGGGCTCGTATTACCATTTTTCTCAAAAGGCCACTATTGCCTTTCCCTAGGAATATAAGAATGATCTCGTGATAAGCACCCCCCAACTTCGGCTCCCACCTCCCCATTTACCCTTCCTGTTAATGCTCACGGGAGAACCCTTTATATGCTCCCTCTCAAAGCCTTCAGCAAATGCCTCTTGCTACTGATCTTAGTATAATCTGCTCTCATTTTTCTACCTCTCATTCTACTAATTCTCTATTTGCCTTGTAACCAGCCAGGTAGGGTCCTTCCCACAGCCTTGTGGATTTTCCTGCATAGGACTCCGGTTAGTATTTCTTACAGATCACCCATTTGTAGGAAATACAGGCGTCTCAAGAAGCAGGAATTTTGTCTTGTCCCCTTATTTAAGGCAAGGGGACAGAACAGTTTCATTAATACTCTGGAGGCGCTGAGGCCCTCTGCATGCTCTGACCTTGCAGTTCTTTCCGCTCTTGACCCAGGTGAACTGCTGTGTGCACCTCCTGCTGTTCATTTGCTCACAGTGCTGCAGACCAGAACCTGACACCTGCTACCCAAGTGCTCCACCACCGCCCCACCCACACACACTCATGGATCTGAGTGCTTGTATTTTCCTTGTCTTGATCACTTAGTTCCTTAATATAATACAGTTCAAGGTCAGCTGGGTAGGAAAATTCATGGGACTCTTATCCCCAGTTAACAATCAAAAAGCTGGAGTGAAGTTGTAACTCCAGAGAGGCAGAATGCCAGCACGAGCAGAAAAGGTTGTAGGAGACTGCCCAGGCCCTGAGTTTAAACCCAGTCTAGCCCTCCCCAAAGTAAATTCTAACTATTTCTGTCTTTCTTGGGTAATGTACCTTAATTTCAAACATGTACTGATTAAAAATTCACTTTATTTAAAATTCATTGTCATTTGATAAAAGCTGTTTAAGTTTACCTGGATTGAAATGTTTCTTTTATTAAAAATACAGCTACACAGGAGACGGGTTGCCAGTGTCTCACACGTATAATCCTGTTTACTCAGGAAGCTGAGGATTGTGATTAAAGGCCAACTAACTCCCATCTCCAAAACTAACCAGCCCTAGCCGAGCGCCAGTGGCTGACGAATGTAACCCTTGCTACTCAGGAGGCTGAGATCCGAAGATCTCTGATTGAAGCCAGCCTAGGCAGAAAAGTCAGTGAGCTCTTTTAGAGCTCCACTCATCTACTTGTAAGGTGGAGCTTCCAATCAGGATTTTAACGAGTCTACTGGGGTCAGAGTGAGAAACGCAATATAAATACTGAGCAAAGGCCTGCTAATCACACTGCATTTTTATTCTATCTGTTATCGTTCTAGTAAGTTCTTTATCCACCTGTATTTTGACTAGAGTGAAGGTATTAGTATTCATCTTAACTAGGTACAGACACTAATACTCAGAAAAAGTGTCATGAAAATAAAGTTGCACTACTGAGAAAAAACATTTGTATTTATGATGAGCACATAATTAGCACTGATAGAATGACTCCAAAAATTAGTTTGTTTGAGCATGGAGGTTTCTACTAATATTTTCAGCTTTATCAAGTCATAGGACATGGACTAATTATCTGGAGAGGTTATTTTATTTTTTTAATTTTTATCTTTAAGTATTTGTACAAGGGAGTTGCCACACAACAAAACGGTAAATAAATACAATGTGGCTTGATCACGGTCACCTCTTTTTTGTTTTTGTTGGTCATGGGGCTTGGGCCTGGGCACTCTCCTTCAGCTCTTCAGCTTAAGGTTAGCACTCAACCACTTGAGCCAAAGTGCTACTTCTGGTTTTCTGAGTGGTTTGTTGGAGAGGAGTCTTATGGAGTTTCCTGCCTGGGTCGGCTTTGAACTGTGATCCTCAGACCCCAGCCTCCTGAGAAGCCGGGGTGACAGGCCTGAGCCACCAGCCTCCTGAGAAGGAGGGGTGACAGGCCTGAGCCACCAGCCTCCTGAGAAGGAG
>NW_012267260.1:508253-510033 GCF_000151885.1 Dipodomys ordii | reverse complement strand
GGGGTGACAGGCCTGAGCCACCATTCCCGGCTGTCACCTCTTTCATCGTCTTCCTCATCCCTCCACTTCCACACTTCCCTAAGTTTTCTCAACTTTGTAGGACATGCATTGAATTCATATTCCAACTATTTAAGAGCCAAACGGCCCCCTGATCACCGAGCACCATGAACGGCTTGCTCCATTTTCCCCATACAGTGCGTGGATGGACGTGTACGTGCACTGGCTCTCCTCTGTAACCCTGACCCCAAGGGCGTCCAGGTGATGCTCCCAGGAGAGGGAGGACTTCCCACCACACTTGAAAGGGCAAAGGATGAAAGACAAAGATCTAAATTTAGTTTGTGCCTATTTTCAAAACACAATTGTCATGCAAGGAATAAGTGAAGAGATTCTGGAAAGTATGTTATTTAAATCACAGCTCTGACAGCTAGGATTCGCATTTTAAAACTCCACTTGTGTGCCTTAGATTCTCTTTCTGTAAAATTAATAATCATAGTAGTAGTAATAACAGTAATAATGGTGAGGATGGGATGTGCCTCACAGCTTCTTGAGAAATGGGTGCATGTGTGTATTGACGTAGAGTCACATTCACTGCTTACAGAGGTAAAATGGCTTTATATGTGTGTTGATATATAGTGGCGTCATGGCGTAGAGAAGCATAAGCCCCTCAGTATACACCGTTCCATCTCAGCGGAAGTTGATAGTTGTAGGTACACCACCAAGCTCAATTTCAAATCCGTTCCTGGTTTTTTGGTTTTCCCTAAAAGCTGCAACAGATATTTAGTCCCCACAGACACGACTGAGAGGTGCAAGAATACCAGAAGTCCTGGCCCCAGATATGTCCGAGCATCCCACCCTCTCTGAGCCAATGAGCAGTTTCTTGTATATGGTTCCTGGGAGGGCCCTCAGTAAGAATGAATACTCATCTCTCACAGGGGTACCCGGCTCAGCTGTGCAGATTTTACAACATTGCCTGTCTACTTTCTCACCTCCTCTCTGCTCCCCCCTTTGGCTTCGGATCACCTTGTCATAACTATATCATCAGAAATGCAGGCACTGGTGTTTCATGCCTAGCTACTCAGCAGGCAGAGATCAAGAGCATGCGATAGTGAGCCTGGCCTGCATGCAAATACAAGACTCCTCTCGATCAAAAGCTGGACACAGTGGCACGTGTGTCACCCTAGAAATACGGAAAGAATAAATAGGTGGGCGGCAGTCCATGCTGGGCTGGGCATACACAGAAGATCCTATTCAAAGTACAATGAGAGATGAAAGGCCTGGGGATGTGGTTTAAGACATAAAGCACCTGCCTAGCAAGCACAAGGCACAGAATTAACCTCCAAGTATGAGGAGGAGGAAGAACAACAATCATCTAAACCACAACAGCCACAGAGAAAAGGAGGAGAAGAAACGCTACCTGCTCTCCAGTCATGCCGGTCTCTGCCTTTACCAACATAGAGGACAAGTCGGCGTCCCAAGTCCCTCCTTGCATTTGTCTGGCTGCATTTTCTTTCTGTCATCATACGTGGTTTTACCCAGTGTTGCTGTTGTTTGGTGGTATATGTGATTTAATTCTAGCCTTGAACTTGCACCACCCTTTCCCCCCGCTCATCAACAGTGGACCCAGTCACGTGTCCTCACACGCCAGTGTGGACACCTCACTGTAAGCAAGGAAAACCAGGGACACACACAGGTCTGAAGTGCCTGGCTATTGTAAGACCCAGGTGAGCACAGGTCTGAAGTGCCTGGCTATTGTAAGACCCAGGTGAGCACAGGTCTGAAG
>NW_012267260.1:491607-506138 GCF_000151885.1 Dipodomys ordii | reverse complement strand
CCAGCCCCTCCTGACACGTCCTACGGTGGTCAGCGCAGCGGTCCACAGCCCAGCCACAGGCCAGCCCCTCCTGACACGTCCTACGGTGGTCAGCGTGGCGGTCCACAGCCCAGCCACAGGCCAGCCCCTCCTGACAGTAATTACATTGCCTCTGAAGGCAAACTAGCTTTAGTTATATCTCCAACTTTAAATTGAATAACACCTATTATGTTGGTATTTAAAATGATTAAATTCCTTGTTACTTGCTATATGGCTTTGATGTTTACCTACAGATCTTCTCTAAAGTTAGTGTAATCATCACACTCATTTATTTGCCTCTGATTTAAAAAGAGATTCCCGAGAGGAGGGTGTGAGTTGTGTACTAGTTGGTACGGGTGGAGTATCCAAAGCAGCGGTTGTTGACAAAGATGAGCGATGAGGTTTATCCATGTCTCCTACTTCCTCACTACCTTGAAATGCAGCTGTCTCTCTCTGTCTTACTAACTGCCGACGTCTCTAAGTGGCCTTAATGTCAAATCTAGGGTGCTGAATCTTGTATTACAAGATCAATCCCTACAACATTTTTGCTGCCAAGTACATTTTTAAAAGATGTATTAAACTTGAGTCTGTCTAAGCATGATGGCTAACAGGATCTTTCAGAAGAAAACAAGTAGAGTATCTGGGTGAATATTTATCTTACAACAGCCTACAATAGTAGATTATTACAAATGGCAAGGACACAGCACTACCAGTGAAGTGACACGGGAGAATTTATCATCAGCAGTAGGTAGCTTTACAGAATATTGGTATCACTGCACCTACATTCTTCTAAAAAATACGAGAATGCAAGCTCATTTATCATTCAGCAGAATACTCTCCTGACACCGGCATCAGCCAGCTTCAGAGGCTCCGCAGAAGATGAGCCTTTCTCCCTCAATGGTATCCAATTGTTGCCGTGAGTAGTTTGGAAGTGTGCTGTATGTAATATGAGTATTTAAATTAAAAGGGCTAGAGAAGCTTAAAAAGAAAAATAGAACAGTGTCATGTGCCTTCTCTGAGAACTGACAGCGTCGATTCCACATGGTTTCCTATCATTTACCCCGAGTCCTACAATACTTCTGAGAACGTGTAATAACGCTGATATGTCTGAGAAGAACACCACAAATAAAAGTATTGCACATGATTAGCGTAACTGTGTGTCTAGCTGGTGCCATAGCACTTCCTTATGAGGCAGCACATACCTACCCATGAAGTTTGGCATCTGAACACACACACCAGTGATGTCAGGAGCTCAGCCTCCTGACGCCCTCTGGCCCTGTACTCACCTTTGTTTCTGTGGAGGTTGCTTACCTGCGCCATTTTAAAGCCACGTATTTTATAGACAATAAGGTGTCAGCTTTGAAAACAGACCTTTTTGACTCTGCTCTCAGGCAGGTAACTGATACGCTATCAAACACTTTCACTCTAAAATTTCATTAATTGAAAATAAGGATTATACTTCTTACTTTTTTATTGTTGTGAGACTATTTATATGCAAGTTATCACATACAATAGACATGTGATGAAGGTGACCTTTATATTAAATTACACAAATCAAATAACAGTATATTTGAATAAAATACGAACTACAAAATTGCTGCTGGTAATATTTACTTTATATATTTAGGAGCTTTCATTCATTGTTCCTGTACTTTATCTTTACTCCTGGTCAAGATTTTATTTGAAAGTGAAAAACACTACTCAACAGTAAGCAAGTCGACAGAGCCAGTCATTTTCTCTGTGTATGACGTTATATATACAAATTAAGAAGTCGGAATTACATTGTTTTGGCAGCAGAAAAGAGCTGCTGCAGTTTTTGATTATTTTTAACAAAGAAGTGATATGATGAATTTAGCATTTCAGAAAGACAAACCTGAATTTAATATCTGAGATAAAGCCATGACAGAAAAAAAGATGACTTTGAAATTTTATTCTATTTTTTTGCTAAGCTGAAGTAAGTTAATCAGGAGACATCTCAACTATGATACGCTTTCTGAAAGGATGTTTTAAGGCAAGGGTATAAGAGCAGAGGTAATTTTGAAGGGAAATGTCCATAATAATTGAATTCTTGCAGAAATGTCAATAGGTAAAGCCAATATTTGACATAATTTTGAAAATGACAACATTGTAGGGTCTTAGAATAATAGAGTGCACACCTTGATGAAACTTGCTTGACTGCTCTCCAGTAGAGGCATGGAGGATGTGTTTTAGGGTAATGCTTGCTGCTTTAAATGAGATATGAAAATTATATCATGTCCTCTCATCTAAATCTGAAGAACATATTTTGTTTTGCAAAGGAAAATACTAAACAAGATATAAATATGAAGTGAAATATACTTTCACAAATTTATAGAGAGCTCCATATGTATAATTCTTCGTAGCACATCTGTTACTTGAAATGTTTCATTTATACCCAAAATCTAAAACAGATTCATTTGCTAAAAATTTGATTTCAAACAGTATCCACTTAAAGCATAGCGTATGTGTGTGTGTGTGTGCGTGCGTGTGTGTGTGCGTGTGTGCGTGCATGCGTGTGTGTGTGTACTTTGCCTACTAAAGCCCTAGAAAGCTCTAAAACGTTTTCCTATCTTTGTCTCTAGGTTGCTTGCTAACCTACTTCTTCCTTCAGTCTTAGAAACGAAATAAAGAATAGATTATATAAGGGAAATGGTTTTCATACATACAATGATCTCTCTACCTACTTCAAGAAGCACCTACTCTGGTAAATTTGTTTATTCTCTTTGACAAATATTTGTCTCTTTATAGAGTACCTTTAGTTACTCTTTAGAATAACTAACAATAAAAAAACAAATAAGAACAAATATGTGTATATGTAAAACTCCTGGGTCTCCTCCCAAAGCACCCTGCCCCTCTAATATCCAAGGTGGGCTTTACTGATTAAACTGTAATTTCATCAGCTTGACAATAAAGCAATGGGCAGGATAAAACCCTTTATAACATTCAAAAGTTCACGATGGTCTTTTTGAATTCAGAAAAATCACCATAAAAGGGAGAGAGAGATGGTTATATTCAATGTGAGGTTATGTTCCATTAAGCTATGTTCAACACTGCATAGAAGGAAGCTCAATGCATGATTGGGCCGAATACCAGGATTTCTGAACCCCAAAATGCTGTTAGCTCTGACTGTCAACAGAGAGGTTTGGTACCATGCCATTCACTTAGGGAAGAATCCCTCTAGTCTTCAAATTTAGTTGATTATTGTGTCTATCTGAAAAATTTGTTATAGTCTAATTGTACTACAATCCTAGCACTATGGATATGACAAAATGTGGAATAACCAGCATGTCATAGAAAACAACACATCAGGTCTTAAGTAGGATTGCTTAGAATGCATGTACTGGCGATCTGTGCTTGTACAGATGGTCTGAATGTACAGTACTGTGGCCATGCTATTATTGTGTCTGCTTTCTATTCTGGAGAAGCATACAACCATGACATAGCATTTAATAAACAACATGACCACCTGATGATATAGTATGAGCTAAGTTAAAAAAAAGTCATCAGCTCTTATATCACTTAAAGTAGTTTACAACATCTACTACTATCACAGCTGAGGAAGAAAACAAGATCATTACAAGTAAGATTTTTCTCATTTCCTTTGACACAGAGTCCCTATGAGTAATATATAAAATGTTTTTCTTCATCTACATCAAGAATAGCAAAACACAGAAGTGGTTCTGGTTGACTTGTAGATGTTGAGAAGAGAAAAAGAAGGCACACCTAAAGAAAAACCACTCGTTCCATTTCCTAAACCTCTACCAGCCCCAACGCCACGGAAATCACAGCTCTCCAACTGCTGGTATCCTTGGTGCGTAACATAAGAATAACTAACTACAAAAGCCCTGGCGAGTCAGAAGTACTACCGAAGAATGAATGGAAACACTTAAGAAATATGGAAGCACAAAAAATCCTTTATTTAGTTTAAAGAAATACAAAGCAGACAGTTAAAGGATCCTTCTGTGTCCCACATCTGTAAATTGATCCATAATAAGGCCTTCTACTCAGGGAAGTTAGGTTTTCTATGCCCAGCACAAAATGGAGAAGTGGCCCTCGTTCAAGTCTTGAGATTGTAAAGAACATTTGCAGCTTTCCTAGGAAAAGCTTTTGGCTCATAAGACATTACAGAAAGTAATCACCAAATCTGTGCTTTAGCAGAAAGATTTACCAACCTCTATCTGCCACTGAAAAGAAGTCCACGAAGAAACAAGATCAGAACATGTAAACAGACTCAACTGTCTTTAGCCATTCCTATCTGGCTTTCTGTAAAATCTAATTATAAACTAAGTAACTAGGCAACTTCTATTTAATTAAATTTCCTTGCCAGAAAATTATAAGGGAGCTATTGTCAAAACAGACTAAGCAATATTTTTTAACCAACAAAAGAGAAAATGAATTTTAGTATTCCTAAGTGTGATTTGTCATCCCATATAGGATATTCATTCTTCATTGGGATATAACTGTCAAAATATAATTCAGGAAGAATAATATAAAAACAATTAATTTGTGACCAGCACACCTGTAGAAATATCTCAGAGCACACCTGCAGAAACAAGTCAAGACACAACTCACTTTGATTTTCATTCTTAGTATACAAGTATGAGCCAAAGATAGAAGATAATAATCCAGAGTGTATTTATGATGCTGTTTAACATAAAAAGAACACAGAGTCGCCATGGCCCTGCCGGCAGTCTGTTCTCTCCTTCAAATGTCTACACTGTCCCCTCAAAGAAAACTTGCCTTTTCCCCTAACGCACCTAGAGCAAACTTACAATAGCCATGACACCATGCTTTCCAACAGTGCTCACTGCTTCAAGGACACCTGCTGTCTTACCGTAAGCACGAGGAAGGACTTGAGTCCTTGCTTCACGATCAGGTACAGGTTTAGATACAATCTGGAGTCTTGTCCTCATCAGAATCATCTTCATTTTAAGGGACTTAAAATCTAAAACTTAATGTGAGTAGATGGTGGCTCATTCAGACTTTACCATTAGACAAAAGACTATCCACAATTCTAAGGGAAGATGTTATTATGTATGGCAATAATGCAGACAACACTTAAATGCACTTTCTCTGAACAGCAGAACCTCAATAGCATTATTAAGCCCACACTGCAGCTTCATACACATTTCATTAACCTCACTCTACTGTTTCAGTTATTTTAAATATTAGTCGTATGTCAGGAAACAAAGGTGTGCAATGCATTCTGGTAAATTGGTCTCTAATGAGAGGAGATTAGAGCATGAAATTCCAACAAGAAATTTAATGGAATACAAATATCCAGTTTAGAAACTAATAAAAATCTCCTCTCTTTGGGTGAAGGCTCTTGGCTATTACACAGAAACTATCAGATAAGTCTCCTCTCAAAAAATGCACTTTAGTTCAGACCGTGATCTTTTCTTCCACAAAAGTGGCACAAGAATTGATTTCAATTATCCTTTAATACTGATTTCCCTCCCCTGTCAAAATGTTCCATGCATATGAAACTGAGGGCTGGTAGCCAGAGCTCCTGTACGGAACTTTTAAGGACTACTGCTTTCCCCATGAATTTCCTTGTTCTTTCATGGCTGCTGGGAGGGTATCTCCAAGTCTGAATTAAACGACAGGATGTCTTGGAGGCGGGAGGCTCAGGGAGACTGATGAGGGGAGAAGATTCTCAAAGTCTGGTCAGAACGCATTGCACAAATTAGGTTCACATGACTGATTATACCAGGCCTGAGTTTCTTATGTAGCACTGAACCGAATTTTAATTGTATCTTCTTCTTGGTTATGCCTTGATTCAGCTATTTGATATCTGGATATTAACCTTTAGAGAAAATATAAGGTAATTTAAAAATAAATTGGGTCTATTTCTTTGGAAACTAGAAACTGTTCTGTGTACCTGAGATGATTTTTTAAAAAAATCTTTTCAAAAGCTACATCAATGTCTGAATAGTGAGAGTATCTGCATGAACAAATATAGATTTTATCAGTATGTTTACATAATATGTGATGTTCTGACAGAAACTAGAGTCTCTGAGCCTTTTTCTGAACATTTAATTCTTCCACACAATCTTGGTTGAAAGGGTCACATTTCCAAAGGAAGGCCCAACTAGCCCCAGCACCAATGTAAGCTAGAAAGCTATACTCAGAGCAGACTTCCGGCTCTGGAAAGCAGCATGGAGGTTCCTCAAAAGACACAGACCTGCCCTATGACTCCGCAGTCCACTTCTGGGCATTCACCCAAATGACCCCAAAACAAATATATACTAAAGCTGCCAGCACAACTATATTTATCACAGCATTATTCACCATAGCTAAGATATGGAATCAACCCAGATGTCCCTCCAGTAGATAAACGAATCAAGAAAATGTAATATATATAACACACACGCACACAAACACAAAATGGAATTCAATGCTTCCATGAAAAAGAATGGCAACCACCCCATTTGTAGGGAAATGGAAAGACTTGGAAAAAATCATATTAAGTGAAGTAAGCCAGACCCAAAGAAACATAGGTCCCATGTTTCCCTTATTTGCAATAATTAGTATACATCTAGGATAATCTTAGCAGATGAGCAGAATAGCTCAATAGCTATGTACATATGACCATATAAGATGATGCTAGTTGAAATTAGTTCCAAGACATGGACACAAGAGGTTTTTCTTTGTTGTTGTTGTTTTTAATATACTGTGTGATTTTTTGTTTCTTTGGTATGTTCTTCTCCCTATGGCTTACCTCCTGCTGTTACTGTATTTGATTTTGGTACCCTGGGTATGGTACATACGTTTATCTGAATTAGGCAAGGGAAGGGGAACAGCAAAATGGTGAGACAAAGGACAGGGGGGAACCATTGCACCAGTGCTACTCACAAGACAATACGTGGGAAATGATCTGTACTACTTGGGGGTGGGAGAGGAAGAGGAGAACAATGAGGGAGGAGATAACAAGTTTAACAAGAAATGCACTTGCTACCTTGCTTATGTTACTGTAACCCTCTGAACATCACCTCGTCAAAAAATGCAGGAGGTACATTTCATGTCAAGTATTCTCAGCACAAAAAATAAAAATAATTAAAACTGAAAGAAAGAAATACTTATACATCAGTCTTTTCTTTAAACAATGTCTTTCTGCACCATCTCTTCCCATCATATCACCACTATCTTCTCACTGTAAATGCTGCTATAATTTTTTCTGTAAGGAGAGTTGTAGAGATGGGGGGATGTAATTATGTCATTTCTGCACTCTCCCTTTAAGGAAAAGATTATGCAATTATAAATTTATAAATATGATGGTGGCATGAGCATCATCATAACAAATTGAAATTTATTTTATTTTTCTGTCAGTCGTGGGGCCCTGGGCCTGGGTGCTGTCCCTCAGCTCTTCAGCTCAAGGCTAGCACTCTACCACTTGAGCCACAGCACCATTTCCAGCCCCCAACTGAAATTTTTAAAAGCTGGGGCTACTAGAAACATTACAAACCCAGAAAACAAATTAGTATCTTTGTTTTTTAGATGACAGACTTTTGTACTTTTTCTCACATTTTTGGAGATATAATATTTGATCAACTTCATATGTGGAAATAGTTTTATATTATTTTCTATAGGAAGGAGAGAAAATACAGAGATTTTTAACCCAGCATTTTTGACACAAAATACCTGATGTTATTGGTACTCGGAGATTCTCTGTGTTTTGCACATGTGGGATGGTTCAGGATCAAACAGCACATGAATACTGAGTCACATCACTGTAGCAGTGCCAACGGTCTTCCTGTAACCCTGGCCATAATGGAGGCGCAGCAATATTTAAGTCACACAAGTAACACTATTCCACTAAATCCAATCTAAATGAATTTCTAGAACAACTCTACTTAACACGAGGTCATCGATAACCACGTTGGCTCAATGTGTCACCGCTAATGCTCAGCATTATGCAACCTGAGCCTGTCTGCCTCTTCATGCTCTGCCATGCACAGGGCGCACTAGCATCACCATTGTTACCCTTGCTTCAGTTTTGTCCAGCTGCTATCACCCCATTTCCCACAGCACAGCTAAGACCAATCACCTCGGAGGAAGGTAAATTTCATCCAGCTCCTCACTCTTCATCAATGCCCCCACATCAGTAATGGCTAAAGTCCCCAAACGTAACCACACCCAGTACTCAGAAGCCACTACAGCGAGTGAATTAGGACTTGGGGCTCTGAGGTTATTCGTAACTCATTCTCTTTCCCAGGTTCACCTCCTACATATTTTTCACTACTGTTTGCTTCACTAAGTTGTTCTAGGTTCCTTAGATTTGCTTCTGGAAGGCCCTTTCTTCTTGTCTGTGTCCTTACCATTTCCTCCTCTTTACTTCTATACTACTTTTATACCCCTATTATAGTCTTAGGTAGTTGTTTTCTTTTACCTAACTTAAAGTTTTCTAAAACTTAGTTTTCTTTTTTTAAAAAAAATATTATCATTATCTTTAAGTAGTTGTACAAAGAAGTCACCATTCTACAAACAGTATGTGAATACAAGCTGTCTGACAACATTGTCATTTAATATATGCTACATTCTGTCATCATCAGTTTGCTATTAATATAAAAACATGTCTGTGTACAGCATCTTTCTAAAGCTATAATAAGTGGAATCCATCAAGTTGCTGTGGTCAACCACTTTATTTAGAACTGAAAAGTTTAAGAAGTACTTTCTGCCTTTAGGATATATGAAATCTTATAGCTGGAAAGGATGAGAACAAATGAGTTCTAACAAGGACAGAGTAAGGAAAGAACTTTAAGTAGTGAATGCATTTCTTTCTTTCTTTTTTCAGTCATGGGGCTTGAACTCAGGGCCTGGGCACTGTCCCTGAACTTTCTGCCCAAGATTAGCACTCTATCATTTTGAGCTCCAGTGCCACTGCTGGTGGTTCACTGGAGATAAGTCCCATGGACTTTTCTGCCGGGGCTGGCTTTAAACCACAGTCCTCACCCTCCTGAGTAGCTGGGATATAAGCACGAGCCACCAGCACCCATCTGCAAATGGACTTTTATGCGAGTTACTGGACACCCTGTTATTCCCACACTGGCACGTGTCAGACACAAGCGGCCAGTTCCTTAAGCTAGAGTGTTCACAAGGAGGCTGGCGATGGGCCAGGCACGGCCGAGGGGAGCTGAGCACCAAGTGGGACCAGGCTGTGGGGTACGGAGGACCCGGGTAGGTGTGGGGTTCTCTGCAAACAAACTCTAGATAGCGCTGCACTGGGGCAATCACAGTTCTCACACACAGAGGCGGCTCTCCACTCCAGTTTCAGTGGATAACTACCTGACAGTATCACCTGGAGATTGAATGAAGGAATGCAGAATGGCCAGGATCTAACATACTCTCCAGATCTGTTAATTCTGTTAGAGTTCTGCTGAAATTCACTTTTCATCTTTCCAGACCACTTCCACCATGATGACGCATACCTGCGTTGTGAGTGCATTCTTCTTAGTAGGTCTATGAAGAGGAGCTTTAAATATTCAAAGTCTGGGTTAGAATATGTAAAGATTAAGCTAAATCCACATTTTTTTGTCAGTCAGGGGCTTGAGACTCTGGGCCTGAGTGCTGCCACATGTTTTCAGACTCAACAACTGTAATGAGTCTTTAAACAACAGTGGCAATCACAGTGCCCTGCTCCTGTCAGGCCTGCTGCAGAGGTGGGCTTGATGCCTTTTCTCATTCTGTCTGGTCAGGAAGTTAGTGTGCAGACAGCAGGAGGGAGAGAAGTCTGAGACTGAACTGACTCACAGTGTGATTTATAATACAGGAACCTTTTCTGAGAAATTTTATCTATCTAAGAGTTAAGAATTCCTTGGAGATTTTCACTATCAACTCAGCATTGTGCTATTATTTTGTTATTGGGTCTGTTCAACTTTTGTCTTTCTTACCCCGCACAGAGGAATCAAAGGTCTAAAATTAGTGCAGAGTAGTTCTCGAGTGTAGCCTGGGCTTGGTACTGAGTGCCTGGCAAACGTCAGCCAGCACGCATTAAAGCTTTAAGAAAACGCTTGTTAAATAGGATAGGTAACACTTATTAGCACAAACAAATTATACAAAAGAACCACACTGGGATACTTACAAGGAGAAAACCTTAGGAACTGCACAGAGAGTCCCAAATATCCTAAAAAAATTCTGTGGTTGGTTACAGGAAAAAATGTACAGATGCAGTTTTTACAGAACTCTAGGACACAAAAATAGGTAACCATCTATGACTTGAGTAAGTCCACTGCTTAGCTGGGCATAGTGACTCATCCTGTAATACTAGCTACTTGGAAGGCAGAGACTGGAGGAATGTGGTTTGATGTCAGCCAGGGCAAAAAAGACTCCATCTCAATCCATGGATGGGGATGGTAGTGCATACCTGTCATCCTAGCAATTTGTGATCTAAAATAGAAGCATTATAGACCAAGCTAGATTAGGTAGAAGGTAAGACGCTGTCTTAAAAATGGCCAGTGCCCAGAAAGTGGCTCATGAGGATAGAGTACCTGCTTAGCAAGTGCAAGACCCTGAGTTCAAACCCCAGTGTGTCAAAAAAAGTCCACAATTGAACGATAATTGCCTTCATTTAATAACTTTATGATAGATTCTTATACATGCTGACACTACCTATTTATGAATATGGTTTCCTAAATTCCAATACAGTCTTGACAGACTAAAGCAATTACTCCGATTATTTACAAGAGAAACCTAGGCCTCCAGTGCTCTAAAGTTACCCCCTCGGGGCGGAGGGATGCCCCATCCTTCCCATTCAGCAGCTGCACAGGCTCTCCGGGCCCCTCTCCCTCACTCCACAGCCTTTCAACTCCTGCAATGGTACTCTTCACTCCAATAAACAACCCATCACTTCGCCAGCTCCTTAGCCCAAAATTTCTTGTCATGAAACCTTCAGATAAAGCCTTCCTTTTCTGACCTCTCTCACAGTCCCACATCTATGTCAGCACTAAATCCTAGCAGGCTGTTCTCACAGAACATTTAGAACATGGTCCCTTCCTTGCCTCCAGGCAATCTTGTTATTGGTCATCCATAAAATCTCAGTTTATAGTGCTATCATGCACACCTACACACACAAACACAAACACACGCATGCACGCACACACATGCACGCGCATACACACGCATGCACACACACGCACACACGCACACACATACACACATGCACACACACACACACACACACATGCACGCACGCACACACCAGTCGCTGTCCTTCCTGAGTAGTAACCACAGCGGACCTTTAGGAGGATAGCACTTGTGGTGCTTCAGTGGACCCAACACCTGTTTCAGGGCTTAGCGCCCTGTGCCGGTTACAGGCTACACAAACCTCAGGAGTTTGACTTCTAAAATAAAAGCTATTCAGAGACACCAGCTACAGGGCACCTGTAAAATGTGCTCTCATTCTACTCAGATGACAGCCAGCAACACCGCGTTCCCAGCCCCTCCCTCCAGCTCTTCTGACAGCCCCTTTCCCCAGCGGGGGCGTGTGGGTACTTACATACTCCTCGTAGGCCTCGGGTGCGGGATGGGGCAGTGCTCTGTATCCTGGGGCTGACGATGCTCCCCGGGCTCGAGGGGTGGAGACACCTCTTGCTATAGGGGGCACTGGAAGAGCTCCACGAGTCACAGTGGCTCCTCGAGGGGTGAGGACACCTCGGCCAGGTGGTAGGGGAGGAGGAACGGCTCCCCCACGGCCCCTAGGACAGACGAGTCACGTTCAATGAGAGAAAACCGTTACGCTCTATAGCACTGATACCAAGAGTTCTGAATGCACTCTGGCTCACTTGATCTGTATGTGTCAACTTAGCCATATCATACACGTAAAATATAGTATAAGAGACACACACAATCCTATGAACTATAATGCAATACACGTGTTACAATGGTTATATATGAAATGACAAGGAAGGGTTATTAGGTCTGAAAAATGTTCCTCAGGGTAGGAAGAGGAAAGCAAAGGTTTGAGATGAAGCTATTCAACTGTCCCTGTACTGGTTTATGTTTTCAAGTGGAAAAATGTCACCATATATCAAACTGGAGGCATGGATATCTCCTTCTATAGTTTTATTTTGGTGGTATCATTGTATGTATTGTTGTCTATTGTCTGAAGTCACCTGAAATCACCATTCGGTGTCATTGGTATACTCCCATACATATCCCCTGTGCTGGTGTGGTCCCTGACATGTACATTCTGTGGGTTAACTACCATGCTGGCGACACACATTGGCACCAAGTAGAGTAAATGGAATTCTTACTGCGGTTCTTGACACAGAGTAACCTGCACTGAAAGAGGAAGGGCAGACAGATGCAGACAACTTTTATGATACTCTGAGGCTGCTAGAAAGGTTGAGTGCTTGTCTGAAATATTTTGGAAAAAATGCAGGATTGTTTCTCTTTTTATTATGTCTGAGAGGCTGGTCTCTAGAAAGTGGTGCTTTCAGCAGAAACACTGAGGCTTTAGGGAAAATGAGGATCACTGGGATGTCAACATCTTGCTGTTTGGCTGTTCTTATGTGGACAAGGTCATGCTTTCTGCCTTGAATAGCGGTCAACAACTCTTTCTTGTTTGCAGAAAATGAGCTCTTAGAAGTGAAGGATAAAACGCTGGCAAAGCTTTAAAATTTCTTAAATAGCTTACCCAGCTGACAAATAGAGAACTTACTGAGAGAGCGAACATGAACACACACACACACACACACACACACACACACACACACACACACACACACACACACAGAGCTCTCCTTGATTGGGCAAAGTGAGACATAAATACCCAGAGGTACAGCACTGCCTGCAAGTACCACAGATTATTCACTGTAATCCACTCCCATAGCTCATCAGAATAACATAAAAACACACCCAAAAGAAGCAAGAAATTCCAAGCTGCTTGTCACTGGGCTCTGAGAATCATTTCTTTATAAGCAAGATGTATGTGAGTCTGGGGTCTGCGTCACTTTTTACAGCTTGTTAGATTTAACATTTTATATAAATGTGATCAAAGTTCATGGTCCTGGCTAGACCACTGAATAATCACAGGCAAGTATTTTAATTTTCAAGGCCTGAAGTATAGATTTTCCTATCTGAAATACTTTTTTCTGTTTCACAGTTAGATTTCCACACGTCCCTCTGGACAGGGCTGGCAGGTCTTCCTGCAAGCGGTGACTCTGTCTCCTGTCCCCAACCTGCGCTGGAGCGCCGGCCCTAGAGCCCCCACACCTCCAGGTCACCTCCCTCCTCTTAGGGTCTCTCCTGCAGCATCTCTACTGCTTCAAAGAACACTTTCCTGTGTTTAATTCTTTACCTCCTGCTCACTCCTGAGATGAAAGTCAGGAACTGAGCGCCTGCTTTCGCCATCCTGTGCGCACCCTGCTGCCTGTGACCCCAGGTCCCCAGCCGGCTCCAGCCCACGGGGCTCCAGGCTCCTGGGGCTCTTCCTAGCGTGCCGTATTTAAGATGGTGGGTGGCTGCTCTGATCTTTCATGTTCTTCCTTCCTCTTTCCACAGCCTCCATCACCAGAATGAGTGTTCCCAATCTCCATCATCAGTTTCCTTTCCAACTTTCATTATTTTTCCCTGACATCTGTAATTCTAGTGATAGCAAACTACTCCCTCACACAGAGCTGTCTGGTTTCTGTTACTTGTCTCAAAGGTTCTGTAACCCTCTGCATTTTAGAGTTCCTTGACAATCTTAAGTCAGCCACATTCCAGGCTGATTAACCTTAGTCTCTGGGGATGCAGCGTCCGTGTTCCCTGTACTGAGAAGGGCTTCCGTCCCAGCTGCGCTGTATGCATCTAAGTATCTCAGCCATTTGAAAGATGAGGACACTGGCTCAGACAATGCCAGTTTCCAGCCCAAGGTCAAACTAGCAATCCAGCAAGCTTGGGTTAACTATAAAGCCTTCACTTTACTTGGTCCTTTAATCTTACTTTCAATTCCTTGATGGGCAGGACACCAGCAGGTCTACTTGCCATGCTCTTCAGCTTACAGCAGGTGGCGCTCTGTCACGTCACTCTCTCTCTAGGAGACAAGAGCCATTCGGTCCTGACTATCTGGGCTGCCCGAGCCAGCCTCCTGCCGTGTCTCTGTCCCAATGGCTCTAATGCTTACTATCTATGGAGATGACCACCAAGTAGCCATTTTTTAAAGAAACAAACAAAATTATTTCCCTCTTAAAAAAATCTTCATTATTTGTGTGTATTAGCTCATACAGTAGGAAACAAAAGCCCTCAGAATCTGCACTTGTCTCCTCTGCTGCTGTTGCAACCGGTGAGGTGATGCCTGGTGAAGATGCTCACTCAACTGTGCAAACTAGCTAGCATTACAGCAGGTAGTGCAAAGCCTGGCTCCCTGGTGAAGATGCTCACTCAACTGTGCAAACTAGCTAGCACTACAGCAGGTAGTGTAAAGCCTGGCTCCCTGGTGAAGATGCTCACTCAACTGTGTAATCTAGCTAGCACTGCAGCAGGTAGTGCAAAGCCTGGCTCCCTGGTGAAGATGC
>NW_012267260.1:487613-491557 GCF_000151885.1 Dipodomys ordii | reverse complement strand
CTCAACTGTGTAATCTAGCTAGCACTGCAGCAGGTAGTGCAAAGCCTGGCTCCCTGGTGAAGATGCTCACTCAACTGTGTAATCTAGCTAGCACTACAGCAGGTAGTGTAAAGCCTGGCTCCCTGGTGAAGATGGCATTTTAAAATTGGACCATTACCATAGACACATTTATTGAAAATAAGTTCCTTTCATTAAGTACAATTTCAATAATTTGTTATTGATATTTTGAAATAGTCTAAGCATAATACTTGAATGTAACATAATAGAATAATTTCATGAGATAGTAATTTATAAATAATACAAATTAACATCAATCAATTCACATTTCTAATGCTTTCACATCAATGATTTTGCATATAAAACCATTTCTATGTTAATTTTTAATTGCAGATATATTATGTTTTTTGAAAAAGACAAAAAGTTCTGTTTCATTTATTTTTAAAAACATTAATATTGCCCATGTAATTGTAACTCCACTGTACAGTACTTTCACAATAAAAAAACAAATGGAGATAAACAGAAAAATAAAACATTAGTATTGTTAAATATCAATACAGAATTGGAAGTGAAGTTTAATCTTCGATGTTAACTTGTTTTCATGTGTTCTCTATCTGATCTATAAAATACATGATAGGCTGAAACTTATAAAGTAGTCATAATTAAAATTTTAAAGAAGGGTATTTTTACAATGGTATTTGAATTTTTTCAAGTAAATTTAAGAAAACAATTAAATCCTCAGGGTATCTTAGCATCTCTTAAGATAATTTCTATGCGATAAGTGAAATGTTATTCGGGATGTATGTCCATTAGAGAGTTAAAGGACAAAGGGCAATAATAGGACAAAGAGAACTAATAAATCACAATCTACGTAAGAGCATCCTTTTTTGTCTTGTTTCTTTGAAAACTAATGTTATCCATTGTAGCTTTGATAAAGTCAGAATCCCATTAAACAAATTCTAATAAAAAAGCTTCTAATTTCTGCGCAAAACTAACAAAATTCCATTAAGATTCTCTCTGATCACTAGGGATTTTGGAAAGTCAAGTGTAATGGAATCATATAAGAGCTTGTGGTAGTTTTTTGGATAATGACGTATGCTACTATATCTATACCTGCATCTCTCAATCTGCTTGCATTCCAGTCTGCCTACCTTTTTACCACAAAACATATATCAATTCAAAGATCACCTAATTAAAGCACAGATTAAGTACATAGCTTTCCCTTCATGCAAAAGAGGCACAAGGATTTATCATTTGTGTGCCCTAGCTAGCACAGAAATAAAAAATAGAAAGATTTGAGCTTACTGCCTTTTTTTTTTTTTTTTGGTCGGTCATGGGGCTTGAACTCTGGGCCTGAGTGCTGTTCCTCAACTCTTCAGCTCAAGACTAGTGCTCTACCAGGTGAGCCACAGCGCCACTTCCGGCTTTTTCTGTGTATGTGGTGCTAAGAAATCAAATCCAGAGCCTCATGCATGCAAGGCAAGCGCTCTACCACTGAGCCACCTTCCCAGCCCCACTGCTTTGTTTTCTAAGGGTAAAGATTAAGAGTTCAAGTCAAGAATCCTAGAGTCAGATTATCTATATATAATCTTAGGAAGAATACCATAATCTTTTGTACCTCAGTTTCTCACCTGTAAAAATTGGTCATCTCATGCACAAAAGACGAGCTGAGGGGTGTGTGTGGAGGGTGTGTGGTCACTGAGTGTTACTAAGTGTTGCTAAGGGCTACCTAAGCACTTGCAATTAGTTTCTGCTGCAGTGATGGCCAGCATCAACGCCATTATTGATTCCTGTTTGCACTCACGACCCAGCAAGGCCATCAAAAGCCTGCCTTCATCCTGTACTGATATCTAAATAAGAGCTAACATACCTGGAAGGAGTGGCAGCCGCTGTTCTGACCCCTCGGCCTCTAATGCCTCTGCCGCGACCAGAGTCTTCTGAGCCATTTAAGTAGGACAGTTCACGCAGCTGTTCCTGGCGGATTTCATCATTGTAGTCCTAGAAGGAAACACGGGACTGATGAGTTAAACCAGCACCTGTGTCCTACGCACACAGACCAATAAAGAGAGAAATGTTCCATTTGTTTCCTGGAGCTTATACACAAAAATCAAAGATAGTATAAAAGAGTTATTTTAAATTAAGTTGATGATTTATACACCCTCGTCAAAGTCATATTCTGCAAAACAGTAGATTATATTTTCTGAGAAATCCTTTATAGTGTTAGCTAGGAAAGAGAACACAGAATAAGAGCTTGTAGTGTACTTGTATTACAGTGGCCAATGTGAAGACTAATGAGCAACCCCTTCAGTTTGAAGGACTAAGCTAACTCCATTCTAAAAGCAAGCCATCGTCTACTGTAGAGCTGACCTCAGGTGAAGCGTAAGGGACCAAGCAGTTCCTGGAAGGCTCTTGGAAAGTCCACAGTGGAAACTGCAATTATACCCCTAGCAACCCCAGGGAGACAAGGGGTGAGAAACACAACCTCAGTTACTGGAAAATGGACGGGGTGGTCAGCTGGTGGAAGCAGCTGCAGGGTCAGGGCGACCCAAAACTTGCCTGAGAAATGCTGATCAATTATGCAGAAGCCCTGTTCTATCTGCTGGAAGCCCTGTAAGAGCCCTGCTGAACATGTGGTCGGGGCTCTCAACTCTGACTCTGCGTCGGTGACGATCGTGAGTCCAGGCTCCAGCGTGCAATAAACGGCTCTCCTGCACTGGCATCAGATTTGGCTCCTGGGTGGTCTTTGGGGGTCTGCGGCCTGGCACAACAAGTTGAGTGTGTTAAAAGTATAAAGGGCTGCACACTGGTGCAACAACTTCTGATGCATAATGCAAAAGGTGATCCCAAGCCCTGAAGAAAGTGTTGAGGTCCCACTGATGTCATTCCATACGAAGGAATAGGGCCCAGCGTCACACAATATGAAGCTTCAGGTGGTCACTATACAAAACCAGGGATGGATGCAAAAAGGAATGGAATTTCCTGTACTTTACTGCAGATCAAAGGAAAGGGAGAGCCACAGAGGGGAGCAAACTTCACAGTAAGGACCAGAGATTCTGTTAAAGTCAAGAGAGTAGGTTTGTCCTTCATGGGAGGTATAGGTGCGTGCTACTCATATTAAAGACAAAGAGTCTATCTGAGTTACTGCCAGCGAATATTACCTTTAAGAAAAAGCACCCCCCTGCTATGTATGCATATACCCCATTGTGGAACAGTCCCCGATGGAGTGAGTGGTAGTTCATGTCAGATGGCCAATCTAATTTAGTACTTTTCTCTGAACCTATATTAAAGTGCTAGACGCTGGTGGCTCACGCCTGTCATCCTAGCAACTCAAGAGGCTGAGATCTGAGGATCGTGATTCAAAGCCAGACCAGGCAGCAAAGTCCATGAGACTCTTATCTCCAATAAACCATCCAAAAACCGGAAGTGGCGCTGTGGCTCAAGTGGTAGAGTGCTAGCCTTGAGCTGAAGAGCACAGGGATAGGACCCTAAGTTCAAGCTCCACGACCCACAAAAACATAAACAAACCTATATTAAAGTAAAATCAAAGTATTATATTTTCTCTTGGTGAAATGAAGACTAGAAGATTAAACCAGAAATCTTTGTGGAGGATGGGTTGATAGAAATGATGATGTTTGAAGCCTGCCTGACTAAAAATCACATGCATCACATGCAGACAACAATTCTCATTGAGTGCTATGCATATACATGTATGTGCCAAAGTAATATAAAATAAAGAGCATGCCTAGACAACCAGTCTGGAAACACAGCCGCCACGGCCAGCTCACGAGCCGCTCTTCCTGCCAGGAACACAGCCGCCACGGCCATCTAGCTCACGAGCCGCTCTCCCTGCCAGGAACACAGCCGCCACGGCCATCTAGCTCACGAGCCGCTCTCCCTGCCAGGAACACAGCCGCCACGGCCAGCTCACAAGCCACTCTCCCTGCCTG
>NW_012267260.1:478834-486896 GCF_000151885.1 Dipodomys ordii | reverse complement strand
GGAACACAGCCGCCACGGCCATCTAGCTCACGAGCCGCTCTCCCTGCCTGGAGCTCCTGCACACAGCCACCACGGCCATCTAGCGCACGAGCCGCTCTCCCTGCCAGGAGCTCCTGCACTCAGCCGCCACGGCCATCTAGCTCACGAGCCGCTCTCTCTGCATTGCCCGCAGTGGCTCTGCCACTTGTCCCACTTGCTGCTCTCATGCTGTCCTATTCAGGACAAGTGGAAATTTACAGTGGAAAATTACTTCTGAAAAGCCATATATTACTCAATTTCTATCTCTTAGTTTTTACATTCAAGCATCAACTAAACTGAAAAACAGTTCTGAAAAATAATCTTGCTGTGATGAATGACAATTCATTACAGGAATACAAGGAATTGCTACTACTGAATAAACAGATCAGCTCTCATTAAATGAATTATCATGACTAGTTTTAAATTTTAGGAGGCACTGGTAGATTCTGTTCTGAGGAAAAAGACAGAAAACTATAGCCACTCAGGGTCCTTATCAGGTCCTTGTGAATTCTAAAAAGAAGACCCATCGACACTTGTCAACACTGAGGGTTGAGATAAAGATTAACAAATTGCAAATGACTTCAGCATATGTAAAAGGGCAGTGTAACACATACATTTTAATGACACAAATCAGAAAATACTAAACAGAGATACGGTCTCATTCATTACAGTCATGAAGTGGTGAAGCAAGAGAGAACAAAGGAGGAGGAGCATGAGCACAAGGAAGGTGAGAGAGCAAGAAGATGACAAAGAGGAGGAGGAAGAGAAAGAACAGAGATGGCAAGGAAAAGGAGGGGAGGAACAGGAAGGTGAGTTCCCAGCTTTTCCAGGGTTTCCGAGTCTATTCCTTTACAAAGTTTCCACCACACTGGTCTTTGGTTGGCCAGACAGTTAATCTTAGCTTAAAAGTTTAATAAAATCTAAAATGTCCGAAGCACGGATGAGACGCTTATGCAACCAGCTGAAGGCTAGCCCAGCTTTCCTGAGGGCTGAGGAGGGTCACAGGCAGAGACTGCTGCCAGCCTTGCCTCTGCCAGCGCGTCTAAGTGCTCAGACATCAGGTGAGACTCTTCTGGGCATCTGGTCCTGCTCAAACTGAAACATCATCTCGCAATCTCAGAACCAGGAGCAAGAGACAAGAGTGCTCCCACTCCCGGAATATCATGGTTTGCAGCTAGCAAGGCGCACAAACCCAGAGGCAGGTAGACTACTCCGGGCAGGGCCAGCGGCACCTAGCGAGGCTCCAGGAAGCAGCCTCTTTCGAACTCTGTCCAGAGGACAGTGCTCAGGGCTGCAGTTATTTGTTTATTTTTGTTTGTTTGTAGATCCAGTGTGGTCTTAAATGGCAGTGTATCTGAATGTCACATCACCAACTAAATCTCCGAACTCACAATCCATGCTCACCAACACAATTGCTCTAGAACTCAGCTCCGGGGTAGAAATTCACTGACATGGTTAGACTGTTCATCTTATTAATATGAATATTTGGTTCTAGAGGTTAATTTCCCTCCCCCTCCCCCGGTTCTGGGGCTTGAACTCAGGGCCACCCACGGGTGCTACCCTGAGCTTCACTCTACCACTTAAGACACAACACTACTTCTGGCCTTTTCTGAGTGGTTTATTGGAGATTAGAGTCTCACAGACTTTTCTGCCTGGGCTGGCTTCACACTGTGATCATTAAATCTCAGCCTCCTCAGTAGCTAAGGTTATAGGTGTGAGCCACTGGTGGCCAGCTCTTCAGCTCAAGGGTAGCGCTCTACCACTTGGGCTACAGTGCCACTTCTGGCTTTTGCTGTGGATGTGGTACTAAGGAATCGAACCCCGGGCCTCATGCATGCAAAGCAAGCACTCTACCACTGAGCCACCTTCGCAAGCCTAGAGGCTAATTCTTAACGTAAGCAACATGTAACATACAAAAACTTTAGCTTTTTGCGAGAAGAGCTGTGTTCTAAAAGGTGACTGGTCTGCCAGGGTTAGGGCAGCCAAGAGAATGCAGACAACAATTACCAGTATAATTCACAAGAATGCCCACTGCTAAGCTCTCAGAACCTACTGCCCCCGCGGCCTGGCTACCCGGGAGCTTCTCCCCCAGTGACAAGTGTGTTAGGAGGCAGCCCCTGCTCCTCCCAGGACGTGGGGCTCCCAAGGCTCCAGGGCTCTCTTGGTGCTACTGACTAGCTTCCAGACAGACTAGAGGCGCTCACCTTGCTTTCTTGGGCTCAGATACTGTGTAGGGAAGGTTCTCCAGTCTTCTTTTGGCTCCCTCAATATTTATTTTTGTCACAAGGACATTTTCCCAAGTAAAATTCTTCCATGTTTAATTGCATTTTGACATCTGCTTCTTGAAGGAAGCAATCTAAAATACAGAGTGCTAAAGATCAAGTTCTTAAAGTCACAAAGAACTCTGGTGAATGTGTCCAGTTTATTCCATCCAACATGCCTACACTAAACTGGCCTGCTTGCCATTCCCCTTTTTAAAAATGGTCACAGTGGGTTGAACACTAAATCTTACTGATTACCAAAAAAGCCATACTTAGTATTTTTAAGAAAAAAAATGCAACTTGTCAAACCTTTGCCCAAACTTCACATAGTAACAAAATGGGAATCAGGCAAACATAAACTGATTTGAGCAGACTGTAACGGTTTGGTTGGCATCGAGAGCCGCTGTCTGGTGCACACGGTGTTGGAGGGCCGAGGACAGGCAGCCTTGAGTTACAAGAGCGCTGGTCACCAGTGACCCCACTGTAACATCTGTCATAATGTCTAAAAGGTGTCAAAAATCAGTTTTTGAACTGATCACTTGAAATCGTCACAGAATACTCACTGTTTTTGTATGTTTCTTTGCTCGGTGAGATAAACTCACCACATGAAACCATTTCTATGAAGTTCACGAGTGCTCTGTTTTCCTCTCTGACAAGGCCCTCCCACTGGGATGGCTTATGGTGTGAAGGGCGCACACATTAGCTCGGAGCAGACAGATGTTTGGGTGTTCTTGGAAAGGGATTATGCTCACAGTCCGCATACTAAATGTATATGCATAATTTCCCAGTTACCCACACTCCTATCCATCTGGTATGATGGCATTATGCCCAGATACAAATTGGGACGATTATTTCACTCACATTTAGATGCCAGGAAGTGACAGGTATAGATAGGCTACGCAGAGGTTCAGTGAGGGACCATTTTCCTGCCAAACCTCCTCCCCAACACCCCAGTGGGTATTGGTGGCACTCATTTAAAATTGATTATAACAATTGGTAGCACATGAGTGTAGACCTAATTCTATCATGCCAAGATGGCCAGGCATCATCAGGGAAAAACAACATGTAGCCTGGAATCTTTCTGAACTATGACAGAGACCTGAGGTTTCCTCAGTCCCTACAAACAGGTTCGTACCCTGTAACCAGAATGACAAACAAGAAAATAAGGAACCTGAGCTTTCATGGTGCTTGTAACCCACCTCAGCCTACAGCACAGTGACAACTAAGCTGGAATGGGTGGAATATTGTTTCAGATAACAAGTATGGGTATTATTTACCTAACCAGCTTAATCTATTAGATAACAACTCTGAATCAACCTAGGGTAAACTTTAACCACCCCAAACATGGGACCAGAAAAGATCATTAACCACATAGTCAAAAATGTCAACAGAAATTTATTAAGAATCTGCTCAGTACATGGCTCTGCATAAGTTTTGTTAAAGGCTCTCTAAAACTCATAAAAAAAATTGGATACTACAAGGTCAAAATGTTGTGGACTTAGTGTCTTAAACTTTCCCTGATGATCACTTTTGTTTCTGAAAATGTCTTCTATTTTCCCTCCACTATTGAATCACATGGAATACTACACAAAATAAGATGACATTAGGGATTTTTCAGGATTATTAGAATGGCGTACAGTCAGTTTTGCTGTTTGCTTTGATAACACTTTTCACTGATATCGGAGGTCTAAGTGTCAAGACCTTGTGAAGAAACAACAAAGGAGGAAACCAGCCACTGACTGAAGATGGATTCAGGTTGTTAAGAAAAATATTCAGTCATCACTAAATGTCAGATTGGAGCTTGTATTCAAATAATGCCAGGAACCCAAGGAAGAGAGGTCAAGATCAACATTTCTACAGCTGGTTCTGCAGGGCAGAAGTCGTAGAAACCAGGGAAGGAACGCAGCACACACGCCAGTCTCCCAGGCACGACCCCAGTGTGTCACGATGGGCGCTGGAGTTTTCGCAGCGAATTTTGACTTGCTTTTCTGTTGTCATTACTACCAATACTGCACACCGTAAACCATTCAGTCTCCCACCAAGCTGGCTTGGTCAAAATGTTTGCATTTAGGCTAGGTACTAGTGTTCACACCTATCACCCTAGCTGCTCAGGAAACTGAGATCAGAGACGCATAGTTCAAAGCCAGTCATTAAATTCCTTGAGGCTCCATCTCCAGTTCACCAGCAAAATGTCAGACTAGTGATCACGGCCAATGCCAGCCGTGAGGAAGGAAACCAACCAAGAACTTGGGCTCTAACTGCAAGTCCCAGTACTGGCACACTCTGTGTGTGCGTGTGCCTGTGTGTGCGTGCACCTGCTCATAAGAACAATGAGCAAAGGGGAAAATCATCAGCAGAAAAGCAGGCAGTGAGTAAATATGACATAATAGTACTTCTTGGTTTGATTTTTCAAATAACCAAAGACCAAAGAATAGTAATTGGGATAGTGAGATGACTAACTTTATATCTTAGGAAAATATTATAGCTATTATGAAAGAAGAAGATGAATAAAATAGGTTAAGAATGGAAACCAAACTTAGCAGCAGTGAGTGCACACATTCTTTCTATCATAGAAAGCTGCCGTTCCATTACTACTTAGGATTAGTGAGAAAAAGGCATCAGAGAACTCTGAACATCACTGGAGGTAAAACTGGCAGACATTGTTGAAGCTACTGAAGGACTAGATATGCAATAGGGGGAAAAGTAGACTTAAAGTTGCCTCCTCCGGAGTGGGTTTGTGGGGCTGACACACAGGTGTTGCCATTGCTGATATGTAGAAGGTAATGCATGGGGGCTTCTCTCTTGCCTGAGAATATTCTTAAGAAAGGAAATGAATGTTAGTTGTACACAAACAGCATCTTAAAATTGGAAGTATTCCGGTGTGGCATGATCACCTCTTGGGTAGGTAGATTTACTTTTTTAAAAAAATACAGAAATCTTTAAGAATCAAATTTAAGAAAAACTTTAAGACAAAACCCCAAACCCAGCAATCATGTAAGAGGAAAACAAGTCTTTTTACATGGAACTATATAGGAGTCATAAAGGAGACAGTAGGGACTTTCCAGTTTAGAGATGAAAAAGAAGAATCTAGTCAGACTTCCACCGGTGAATCAAGAGGCCATGACAGCGAATGAGAGGGTCAGAATGGGTCATCCCTTGCCCCCAAGCACTGTCTTTTGGAGGGCTGGAAGGCGTAGACAGGAGCTCAGGTTGGTCCTTTTCAGGCTGTGAACACCAGGAATGACTCATCACCAGGGACAGCCTTTGGAAGGATCTCGGGAATGTGGTAAGGAAACAATGCAGAAGAATCTTAGTACTGTAGTAGGCTCTCACAGTCTAGATCACAGAAATGAATACTGACACAAGAGGAGCCAAAGAGCTAAAACTTAAATATACTATATATCTATGCACACATGTAGATGTGCACACACATGCACACATACACATGTATCGACATGTAAATTAAGATCACACATATGTATATAGGCACAAAAGAGTTTTAGGTAGTAAAACTATGTAACAGTTTAATACTGTAAGTGAGCTTTGGCACATCCAGACAACAGAGGATACATGTCATAATTTTGTTAAACCCTCAAAGTCAAGAGTGAACCCTAATGCAAACCTTGAAATCCAGTGATGAATAACGATCAGTATGTGCTCACTGGCTGTAACCAATCCACCACTGCTCTGAAGGTCTCAGAACAGAGGTGTGCACCCACGCATGGGCGGGGGTGGGGGAGGAATCTCTACCTAAGGCTCAGCTTTTCTATGACCTGAAACCACTCCAAAAATAAAGTTTATCTAATCAGTGAAGATGTGATGCTCTGAGAAGGCCATGTCAACATGGTGGAACAGCATACACACCTGTAGGCATGCTGAGCAAGCACTTCTCACCGCATCAGCAAAGATGAAGTGCTCCCAACACCAACTCCATGTGCACTTCTGCTCTCTGAGGAGCCCTGGACACACGCTGAACAGACTGCGCTTCTGTTTATGGCTCCTGGGTGGACAATGAGGGCTTGGAAGGTTATCACCCGGTTTATGGCTTCAGGGTGTAAAGGACAGATGTGAGGTGAATCAATCATAAGCAGGGATTCTTGGCAGAAAACAACTTAAGTGCCTTACAATTTCCATCACTTCATGTTTGTTTTGTTCTTATTCAGAAAATAAGCAAAAAGTACAGATGACTGAATCAAAGCTTCGAGTTCCTTGCTTATTAGCATAGCTATAAGGGGGTGGGTTAATGTGCTGAATTATGTTCTCTGCCCACCTTCCATTTCAAACTATTCCCCAGTGGGTTAGTATTTGGAAATACAGTCTCTCGTAGTGAGTTAAGTTTAGTGTGGTTGAGAAGGACAAGGATTGGAGTCTTTAGAAGGAGAGAAAGCACAAAGAGGCATCTTCCTCCATACTGCTCTTCAGCAGATAAAGCAAAGTCAGGGGCCTAGATTCAGAAATCCTGAGTTCTTCTTTAGATTCCTTCTATGTGGCATTAGGAAAAAATTGCCTCTCTCTCTCCAGTGTTTATACTTTACATTTCTAAACGGAGTTAAGTAAGATTTGACCCACTTCCACAAAGAGGGTAACAATTCAAACTATTCAGAGAGACTGGTCACTGCATGCTCTTTTCACAAATGACATTCCTATGTCTGAGCTGTTATGAGAGCATAGTCAGGGATGTGTGCTACTGAAAATGAGAATGAACATGAAAACTGCAGCAAGGACTAGTATGTTAATTACACAAACAGCCTGGGCTTATATAAAATAGATGGCTTAGTGTAAAGTCGGCCGCAGGTGTGTGGGCTGGGGGGGGGGGGGCAGGGGACTGCTTCTAGGTGTGGCAGAAACCTAGGTAATGCAGGTCCTGGACAGAGATTACACAGGAGGTCGGGAGGCCAGGAGGTGGAGCTCCCATGCCCAGGGCAGACCTTACATATAGTATGTTTAAAAGGACAGAAGGCATTTTAAGGATTCAGAAAAAGGTTATCAAGAACAATGGAAATGCAACTCTAAGATGTGGAAATGGGGTTGAGTAGTTCACATTATAATAAAATGAACAATAAATCGACAATCATTCTGCATCATGGAAATGAATTGTACTGACTGAGCTGATGGGATCTAAGTTCACCTGGTGATTAGAGGAAATGATGTCACTAACATCCGGGAGCTGGGGCTTGGATGAAGAGCTGACTCCAAGCTCCACTGTACTGGCTACCTTTTCTAAATTCCTATTTGTAGAAACATTACTAAGCGGTGGACTTTCATCTATTAGCTTCTCCCTAAAAGGTATGATTTTATGTAATTTTATTTCTATGTTCAGTGTTATATAAAATCTAAAAAAATAAGCAAAATACTCCAGCTTTTATATTCTGAGTGGCACTGATGTAATTAGGCAATAATCAGAGAAGAACTATGTTTGGGGGGACTGGTGTGGTATCTGGTACCTTCTCACAGATGTCCAAGTCAGAGGCGGGTACAATGCCACCTCAGTACCTCCTCCTCCTCCTACCTTTGCAGGAGGTATGAGACATAAATCTATTTTTATGTGTTTTGAGTCAAAGCACAAATCAAGTTCTACTTAAAAAATATGGCATACTGGAGGAATATCAATACCAAATTTCAAACTCTACTATAAAGCCATAGTAATCAAAACAGCTTGGTACTGGCATAAGAACAGACCTCAGGGCCAATGGAATAGAATTGAAAACCCAGAAATGAACCTACAGACCTATAGCCATCTAATCTTCGATAAGGGAGCTAAAACAATAGAATGGAAGAAAGAC
>NW_012267260.1:471513-477631 GCF_000151885.1 Dipodomys ordii | reverse complement strand
GGAGGAGATGGGGAAAAACCAGTTGTTTAAGGATACAGGTGGACCTGTTGCAACAATGAGAAGTACAAGTTGTCATGTCCAAAACGAGCTTTACAATGTCGGTGCGGGGGGGGGGAAGGGGGGGAAGGAGAAGGATTGGGAATGGTGGGGAGGGGGGAGGCTGGGAAGAGATATGAAGGGTAAACAAAAGGAGGAGGCTGCAATACTTGGTAAGAAATGTATGCATTATCCTGCCCATGTAATTGTAACCCCTCTGTACAGTATCTTCACAAATAAAATAAAATTAAAAAAAAATATATGGCATACAACCCCAAGAGTTTATCTGCTGTAAGCCTATAAGACACATAATTATAGCACCATTGGACAGCAGTAAAATTTAGGTTGTTTAATTTCATATTAAAATATAAATTTCCATTTCATATTTTCAAAGTTAAACTTTAAAAATCATGACCAACAGTGATCTGAATTAGATTTTCAAGAGTTGGTGTTATGTTACAACCTTGTATACCCTTGTTTGGTCCCTAATGAGGCTAATATGTGAAGCTTAAGCGTAATATGCTCCACCCTGCAAGGACTGTTCTTTCTTATCTCCATGTGAGAATGGCAATGTAAGAATCAAGTCGGTGCGCCGGGAGATGAGGTGAATGAACAAGCATTTGTTTGTGATGATATCCACCTGTACACTGGCTACAATATCCCCAATGCAATGACGAGGTTTTCTATTCTAACAAGACCCTCCACCTTCCTGAAATTATCAAGTCAATCTATTACACACATACCTCATTTTAGTTCTTCATGATTTTAGCTAAAAGGCAACTGCAATTGTGAAGCTTAAACATGTAAATACATTTTAACCAATATTTTCTGAAACTGATCATCTTTGGACTACAGTAAATTGTGAAAAGTGAAAATTTAGGGCTATCTATTCTTGAAAGGTAAAGGCCTGGAATTAGGAGCTGTTGCAGACAAGACTGCAGCCATGAATCAGGTGTGGCTGTTTCTTTGCACAGCGCATTTCACAGTCAAGTACAAAGCTATTCCTGGCGGTGTAGCCGGAAAGGCTCCCATCCTTAAAGAGTTTTGGTCAAGGCATATTTAGACTTTCTGGTTGGTCATAATATCATCAGTGAGAAATGAAGGCCCCCAGATGGCCAAGAGAACAAAAATTGACATTAATACATGTTTTGTAGTATCCTAGCTCAGAAGGAAGCAAAGTAAAACATCCATGATGAAGTAAACTCTGGGCAGGCACACTCCCAGGAGGCTGAGGTAAGTAGCAAAGGTCTCAGGAGAAGAGGTGAGCCAACATGGAGACGTGGTAAGGTCACCATCCGCAATGGAGAGGGCTGGGTGTGGTGGGAAGGCAACGCATGAGAGGGAGGGAAAACTGGTCGGGCCCTCAAGGCCAGGGAAGCCTTTCCTCTGACCCCTGTGGACGAGGAGTCATTGGAAAGTCCTGAACAGAAGGGTCACCTGACGTGGTCTTTAGAAAGAACAAGTAGGCCCACATGAAATCAGACAGAGCAGATATTAAGCAGCTGCACATAAGCTGGCTTTTCTAGCCAGAAACTATGGTACCAAGACAAATTAACACTTGAAATAAAGCCAAGCAAGGAACGGGACCTTCTTCTGTCTGTCCAATTGCCACGTTTCCTATTTGTTTGGAAGGGAGCCATTCTCCTGAGCTCCATGCTGGTCACTGGGTCGGTGATGGGACATGACAGGTAAGGTCATGAACACAAGGGCCTTCTATTGGCTTGGGTTTAACACAGTCCATACTTGCATAAAGCCATCCAATGTACTCACTGTAATGGGCAGCTTTTTATACTGGGGTGCCCGGACATGCAGTCCTGTGACTGAACTGCTTATTTTTAATATTTGCAAAATTACCTGTTGGAAGAGTGATAAAATAATTTTTAAAAAAGCAGAAGAGTTGAAAGGATATTCTACTCCACAACATATATTAAGTTCTATGGGCTGCACAATGTTTTAAATCACAAAGGAAAGATTCAGAATTAATGCCACAGAGGGCTCATGACGCAAATCTCTACATGTGAACGATCAGATATCATATGTCAATAATGACAGGACTGCTTATAAAGATGAAAGTAGAATCTTTTCATCCAGTAATTCATGATTTTGTAGTATAATAAAATGTCACAATAAACATTAACATCATGTGGAACATTTATTATTTGCCATGTGCTAGACATTTTAGAATATATTATATATTTATATTTAGTATATATTATATATTTAATCAGCACATACCTATAAAATAGGTTGTAATATTGAATTTTAAGAATGAAAACATGGACACTAAGATATGTTTATAATTACTTTCTCAGAGTATGTGAGCTCAGTCTTCCAGAATTTGGTAGTTCAAGAGAGTCCTGTAACTATACTCATAATCTATCACTTTGAAAACACAGGTTGATTTGATTTACACCTGTAGCATAAAAATAGGAAAACACAATGATGTGATTGTTGTTCTAAATCTACAGCTGAGTGTCTCCACGAGTTATGAAGCTATAGCATGGACAGTTCTGGATCTACATGTAAAGAAGGCTGTGAGAATAGAGCATTATTGGAGTTGGTTTGAGATTTGTGCCTGGAGCTTCCCTGACACACTGCCCCGTCCAGAGTGCGTTCTGAAGTTTCTTCTCGCCTGGGCTCTCTGGACAACAAACTCATTATGTTCATGAGGTACCTCCTTCTATAAAATACTGGCAACTCCCACAGGCCAAGTTTCCTACAGAGCAGCCTAACTGTCCTTATCCACACGTTGATCGCCTACCCAAAGGCAGCATACAATACTGTCACCCTTTAAGTCATGTACCTGACAGACATATCCATGAGCTATGTGACTCCACTCCTAAGTACAACTGAATGTTTCTTCTTAACATCTCACATTTGAAGATTTCATTTCTTATTTGGAAATGTTATTGTTTATGATTTTTCCATCTAGCATCTATGAGG
Organism: Dipodomys ordii; assembly: GCF_000151885.1. Taxonomy (NCBI): domain Eukaryota; kingdom Metazoa; phylum Chordata; class Mammalia; order Rodentia; family Heteromyidae; genus Dipodomys; species Dipodomys ordii. The sequence goes on along the minus strand of NW_012267260.1, from coordinate 474,652 downwards.
GAGCAGTGTGTGATTTCCAGCCCTGTGTCTAGTCTGACCACGCTGACTAGAACTATTTGTGTATCTTCTATATCTCAAGCACTGGGTTTAATCATGAATCATTTATTGCACACCTCCTCCTGGTACATGTCCTATACATTTTATTCTAGACATAAATAGACATTTGACTCATTTACTTCTTCCCAATGAATTTGTAACCAGATAGTGATGTACTTTTTATAGTTTTTTATTTTATTATAAAGGTGATATACAGAGGGGTTACAGTTACATAACTAAGGTAATGAGTACATTTCTTGTTGAAGAATGTTACCCCCTCCTTTATTTTTTCCCATAAACTGACATGGTGTCCTCAGAGATACACTGACACACAAGCTAACAAAATGATGTCATAGATACACTGGACACACAACCTGAAACAATGACCTCACAGATACACTATGACCTCTCAGATACACTAAACATACAACCTGACACAGTGACCTTACAGATACACTGGACACACAACCTGAATGTGACCTCACAGGTACACTGAACACACTATCTGACATGGTCAACATATGTCAACATATTTGTGTGCATCAAAGTGTTAAGCCGGGCACTGGTGGCTCACTGGTCTGTAATCCTAGCTACTCAGGAGGCTGAGATCTGTGGACCACGGTTCAAAGCCAGCCTGGGCAGGAAACTCTATGAGACGCTTCTCTCCAATAAACCACTAAAAACCTGGAAGTGGTACGGTGGCTCAAGTGGTAGAGTACTAGCCTTAAAGCTGAAGAGCTGAGGGACAGCACCCAGGCCCACAGGCCCAGAGTTCAAGCCCCAGAATTGACCAAAAAAAAAAAAAAGAAAAGGTTGTTAAAAACTTCCTTTGACCTCTCAAGCTATGGTTATGCTGGGTCATGATGGGAATTTTACTCAAATCTGCTAGCAAATTTCACTTTATTTGTATGTTTATTTTGGAAGAAAAGTAGATTTTGTGTGTAAATGAAATTGTCTACATAAAATTTAGAAGACGTAAGAATTCTCATGTGCAAACATTCACTATTTTATCTATTATTCTCTTTACATGTTTTAAACTTGTAATATAAATTAGAAATATTAACTATAGTTAACTAGTATTTTTCTTCAGCCAGCAGAAAATCAGCACAACATTCAAAAGCAAAGCATGATATTCTATTACATCTGAAATCTGGATGTTGTTCATTGTCACAAAAGCTCAATAACAGAATCAACTGGAAGGTAGGTAGTTGCAAGATTTAAAGTTCTCGTATGCCAGAAACATCTCCTGTATGTTGAGAAATGGCTGTCTTTGAAAAGCTTCTTAGGTGACAGCTGACACACTGCTGGAAAAGACTTTCTCTGTGAAAATGCCGTTGCACCTTGATCCTCTCCCCCGGCCTCGGGACGACTTCAGGACTCAGTGACTTGCTACTTAGCAGTAAATGCTGCAACCAGTATGTTGCTTTGGTGTAATGATCATACAGTGATCACCACTGGTGTCACCAGCTTCCTTCAGAGACAGATGCTAGGAAATGAACTTCCTGAATTAAGACGCCAGAGTGTTGAAATGCTCACGAAAAGTCCGCATTCCAGATGTCCAATACTCTTCTTAAATTGCAGACATCTTTTTCTCATATAGATGAAACTACCTTCTGTTTCTCTTGCAAATCAGTGCTGTTCAGGTGATTCTGGGTTAACATACGTCACATTGAGTGCTACAAAGTGCTTGTTTTCAATGTCATTTCCTTACCTTGATGTATTTATTTCAACTATGCTGAATCATAGCTTTTTGTCCTTTGGGGAGAACAATTCTTTGTCATAGGGTGTGTAAGACAAGGCGGCCCCTGAGGATTGTGAGTGCTATCTCCTGCAACTTTATTTTCCTTGTGGTGAGGCTGAATGTCAATGCAGACAAGAGAAAAACTCAAAAGTCCTTTCTGTTACTTTTGCACAGCTGTTATTCTGTGTTTTTATGCAAATGTAAGCGTAAATATGCCATGTGCTTGGAAGTGCTCTAGTAATGTTCATACCAACAAAAATCTCACTTGTGTCTCATCACAATTACCAGCTGTAGGGACCGTTTAGGTGACTGATGGAATCAGCAAGTGCCACAGATGTGTGTAGGTGTGAAGATGAACAGAGACACACCAGGCACACCTCCCCTGGAGGCCGGAGGCATAGGTGGTCCAGAGGTGAAGATAAACTCACTATTTCTGCTCTGTTCTACAGTTCATCTCTCTGAACACAAGCAAAAAAAATCATGGTTAATTCTGCAACTAACTGAAGGAAAACTCACCATGAACACTTTTAAAGAAGGCCTGTGATGAGTTTCTGGACTGAAAACAATGGTCCCATAGGAAAGAGAGAGTGACAGAAACACCACAAGTGAACAACATCACGACAGTGCTGTTCAGAACCATGGCCTGGCTGGGGAAGGGGTGGGGCCCTGCAGGCCTGCCTCGGGAGCCACCAGCCAGCACTGTTTCCAGAAGCTCCTGCTGCTGTCCTGAGCACTGGCTTTAGCCGTGGGACAGAGGCGGGTGTCAGAGCGCCTGTGCATCTCCAGGTAATCAGGCTTGCGTGTGCTGTGTGCATGTAAAGGGAGAAGAGTGGTAACGCTCGTAAACAATTGTGAGCACTTATTGAACACGCAAACTCAACACTCTGCAAGATCTCATGAGTTCCACATTATAATTAACTTCATATCCAATTGCAGATGATAAAGCTGAGGTTCAGAACTGCTCATTTTGCCTGTATTATACAAAGGAACAAGGCAGACTGTCTGTAAATTTCATGGCTTAACTCATGTTATTACATATTTAAAGCACAGAATGCTAGTTTCTAGTGTGTGCAATTCTGATTCCGTTATTGACATTTGCTATATACTGTCAAGTCATACACTATGATGGCATCATTAGATGAAAACATAAGCATCATTGAGGGCTGATGCTGTAGCTCAATGGTGGTGCTTCCTTGGCATGTGCTAGGCACAGGGTTCAATCCCCAGCACCACAAGGAAGTAAATAAACAAACAAAAAACTTAGAATTGACTGACAAAACCGGAATCAAAGCAGCATGTCCACAATTTGCTCCCTGAGTTTCTGGATCATAGTTATGCAGTTATTATTTGGCTACCCCGAAC
>NW_012267260.1:467675-471139 GCF_000151885.1 Dipodomys ordii | reverse complement strand
AGTTTCTGGATCATAGTTATGCAGTTATTATTTGGCTACCCCGAACACCGTCAACTCATCAATGTGTTACTACTTCAGGCTGCCACTCAGGACAGCGACTAACAGTGAGCAGCCAGGCACCAGGTGCTGGAATGCACAACTAGCCCTCTAGTCTGAATCGGCTGTTATTTTCTTAGATGAAGGCTATATTCTGTGACACACTGGTGTAGACTCTCTCTGTATACCTTTCACGTCAGTGTCACAGGAGGAGCCAGCTCTCTCTACCTCAACGATGTTCCAAATCATTACTTTCCTGTTTGGGAAGAGAAATGCGCAAGGCCATTTACACCCTTAGTCCTGGCTCAAGGCATCTGTAACATTAGAATTCGCTTTATTTTAACAGGTCATTCATTACCAGAACCATTTTCCTAGCTCTTACTAGCATATATATTTATACCTCTTCTGCTCTAGTGACTCATTCATTCTTTTTTTTTTTTCTGGTTGTGGGGCCTGAACTGGGTGCTGTCTCTCAGCTCTTCAGCTCAAGGCCAGCGCTCTACCACTTGAGCCACAGCGCCACTTCCGGCTTTTATGTGGTGCTGAGGAATTGAACCTAGGGCCTCATGCATGCAAGGCAAGCACTCTACCACTGAGCCATCTTCCCAGCCCAATTCATTCATTCTTTAACCTTGTATTTCCTCTCATTGCTCCTCCTCCAAAATTTCCATGTAAACATCATGATCTTTATGTATAGCACCGTTCCAACATTGTCTTAAGTACTTTGACTTCCACTGCGCTTGCTGGTACCCTGTCCACCAACGTCTGCTTTTCATTGACCCTTCTTATCTTCTACTTTCATTCTGTCCCATGGATCTTTGGACCTACAATCTATCGTTGAAATTATGACCTAGACAATGTCTTCAATCCTCCTCTTGTTTTTATATCCAATCAGCCTGATATAAGCCTACCTCTGGATTATCAATCTCTGCCTATCGGCACCCCTGCCTACTTAGCCATGGCAGCTAATGGAACAAGACCAATGCACCCTAAACCAATGGGTCACCAGAACCACGACTGACAGTGCTCCAACATTAGGTCCTTCACAAGTTTTGGGGTTTGCCTAGTCTCAAACAAACTAAACTTTTTTATTTCACATCTTCAACTCTACCGCCTTCTCAATTATCAGAAAACCCTGCTCTGTACTTCACAGACAGCAAGAATGCAATGTAGATGCAGCAGTGGTATTCACTAGACACTATGCTGGAAATGAACTACACAACTTGTGGGTAGGGATGAGAGGAAAAACTGGTAGAGTGAAGGAAGGGGTGACACTGTCCAAAAAGAAGTGTACTCATTACCTGATTTGTGAAACCGCAACCCCTCTGTGCATCACCTCTATTACAACAGTAAAAATGAAAAATAAGAAAGTATTTATGTTAAAAATAGAAGAGCAGAGTCCCCCACAATTTTTATCTACAGGCTGAATATTCAGAAGAATACCGAGAGCTACATTTAAAGCTATCAGTGGTTCCTTAAAGATTTAATCTATCAACAGTTCCTTAAGGATTTAATCTTCGATGTCATAAAATTTCAGTGAATGCAAATAGGAGACACTGACTTGTGAAAATGTCTTGAATTTAAATTTTATGGATACATCAGACACAAGTAAATTAAGTCTGGTAGCTGTTAATAAAGTCAAAGAATAAATTAAATGGAAAAACACATTTCAGCCAGATTTCTTTTGGCATTAACAGGCAGTAAAATGATCCCCGCACACGGACAAGCTGCAGGGTTTTGTAGACAAATTCTGAAATGTAGTGTGTTGTTTGTGGCAACCATCTGCTGGAATCCTTTTACTTCTTGTCATTTGCCTCACATGAAATTAAAATATCGATAGAAACAATTTCTGCAGGGAAATTGGGAAAGTTAATAGGAAAGTCAATTAAAGGATTCATGAGATTATACAATCTAGTTTCTTATGCTTCTGCTGTTCTTAATTATATGATAGAACTAAGAAAGAAAATATCAAATGTAATAGAATGCCAAGTGCAAGGAAAAATAGGAAGAAGACAGTTAACATTAGGAAAAAGTTAATGTATTAGATTCACTACAAAAGTCAAAAAATGGTTTTGTTCTTTGTCACAAAACTGTTAAAGTTTAGCGGTTTAAACATGACAGTAAAAAGAATGTAAGCATTATGCCCCTCACATTGGTTTTGGGGACAATTGGAAGGTGAATATTAAAATGCCTTTCTAATTTAGACTTGTGAAGCAACATTGGAAAATTTCATCCAATAGGAGTGTAGAATGTTTATCCTTGAGAAACCAATTGCCAACAGTCATATTATAAACAGTTTGATATTCTCCTCAATACTGGAATCAAGAAGAGTAATTCAGAAACAAAAGAAACATTGAATTTCTGATTAATAAAAGTATTATCTTAAATAGATGTGTTAAATAAAAAAGCACCTAAGATCATAACATTTCAACCTGAAGCAATATGTCTCCATAAAAAGTCTCTTACAGATAAATTATTCTGAGCATTTAAGAAATTTCTCGTATAAAATGAACAATCTTCCTCCTTCTTTAAAAACATATTTTTGAGAAAAATGTAGACTGGAAAGAAAATTTTGAGCCAAAAGTCTTAAGAGAGAATAACAGAAGAAATCTTTGAGAGATGGACCAGGATAAGATGAAATAAACACACTCCAAAATATTCCTTCTGCCAAATGTAGAAAGTACTTGAAATTCTTGGAAAGTGAAGAGTATCCACCTGGGTTCCAGAAGGTACCACTACTGCAGTGTATTGTACACTGCTGTAGTGTGACAAACTCCTTCTTGCTCCCTGGCCTGTGCTCACAGACCACAACTTGGAAGCGGACACACTTCCATGGGTGGGGAGAGGAACGTGCCCTAAGTTCCTAAGAGGGTGAGCACTGCTTGTCGGGCAGCGACGTCCTACAGCAAACTTCCATGCAATGACCCACTCAACCAACAAGCCCTTGCTCACTGCTTCTCACGGACTCATCTGGCATTTGTACTGAGTGCTTGCTGTGGGCAGGCATGTTCCTTATTATTACTGTCAGTGACTAAAGTACACAGCGATCACAGCCATTCTACTACGGCAAGACACACAAAAAAGCAGTAGAGCATCTTTTAAGGTAATTTTCAAAGTGTTAAGTATTTTAAATGTAAACTGGAACTAGGAGTGCTTGGGGGACCTTTTGAGCAGGTTTGTGGAAGGGCACATTAGAAAAAAAAGATCCCAAGAACAAAGATTTGGAAAAGCTGAAGAAAGTGACAGGGTAAAGGAGCCTCCCTAAGAAGAGGAAAGACCTGTTAAAGGCCAAAGGAGGGAGGAGAGCTGTCACTGCGCAGAGCGACGTGAGGATGTTAGGGAGAATGGAGCAGAAGGAGAAAGTCACAGAAGACCAGAGAGCAATCCGGGGACAGGAAAATCATACAAAGCCTTCAGGATCCTTGTAG
>NW_012267260.1:454756-467179 GCF_000151885.1 Dipodomys ordii | reverse complement strand
TGTGTGTGGAAAATCATACAAAGCCTTCAGGATCCTTGTAGAGCACAGGTGTGTGTGTGTGTGTGTGCGCGTGCGTGTGTGTGTGTGTGTGTGTGTGTGTTTCTTCTTCACAAATACCCTCCGAGTGTCTTGTTCCACAAGAAATACTCCAGAAAATGTAATTCATGAATTCATTCAGACTATAAAAGCAAGTATATCTTACAGGCAATTTCAATAAGAATTAGATCTCTTGTATGTTCCTCCCCCATGGTATAACCCCTGTTGTCACTGTATTTGATTCCGGTGCCCTGCATCTTGTATATACATTTTTATAATTTGGAGAGGAAAAGGGAAATGACAAAATGTTGAAATAAGGACACAGGATGACCCATTGAAACAATGAGATGTACAACACACTATGTTGAAAACGAACTTTACAGCTTTGGGCGGGGGTGGTTGGAGAGGTGGGGAGAGAAGGGATGGTGGAGGAAAAACAATGGAGGAGGTTAACAATGCTCCACAGGAAATGTACTCATTACCTTACTCATGTAACTATAACCCTTCTGTACAGTATCTTTACAATAAAAATGTTATTAAAAAAAAGAATTAGATCTCACAACTAAGTTTAGACCAGGAAATTAAGTGACTGAGTTCACAATCTCTGGTAGGATCTAAAAAGAAAGTCTACAGTGCTGCCAATCAAAAGTAGAAACATATACTTTGAAACTGTATGGTTACATCAAATTAGGGGTCTTTATACTGAGTGGCACAAAGCTAACTCTGGTCACCACCGACTTAAAGAAGTGGTAGTGATGACAGATATTAGTAAGAAAATAAGGGGACTTCCGAAGCCTTAAAAGAAAGATATATGACCTCTAATCTTGATCAGTTGCTATGAGGTGGTAATTATGGACACTTTGGACTTTTCTCAGAAAACAGTTGTAAACGTGGCCCACCTGGCTTTGTGACCCTGATCTTGAGCTCTCCTGTAAGAGTCCCCCAGCCCCACTGCATCTCAACATCAGGGCTACACCTCTGCCAGGGGCTCTCATCTAAGGAAATCATACATTGCAAGGTTATGTCCAAAGCCCAGGACTGTACCCCAAAACCAAGGGAACTTCTACATAGAGGGTTAGGGGCTGGGAAGGTGGCTCAGTGGTAGAGTGTTAGAAACAATTTTTAACAAGACTGTATGACAGAAGGTAGTTCGGAAAGGTACTCATGATTGTGGTTTGAGAAAAAAAATCCTGTGTAGCTGACATCCAACCTGATGCCAGAATTGTAAGGAAATTGCCATGTCAATATTTTGGAGAAGAATCTTCAAAGGCCTTTAGGATGGACTGGCCCTAGCATGTTGGGTGACACTAGCCAAGGTAAGGTTGCTATTCTTGGTCAGGATGTGGTTTATATGATACATTTTTATTTGGGGATGCCCCAGTCCATCAGGGTTTGTTTACATATATGTCTTTATTTGGGAACACTGGAATCCACCAGGGTCTGTTTATTGGGGGTGTTGATCCCTGTTCTGTCAGGGCAACGGCCTGCCATTTGTCAGCCAACCAACATCACACCAAATGTGATGCCTGAGTGATGAAGGTTCAGTGTTGGCCAAGGGAAGTCTCACACACACATGTTCCATGGAGAAGTTGTAAATGAAAGTGTTACAAGTCTTATGAGGTCTAAGACAGGAGAAGAGTGAGACACGTTAATGCCATTTGTAATAAAGTTACATCAGCCCAGCCCACAGTCTACGTCTAACATGTAAGAAGCAATGAAATACTACTTGGTCTAACATAAAAGTGTTATACAGGAAGTCCTTCCTAGATATTTGTACGTCCTGTAACAATACAGTAGGCTTAAAAGTCCTATTTATATAGTGTTTTATACTGCTTTATAATACTTATAATGCTTGGAGCATTCCCCTATTTAATTTCCACAAAAAGTGTATAGAGGTCAATCAATTGTAATTATCTTCATTTACAGGATAAATAAGCCTGAGTTCTGACAATGTGAAGACTTCTTTACAGGTATGAAAGGAGGTAAAGCCATAAGCCAATCCTCGCCTGATTCTGTGCTACATTATCACGAAAAGCTCTTTACACCACACAGCACTAGGCAAAAGGAAGGACAGAATGTTATGTTCTTCACAGCCACAGGGTCTCGTCACGGAGTTTCACTTGGGGACCAGAAAGCAGCCTGCTCTGAAGTGCCATGTGATGGAGAACTAAGGCACACAAGTTTATCCTGAAACTTGTCTTCATCAAATTTACATTTGGAAATGACACAGACATAGATACTATGGCTGGACACTGATGCTTTTACGTTCTGCAAATTCTCTGGTGATCTTTGTTTCATCCTTACGATCACTGCCCCATCGATGGATCTTATCCACCATGTCCTCTGAGTTTATTACTTCATTCAGCCACCTACATTTCTTACATTTCCTCATTGTATCGATTAATCTTAGCTTGTCATACACTGCAGAAGAGCCTTCCATTCTCCTTTCCTTATTCCTACCCCTAAGTCTCATGCCAAGATTTCTATTTGAACAGCATCTCTATAGAATGCCAAATTGTCAACCTTTAGGAAATATCATTCTACTTCCTGTCTCTTAAAAAATAGTGAATATTCAATTTGAAACTGAATTTCTTTCCTTACACATGAATATCCTCTATTGTTCTCCTACAGTGCAGTGAGGTTTTTTTCCCCTAATTTTTGCTTGACTAACAAATGTCTGACTCTATTACTAATTTTTCTATAATACAGTTTATAATAACCTAGCAACACCTGGCATACTGTGACATAAATGAATGACATTTGATATATTTTAAATAGTTGATATTTTAAAATATTATCATTACTTTTAATAACTACTACAAACCTAATTACTTCCCCTTCCCCTCTACCTGCAAGTGCTTTCTCTACTGATTGTAAGTTGCTGACAACATGTGTCAAGTGATTAGGATCCAGACAAGGTGTATAACCTCAATTGAACATTGGCACTTGTACATTGGCACTTATATGTTTTGGCTTTTTCTTCCTTACTGTTAGCTGATGCATAGCATGCCATGTGCTAGAGTTAGACTAGCGTCTATGACACACCCAAATTCTAAAAGAAGCACTTTTAGAATCATTATTCTAGCTTTGTACCAAACCTCTCAAAAGATAATTAGCTTGCAATATTAGATTCCTTCTAAAAAGTCCGTGAAGATCAAAGGCACATTTTAAAATAGAAGCTGATGAGAACCATCTTTGTAAGAAATGAAAAACACTTACCGGAACCAGGAATTTCTTAATCTCCTCCAGTGCGTGACTCATCCGTGAGTAAGCCTCCCCAGGAGGAGCAAACACTTCAATCAACACGTGAAGTTCGTCACTCAAGTGGGCATATTTGGCTTCTCCACTCTTTCTTAGTTCTTCTTCCTGTGAAAGAAGTTATTTTTAGCCAAACAATTCCACTCATTTTGCACTGACTTCACATTTACTGAATATGACAAAAGGCTTGAAAAGCTTGAGTTATTAGAACTCATCCTTTGTAATGAGCTCAAACTCAAGGAAAAATTTTCAAAGACTTAGTTTTCACAATTGTGAGATTAATATAGTACTTACCTCACAAGATTTTTCTGGGTTTTGATTAACATTCAAGAGTAATTTGTAAACTATTTGTAAACTGTATACAGATGTTTCACTATTCCCCACATTTACCTGTAAGACCAGTAAGATAGCATCTGGTTATTTCCAGAGACAGACATAAATGTGGCTCAATGGCACACATGAATTATTCTCTCTCAAGTGGACGTCCAAGTTGTAGTAATCTACAGGGCATGGGCCTTTCTCTGTACTCTTTTCCAGAGATCCAAACAGCACACATTAACGAAGGAGAATATTAAGTACCATTTCAGACAGCATGCCATGGGAAAGGGAAAGGTTCTTTTCAAGGACACATTTCTGATGCTGAATATATTGTTTCTGTTGAGGGCCCTGGGTGTAATGGAGACTATGAATAAAGTTTCTGTCTGCATCAGGTCTTGAACATACCTAAAAGGTAAGGAATTTGCTTATCATAAGATAATGTAAGATTTAGGAGCTCAGTGCCATGAGCTATCTTCAACACAATCATTACTCAGAGTTAGTTAAAATAATTGTTAAATTTAATCGTAATAAACTGTCAACCACTGGAGGCTACAATAGCTAGATTATAATTTCAGAAACAATATCAAATAAAATACCAGATCCTTAGATTTATTGAACAAACCTCCCAGTGTCATTAGAATAGAGCTAGCTGAGCTAGCCATTCTGAATAAGAAAAATTTCTGGACAATAATAATTATATAAATAACAATTGAACACATTCTCTTCAGATATTTCTTGAGAATCACAAATATATTTGGGGAAATGTTTATCACTGCAATAAGTGCATTATCTGGAAAGGTCCTTGAAATGAAGGCCAAGAATCACAACAAATCAAAGAAAGACTGCCTAAGTAGGACTGCATCAAACTTTAGAGTTTCTGTTTAATAAAGGACACAGCTACCAAGATAAATAGAAAGCCCTCAGAATGGGAGAGGACCTTTACTAGCAATGCATCAGACAAGGGTCTCATAGCTAAAACATACTTAGAGCCCAAAAAATTAATCCCCTAAAAACAAATCCTCAAAGAAACAGCTACCCCATTAACAAGAGGGCTAAAGACTTAAACAGAGATTTCTCTGAAGATGAAGCAAGAATGGCCAATAGGCACATGAAGCAATGTTCAATGTCTCTGGCCATGAAAGAAATGCAAATCAAACCAACAGTGAGATTCCACCTTACTCTAGTTAGAATGGTTATTATCAATGAAACTAATAATAACAGATGCTGGTGAGGATATGGCCAAAAAGGAATCATATTACACTATTGGTGGGAATGTAAACTTGTCCAACCAGTATGGAAAGCAGTATGGAAGTTCTTCAAAAGACTAAACATAGAGCTTCCCATGACCCAGCAATTCCACTCCTGAGCATTTATCCAAAATAAAACTAACAAGGCCACACTAAACCTACCAGCACAACCCTGTTCATTGCAGCATTGTTTACCATAGCCAAGATATGGAATCAGCCCAGATGCCCCTCCAAGGATGGATGGATCAAGAAAATGTTGGACACATACACAAGGACTTCCACGCTTCTATCAAGAAGAATAATATTGTACCTTTCATAAGGTAATGGAAAGACTTGGGCAAAAGTACAGTACTAGACCCAAAGAAACGTATGTTGCATGGTCTCCCTAATGTTTGGTAACTAGAATGTGCATAGAAATCTACAAGTAAACACACTGGATGGGAAAATACAAAAAATATACTGGACATGGTAAATTAGACTCTAGACTCTAAACATTCATTCACACAGCGTGACCAAAGGAGGATAATCTTAGGACAGGACCACAAAGGCTCAATAATTTTGTGCATATGATCATATAAAATGATGTTTATTGCAATGAATTCTGAGAAATGGAAACATAAGAGCTTTTGTTATTTTGCTTTTTAATGCTCCTTTGTCACTCTTTTGATTTCTCAACCTTTTGTCCTATATGTTTTTCTGTATGTCTCACCAAAATGGTGAGACAAAGGTTGAGCAGATACAACAGTGATCCTCACTAGACACTATGTAAAAATGAACTGTACAACTTCTACAAGTGGGGGAGGGAAAAGCAGGGAGAAAATGAGGGAAGACGTGATGTTGTTCCAAAAGAAATCTACTCATCACCTAACTTAGGTAACTGTCACGCCTCTGTACATCACCTTTCCAAAACAACAAAAAAAACATGTCTAGTCAGAAAAAAAATGAAGGCCATAGTGTTTTCGTGTTTATATTTGGTATTAAAATTAAAATCCTGTCCTTCTATATTTTGTATGTTTATAAACAATTAATATATTGGGAGATTACTCTAGCAACCCTGTAAAAGACCAGAAAGAGTAGAGAATAAGATTAACAAAATCAGTAATGTATAAATTGAAATGTGTGAGTCCCAAGTTAACATCACCAGAGAGTGATTTCCACTGATAAAGGCATAAGAAAAGGCTGGAGAGAAAAAGTCAAAATAATGTAAGGAGGCCAGACTAAAAGCTTAGTCAGCGTGATCTTACTCAAAGTTGTATTTAAAGAGCTGTACAAAAGCTGGTGTTATTAATCTCATATAAGAACACATAGCTAGAAACCAAGCACAGTGGAAGAAGCCTGTAATCCCAGCCTGGGGAGCCTAAGGCAGGGGAATTGGGAGTTGTAGCCCAGGCCGGTCTACACAGAAAACCAGCCCAGGCTACACACAACGCGTCTCAATTTTTAAAAGTTAACTTAATCCAGTGAGACTATTCACTCTAATGCATTTGTGCTGTTAGTGTATCAAAACATGAAGAAAATCTCAGGCTAAATATTTGTTTTGAAGAAAAGTACCATCATTAATCACGAATATTTTCACACCAAGTCAAAAGGGAACATCATACCTAGTATTAGACATCACCCAGTGCTTCACCTTCAAGTTATACCCTTGGGAAAAATGTTAATTTTATCAGATTATATAGAGCAAAGTATGGTACCCAGCAGACAATATATAACTATGTTCACTTGTTAAAGAGATTTTCTTCAGGAAATTTCTCCTAGTAAGTGTTATTTTTATATTTTTATCATTTGTAATAGAATTTTTCTGACACAAATAATTCAACAACTTGGAAACTTTCCCCTTAATTCAAAATACAATGTTCATGAAAAGAAAACAATCTTGATAACCCCCTACAATGTACAGCTTTTTAAATTATGTCACACAAAATTTAAAAAAAAAACCCTGCTGTTAACATTTCCAAGTACACTTTCTTTATGTCCACTTCACATCAATAATAACAAAAGTAGTAACAATAATGATATAGAAGTCATAATTTTTATATTGCCTCTTTGATGACAAGAACGGGTAGCGCTTCTCATAGATTCTCTAGCTTTATCATCTCCACATTTTATGCCAATCTTCCATACTGTAGAAAGGAGTTATCTTTGTTACTGAAAAGCTTGTAGCACAGAGGACACATAGGTTACAAATCTTGGAGTGCGTTTACAATCTGTGGAATCTCATTTCAAAGGTCAGGCTCTTCATCACCTTCTCACTATCATATGTTACCAGTACAGGTGACTAGATGTAAGAAAACCTTTACACATCTACACTTCTGACTCTTGAAGACCTTGGCCAGTGGTCTTCGCGTTTCCTGGTGTGCAGTCCCAAGTACAAAAAATCATAGGCCCTATTCATCAAATAGGACTTCCCTTTCCAAATTTCATCTTTGCTCACGTATTCCTTGAATTTAGCTCTAAAATGATGATGATGATGATGATGGAAAAATGTCAAAGGGGCACGGTCTGGGTCTAGGGAGATCAAAAGGGTAGTGTAAGGAGGAGGACAGACGCATCCTATACGCATGCACATTAGAGTGAACCCCCTCATGTTGTTAATGAATGCTAATTCAAAAACACATAGCCAAGCAACTAAATAAATAACTCTGGACTTCTCATGTGACGATAAAGTTCAGTAGTGAGTGTGTGTGTGTGTGTGTGTGTGTGTGTTATAAACATAGTCCCTGTCATACTTCAAACACTAAAAATCTGAATGTTTAAGGCAATCTTCACATTATTCTGTGTCTTGGTCTGGAAGAATAATATAACAAAATACCATGAACTAGGTGGCTTAACCTGCAGATCCTGGTTTTTCACAGTTCTACCGTTAAAGCAATGACACAGATTATCTCCATTCTTGAGGGTTAAGGTGGCCACCTTCCTCTATGCTCACAGGGCAGAGACTAAGAGGACTCTGGTTGTATCCTGGCTTAGGAGGGCTCCAAGCTGATGAGCCTAAATTCTCCAACTACTATCACATCAGTGTCTAACACCAAGTAAGTGTTCTTGAAATCGTAACATTCAAATACATCATCATGTTATTACCTACAGTATGTTACATGGACCACATAACATTGGAAGTCCATGTATCTTGGAAGTTAACCCTGACTAGTTCAAAGGGTTAAAAGTCCCAGCTCTTCCACTTTAATAACATGTAAATCCGGGCGAATGACTTCACTGTTTGGACTTCTTACTAGTGAAGTGATGATAGGGATCAAAGAAACAGCACAGTAAGCAACGGTCGCGCGTCATTATTGCTAAGTATTATTATCGTCAATATCTCAGGTCCAAAACACATGCTAAATCACATATGAACTATAAGCGTTACTGTAATCTAAGTTCCCAATTAATTCTCCACAAGCAGTTCTTCCAGGACAGGAACAAACTAGATAATAAAAAAGCTGAAAATGTATGATATATTGTACATGTAGGCTTTATTCTCTGGTTTTAACTTTAGCAATTATTATAGTCATATTTTATCCTCAGGGTTATAATTTAGTAAAGTGCTTTTTGCAAGCTTTCTCTTCTCAATACCACAGGGAACTTTTGTTTAATATAAATCCTCTTCGGATATAAACGTACCTATTGTCTCCATAGCTTTCACCATCCAGAAATTCAAATAAACACATTTATTATTTATACAGTAGCCTGAATATGATTTGTCTGCATCTTCAATTTAAAAGCACTTTTAAATAGAGATATGTGGAAATTCTTCTAAGCCATATAGATGAGTTACTCAAATACTGCACACATTACTAGGTACATACTCAGACCAGATACAGAGGGAGTGGGTGGATCACCTCAGGTCTATGTGTCTCTGAAGTTCCAATCATACCACCTGAGTTACACAAGCTAAGGCTGGTCCCTGTTCCAAGTGATCAGAAATGGAAGAGGGGTACTCTTTTACTGTCCCTCCATTAACACTCCCTAAATTGGCAAAAAGGTCTGACGGTGAGTGAACCAAGGATGGCATGGGAAAGAAATAAGGGAAGCCCAGGACTTTCAGTAAGATGGGTGAACTTCACTAACAGGTGTAGATGGCAGGAAAGCTAATTTAGGAAATTCTGGATTCCAAGAGGGTACTCTAAATTCACAAACTGTAAGTCAGAGCGGTCTGAAATAGTGTCTGGATGAAATTACAACGCCCTTTTCACTCTTCAAGGAATGGAATGAACAGGAAGGTTGTGTCTTTCCTTTGCACTGGCATATGAGACTTGTGCTTACAAAGTATTCATAGGTCAGGTGCTTGGTAATAAGGAATTCACTAACGTTTATTTCAAGGGAATAACATATTATGAAAACACAATTGTGTAAATGAGCTTCACTAACTTCTTTCTTGCCCAATGGAATGCTAACGGGATCCTGAGAGTAACTGGGGAGAGAGATGCACTGAAGGGCAGTACCATCTGCGGTCTCTCCTCCTCTAGAAGTACTTGATTCCAGTACTGGACCAACGATGAGACAAAAAACAGGGAGAGCCTGGCACTCAGAACTGTGGGCTCTGGAAGGAAGGGCACAGGGAGTCCTGGCTCTCCTTGGCCTCTGAGCTGTGAAGAAACCAAGAAGCAAGTTGACTCTAAGGCTCAGGGAGTGAACATGGCAGAGGTGTCAGTAGAACCCCCCCTTCCGGAAGAGTGAGGATACTTCTGCTCTCAGTGCTCTAATAATTAATTGTATCTCTATTTCCATGTCTATATCAAAGCCAATAAATAAAAGGAACAAAAGGCTAACCTTCTGTGAATGTAAGTGAAGAGCTTCCTCTTCCTCTGTTTTCTCAAAGAGCTTGCTAGGAAAGTTGCAATTGTAACTGTTTTCCCCTTTCCTAAGTGAAGATCACCCTTCTGCCCCCGCCGCTTTCATGAGCTACCAACACAGGCACTATCCCTTTGAAGTAAAAAAATGGGAGAGCAATAGGTGTGTCTCCCAGTCTCTGTGCAAGGACAGAGCTGAACTCTAATGGCACACTGCTCCATGCTGCAGAAGAAAGGATGTTTTTCCTGTGGATGAAGGTAACTGGCACATTCAGACAGGCACTCAATTACCAGGCAAAGTTAGGGTGAACTGCCTGTGACAAAATTATATGCAAACAGTCCTGTCCTGTCCTCTTACTGGACTGTTTATCTTGAGACCATGAATGCAATATAATGGTGGCTATATAAACTGTTTTTGCACTCTTTCCTGGATTGCTGCAGGCACCCCATCTGGTTCAATTCTCACTTCGCGTAAAATTGCTTGCATTGCCTATGTAGAAGGGATTCACACATGGGGATAAGATGTTTTGGGGTGGTGGATATTGTTTGTAATGTTGAAGATAGAACCAAGGGACATGTGCATATAAGACTTATTTTAATTATGGCTCCCCATTTCCCAAGAAGCAAAGGCTCACTAGCATTTAGATTCCAAAGCATGGATGCAACACAGTAAGTTCTTGCTAAATCCTGTCTGAAGAAGAAATGAAATGCCTTGGGAAAGAAGGGTGGGAGACATGGTATCACTGTGAGGGAAAGGTACTTCACGGACTGTGCTCCAAGCAGCTTAAAACCTTTTTTATGGGAACAAAAACTGTGGTTGTGAAACTAAAAAGGTGAACTCTAATTTTTTCGAAATTCAAATAAGGGCCAATTGAACAAAGCTAATTAATGAAGCTACCAAGGCTTTCTCGTGGAGTGGAAAGTTATAGGCATTATGATACTATACAGCCAATAAAAAAACTTGTAAAACACAAACCAAAGCAAAAAATAACATCACTACCTACTTGGGAATGAATTTACAGAAAAGATTATTTTTAATTTTGAATCTATTTAAAAATAATTGAAAGCTGGGCACTGGTGACTCAAGTCTATAATCCTGGCTACTCAGGAGGCTGAGATCTGAGGATCGCGGATCAAAGCCAGCCCGGGCAGGAAAGTCTGTGAGACTCTTATCTCCAATACACCACCAGAAAAGTGGACGTGACCTTCACATAGGGAGGAAAAGCTTTGATGAATGATACACACATGTCTCAGTGGAATGACCAGCACACAGTAAGCATTTAATAAATGCAAAGTATTATTGCATTGCAGATTCATAACATTAAAGTCAGGAGTTAATGGAAAGGTACGAATGAAACAGTCAATGGGTATTAATTAAGCAAAACTGACTGTGGGATGGCTGAGGAAGTGGCAGAGAGCTCGGCTAAAGCAGATGGCTCAGAACCAAAGAGGAATGGTGCAGAGACGGACTCGAGGAAGGGTAAAACGTGGGGGAAGGGCTATGGGCTATACCAGGGATACAATAAAATAAGGAAAACTTGGGAGCCCCACATCGTCTATCCTAAAAATTATTTTTATTTGTAGGTATATGATTTAATTTTGAAGTCAAAAATTATTTATGTGATCTAGATATTCAGGTAAAACCAAAATTCATTCTTCAATGAAGGTAGTTGAAAGAAAAACAATAACATGTTTCAAATTTCAGTATTCTAAATGGCTATGCTCAACATAGTCCATTAAACATGAGGAATATGTCAGTTCTCAATTCCATTAAAAAGGTAATTGCCACAAATAGTGAATAGCTGACAGGCGCCGGCGACTCGGGGCTGTCATCCTAGCTACTCAGGAGGCTGAGATCTGAGGATGGCAGTTCAAAGCCAGCAGGGGCAGGCTATGAGACTCTTATCTCCAATTAATCACCAGACAACCGGAAGTGGCGCTGTGGCTCAAGGGGTAGAGCGCTGGCCTTGAGCTGAAGAGCTGAGGGACAGCGCCCAGGCCCAGAGTTCAAGACCCATGACTGACAAAAAGTAAAAGATATTACACATAGCTAAGTGAGGCCTTAATGATGTAAGGTATTAATGTTGGTTGAAATTAGTTTCATCACATATGCTTTCATTTTAAGTTGCTGACACAGCACAGGTATGTAGTCCCACGTGGCTCCCTGACAGGGGCTTCAAGCATTTCTACAGTTAACAGGTGGTGCTCTGTAACAGCTGGCCTTCTCTCCACACTGAATTCTGGCAGAGCTACCACTGCCACCACTAACCCTGATCCTATTCAACAAGTTCTCCACAAACAAGTTCACTTATCATAAACAGCCACCACGCCAGCCAGGCCCTAACCTCCCAGATCAGATGAACCACCATGGTGTTGGCCAGACCCTGACCTCCTGAATCAGATGACCCACCATGGTGTCGGCCAGACCCTGACCTCCCAGATCAGATGAACCACCATGGTGTCGGTCAGACCCTGACCTCCTGAATCAGATGAACCACCACTGTCCCAGCCAGACCCTGACCTCCTGAATCAGATGAACCACCACTGTCCCAGCCAGACCCTGACCTCCTGAATCAGATGAACCACCACTGTGCCAGCCAGACCCTGACCTCCCAGATCAGATGATCCACCATGGTGTCGGTCAGTCCTTGACCTCCTGAATCAGATGAACCACCATGGTGTCGGCCAGACCCTGACCTCCTGAATCAGATGAACCACCATGGTGTCGGTCAGACCCTGACCTCCTGAATCAGATGATCCACCATGGTGTCGGCCAG
>NW_012267260.1:454070-454391 GCF_000151885.1 Dipodomys ordii | reverse complement strand
GTGTCGGCCAGACCCTGACCTCCTGAATCAGATGACCCACCATGGTGTCGGCCAGACCCTGACCTCCTGAATCAGATGATCCACCATGGTGTCGGCCAGACCCTGACCTCCTGAATCAGATGAACCACCATGGTGTCGGCCAGACCCTGACCTCCTGAATCAGATGAACCACCATGGTGCCAGCCAGACCCTGACCTCCCAGATCAGATGATCCACCATGGTGTCCGCCAGACCCTGACCTCCCAGATCAGATGAACCACCATGGTGTCGGCCAGACCCTGACCTCCTGAATCAGATGAACCACCATGGTGCCAGCCAGAC
>NW_012267260.1:353862-453301 GCF_000151885.1 Dipodomys ordii | reverse complement strand
GCCAGACCCTGACCTCCCAGATCAGATGAACCACCATGGTGTCAGCCAGACCCTGACCTCCTGAATCAGATGAACCACCACTGTGCCAGCCAGACCCTGACCTCCTGAATCAGATGACCCACCATGGTGTCGGCCAGACCCTGACCTCCCAGATCAGATGAACCACCACTGTGCCAGCCACACACGGGCAGGATGCATAGTCTCCTGGGAAACCCACCCCTGTGTAAACAGCTGCTTGCACTCAAGGGTTCCCATATGCTCTTGATAGGTTCTGCAGCTGTGAGGACTGAGAAGAGGCAGGTTACCTCTAGCTTCCAGGTTGGAAGGGACTTGAACTGGTTGTAGACTATCCGCTAAATTCTCTCAGCCTGTGGTTTAAAAGAATATCTTCACAGTACAAAAAGCTACATGAGACACAACATGCCTCCAGTTGACTCAATCTTCCTCCCTCCTAAGCAGAAAGTGCCTGAGAGATGTAAGAGTTGCTTCTCACTTCCTATATGCTTCTCATTTGCCACCAGGCAGCTTCTTGAGGTCATTTTTACCTCATCTCTGATGTCAGGGCCAGAGTGCTACCCCCATGACTTCCAGGGTCCAGGCTTCTCACCAGCACTAACTGTGATCTGACACAGCGGCGTGCCTTTTAATACAGCCATGAGGTCTGGGCCCTGCACTGCCTAACATCAGACACCTCTAGCAGTATGGCACAATGCCACTGCTCCACGAACACCAGGGCACTAGTTCACCAAAGGCCACAGACATAGCTAGAGACATTACAGTGTTGGGCAAAAACTGGAGCAGGAGGGAAGAGTAGAATATTTCCCATCACACTCACTTCCTGGGTTGCAAGTCTCACTACATTGCTTTGGCTGAGTACAAAATTAAGTGATTGTTTAGTGAAATTTGAGTGACACTGATGATTGCTATTTCTAAAACCATGTGATTGAAATGGGAGGAAATGTGTGAAATATGTAGTCATTGCAAGTAAGTTTTAATAAAGTATTACTTCACCAGCTGGCTTTTAGATGTATGCCTATGCTAAATGAGTTCCTGCACATTTTTCCTAATTTCAATAAGTTCATTTCACAGAAGTTTGATTAGAATCAATTATGCTCGTAAATAATGGATAAATGTGCTGGCAGAACTTCATGTCCTCCTTAGGGTAGAAAAAGAACACTTGTTTTCTTTCAGATTTTTTTAATTTGATCTTTTAATTGAGGTTTTAAGTTTTGTCATAGGAACTCTGCAATCTGTCAACATTCCAGTTCTAAGTTGTTCTGTAAGTAAATGAGATTTGTTACATAGAAGTCTAGACCGAACTAACTGTACTATCTGATTCCTCCTGAACATTAAATAACATTAGCCAGACAAAAGTAGTAAGACATCAAAAAGAAAAAATATAATTTAATTCATATAGCTATGAATGAGTTAAAATATAATTTTAACAATGTGAAATTCAAATAATTTTACTGTCATAAACACTAATTAAAAAGTTCCTCATTCTTAAATAACATATAACATTTCACTTGGGTTATAAAATTATTCTCTGAACTGAAAAATTTAGATTTTTAACATCTATTCATAAAATATTTTGACTGTAATTGTTTTGACAGCTGTCTATATAATTGTCATATAATCAGTGAATTGAATTAATCAGATTATAATTAAAACAATGAGAACCTAATTTCATTTACAAAAAATCTTAATGATATCTATTTAACTTTACCAACTAAGATATCTGACAAGGCAAAAATGTATCAAAGGAAGGCTAAAGATATTTACAATAAGAAACCATAATCATTAGATGGACTTAAGGGTGGGCAGGGTTGACTATTTAATGCAGGTTTTAATTTGTATATTATGAAGCCATACTATTTCGTGCATACACTTGAATTTACCTTTGATGAATTTATTCTAATGTTAAAAATAGCTACTTATATACTTGAAAACACTTGTATCTGAAATATAAATTATCTGATAATGTAGTAACATTTATATGAATGGTATTAGCACGTCTTCTCATTTTCTTTCACTTTGTTTTATGGAGACAGGGTCTCAGTAGGTTCTGCAGGTACCATAGAACTCACTACATAACCCAAGCTGGACTTGAGCTCAAGTCATTCTGTCCTTGATATCCAGGGTACTGGGACTACAGGAATGAATATGACACCTACCACAATGCTTTACTTTCAATCATTTGTGTGTTATGTTTAGAGTGTGTTTCTTGTAGGTACAACTAAATCTTGTGTGTAAATCCAATCTGGTAATCTGTTTTTAATTGAAATTTTCTAAACATATGATTAAATTGTTTCACCTTGTTTACATTTGTTCTATCTGTATCCTTTTTACCATTTGCTCTCCATTCTTCCCCCATTTTGATTATTTGCATATTTTTTTGCCTTTTATCTCCTTGGACCAACTTCTATAATTTTCTAAATAATTATGACATCTATATATAGCCAATATTCCCTCCCATTTGGGATGCTATTTTATGACAAATCATATCTGATTTCCACAAAACTATTTTCAATCTGCATTCAAATTTTTAACTCATTCCTTAAATATTATAGTGATTGAATCCAAATCAATATACACAATCAAGAGAAAATTTATAGTAGACAAAATATAATGCATACAGTAGCAGATGGAGGGCCATACTGCATTTACCTGGGGAAAAGCTTACGTTCTTCACCAATTCTAGTCACTGCACTGTAACAATTTACTTCAGTGTCTATCTAGATCTCTGAACCTCTTGTTTTTTAGTCCTATCTCAGTAGTGTCTATAAACATGACAAGTGTCACTTCAAATAAAGACATAAATACCTCATTTGCACAGGAGATATTTGAAAGTATAGTACAGGGTCTGAGGATTTGGACAACTGTGAACAGGAAGTTTGTTTACTAATTGGATAATCATTACCATAAGGCTAAGAACCCTCATGTTGCTTTGTTTTCTACAAGCCTCTCACTGCACTCAGGAGTGCTCTGGTTTACCTACCAGAGGTGGGGGCAGGAACGGGGAAACTTATCTCACAGGGGAAGGAGGCCAGGGACCAACGCCTAATTTGTCTAATTTGCTCACAATCTCCCCCGTTCTCAATCATATTTTAAATGAAGTTGACCCTAATTTGTCTGAGAAAAAATCTTTCTATAACAACTTCAAGCTTGTATTTCTGAATAAAATTTTGTGACTGTTACAGGATAATAGTTAAAAATTTTATATCAAACTTCTCACTGATATCAAAACAAAGTAATCTACGAATCAAGTCTGTGTGTTTTGTGAAAAGCTAAGGCTAAAAAGAATACTAGAAAAATATACGGTTTTACCATTATGATTTAGCCATAAACAATAGCATAGAACGGTTGATCATTTTTAACATTCACAGAATTGAAATGTCTTTAGCATATAGAAATCAGCATGATTCTGACAGGGTAATGGTTCAAAACAAGAGCACTCTGCTACTTGACAACCAAAGGTTAGCTGTCCAAGATGTCCTCATACATCCATTACTATAGGCATCTATATGTTGAAGGTTAAAATATGAGGGTACACCAACAGACCTATGAGAAGGATGAGGATCACACATTGGTCAGTGCCTTCAGGAGTCATGTTAGTTAGACACGAATTGGATGCTGATAGAATAGACAACATTAGAACCTGGCAAGGGAAACAATTTTGTCAACTGGTAAAAGGAAACTAGGAAGATAAATCTAGGGAAAAATTAAAGGACATCTGGAAAAGAAAGATATGTTCCACAGAAGAGAAGTTATATCATATGCTTGATCAGGAATTAGGAAAATTCTTGCTCCAATTTTAGGTTCTACGTTAGAAAATGATTTCACTTCCTGAGACAGAGATGGTTAACAGGAACTGCTTCCTGGAGGTCAGGGAGCTTGGGTGGACAGCCCATTGGTCTAAACGCCACGGTCCATCTAGCGAATGTGTTCATGTCCTGACATCCCCATTTTTCAGCAGTCACAATCTGATACAAACTTACAGTACTAAAATTTTCAAAGAATTATTTGTATGCTATATCCATAAAATTAATATAAAAATTACAACTATTATTTACATTTTGCTTTTATTTTCATTTTAAATACTTCCACAGAATTTGTTTTGCTACTGTTCTCTGTATCTTGATAAGTTTACGATCATCCTCTTTGGGTTAATGTTTAAAGAGCTAATTATTTTCCTTCTTTGTTCCCCCCTTTCTCTTTCCTTCCCTCCATCTGTCTCTCAAACTCTCTTTCCCCTCTCCCCTACACTCTACACTAGTTTGTATTATTTTTGTAACTAGTTTTTTTCAAATGCAAAATGAATATTGGTTATTACTCTAAGGTTTCTAGAGTTGCCTGTATGTAAAGGACTAACAAAAACTTTCAAATGAAGCAAATACATGATTCTTCCACATGATCACTGTTATGTGAACTTTTTTTTTACACTTTGTTTACAGTGTGAATGAAGCTGGGGTATATTTGTAATCTGAGTAATTTGAGAATGGTTGATAAAATCACTTTCCTTAAAATTGCTAGCATATAGGAAAGTTCAATCTGTAAATGAAAATGCAAACTGTACTATAACTTTAAAGCATCTTTGTAGAAATGTGTATCTTCAAAGTACTAAATGATTGTTTTCTGAAGGGTTCATCTATATTCAGCTCCATTACCAAGGCATGAAGACAAAGATCAAATGTAAGCTGCACAGATAAAACAAAAGTGAATATGGCACATTAATAGACCTGTGGATTTTCATAAAGAATTCGTCTCCAAGATTTTCACAAGAAAAGTAAGTACACAAAATGCTAATCTCATAGACATTGATAAAATCCTTAGCATTATATGCACATATTACATTTTTTATTTTTAAATGAATGTGCATCTCTGCTAAAAAAAAATCATGAGAGAAAACAGATACTCTTAAGTATTCTCATCTGAAATAAGCCCTCTACCTTCCCTTAGAGGTAAAAACCCCTTGGAGTCTCTATACAAAGACTTTCATGGAAGTTAATGATCAAAGTTTAATTTTAGGGTAGAGAAGGAAAGTGAGAATGGACTTCTTTGGTGCAGCCACCAGGCTCAACTAAACTGTGAAAGTTGAGAAAAAGGAAATCTGCTTTCACATCAGATGTGAGGGAGGAGATGCAGACCTACAGGGCTACCACTCCTGTGTACCAGGAAAGAGACAGGCTCCGGCAGCATCTGCCAGAGCCTGATGTAATTCACCATGAGCACTCCCTGGGAACCATATGATTTTATAAAGTGTTAATCCCAGAGTGTACAATTCTTCAGAGAAGGTTACATTTTCCTCTTGGTTATAGACCTGGAAAATGTCACAGCTAATTACATGGAAATATTAGACATTGGTGAATCAATTTGGTAGAACTAACTTGGTGCAGATGGCTTCATTTATCTAATAAATCTATTCTTGGAGAAATCAGAATTTCAGTTTAATCCTGGATCCTAGGCATCCCTAGTAAGGGCCAAACTGGAAAAAAGAGCTCCAAAATCTTAGAAATGAGTATTTAAGGTATTAAAGAGCCCCTCATGAACAATGAGTCTTTCCTAGACATAATACATGTTACTAATGTCAACTAAACATATCCTCATTATCCTGGCATTTTTTCTCCTCACTCTTTGGTGAACACATCCACACAGAAAACAACTAAAGTGATCTCAGTAATTTCACTAGGGTAAGAAGTTGGTGATTTCTCTGATGTTCTCTGCAGTATAAGTAACAATAGCTAGAAAACAGCGCTCTCAATTTTTCAATGGAAGTTCTAAAAGCCCAAAGAAATGTTCAATTGTTTGTGACAACTCTACTCAATTAAGGAATGGTTCCAGTATTTGTGGCTGAGGTAAGTAGACTGCTATTCAACTTCCCTTCATCTGACTTGTAAAGGACAAATGAACAAGGAGACAACTGGACACTAATCCCAATAGACACTGAAGATAACGAAATTCAGAAGCCCAAGTAGTGCAGATGAAGCATGTCAGCTGAGCACAGGACTTTCCTCCTGAGCTGTACCTCCCGAGTCCCTGCAGAGCCAGAACAAGCTGCCCCATTTCTCAGGATAAACACAACCACAGTCCTTTTGTACAAGGCTTTCCTGGAGGGTAGTCACTTGAGAGGACACGGAGGTGACTGGAAAATGGAACGGGACACAGTCAGATGAGGGAAGGTGGTGTGGTGGGGAGACAGCAGCCCACAGCAGCACACTGTGTATCTACCAAGAACATGAAAACAAGCTTGGGCCGGGCTGGCTCAACGTAATGATACAGCAAAGGAAACATTCGATCCACAGATACTGTATATAAGCAAGGAAATACCGCAGTGTGCCTCATAACTATGCACAATTAAACTTTTAAGGGCACTGAAATATTAACTACTTTGATCTATCATTATATGCTGTATCCACCCACAGAATTATCTTGGATGCACACTACATCACAGAAATAAGTGCAATCTATAATAATAACTTAAAATCCCCCAGGACAAATATCATTATTGTTAAATTTTTAGTTGGCTATTCCAACTTGGTGAGACATTAAAATTACTCACAAACTTAAAATGTATATTCAATTATGCAATTACAAAATAAACTATTTAAAAACCTTTTCTTTTGGGCTGGGAAGGTGGCTCAGTGGTAGAGCGCTTGCCTTGCATGCTCGGCCCCGGGTTCGATTCCCCAGCACCACATAAGCAAAAAGAAAAAAAGCCGGAAGTGGTGCTGTGGCTCAAGTGGTAGAGCACTGGCCTTGAGCTGAAGAGCTGAGGGACAGCACCCAGGCCCAGAGTTCAGGCCCCATGACCGGACCCCCCAAAAAAAAACACACCTTTTCTTTTTCCTGCTAGACTGATGATATCCTCACATGGGTCTACCATTTTGCTACCAAGTTTTGGACAAAGCAGAGATAAGGTCCAATGTAAAAAAAACAAAGAAAATTAATATTTTAAAGACCAAGTATGTGACACTGAACTTCAGAAGTTACATATGCTTTGAATTTATTCACCATAGAACTAGAAGGATTTTGTGAATAATTAAAGCTTGCTATTAAAGAAAATGATGGTTACTGCCCATATGAAGCACTGCAGGTGAAGGTACGGGATATGTGGTACTGATAACACAAAGTACACTGCTAACACAAAAGTGATGTATGAATGTATGCCCTGAAAGTGCACAGCCATAAAATTCTGCTTCCACATTCTTCCCAATTTAGGTCACTAAGAAATATAAGTGTACAAATACATAGCAAGGAATCTTGATGCTTTGTGTATTGTATGAATTAATCTCTCTCTATATTTCACCAATAAGAAAAGTAAGAAGTAACTAAATGACATAAGAAGCAGTTAATACTCTCAGTAAAAAGGCATATGATTATTTTCTGGGTCAGAACAAATATTTGATCATCTTTACTGTTCAAAGAGAGAGCTAAAAAAAGGCTACTGAAATATTGGACTAGGGTAGTGCGGTACAGTCTATTTTCCTCCTAGGATTCTTCTAGATTTCTTAGTAAATGCTGAGCCCTTACGTTGTCATAAAGTTAAGCCAGGGTTACAGGGAAACGGGAACTACTTCCCTAACTAACCTCCAGTCTCATGGCGTTAAACCAGACATTCAAAAGCAGAGAGACTTTAAGCCAGCTTTATGACTACACTTTTTATCATAAAGATGCTGTAGAGAGGGATTACAGTCACATGAGTAAGGTAATGAGTACATTCCTTGTTGAACATTGTTACCCACTCTTTTGTTTACTCCCGCTATCCCTACCCTCCTCCACCTCCCCCACCTTCTCCCAAGGCTGTAAAGTTCATTTCTGACATAGTGTCTTGTGAGTATCATTATTGCCATGGGTCTGCCTGTATCCTTCTTTGAGCATGCTGTCATTCCCCTTCACTTCCCCAAATCAGATAAATGTATATACAAGATGGAGGGTACCGGATTCAAAGACAGAGATTGCTAGGGATAAACCAATGGAAAAAGAAAAATGAAACTGAACAACAAGAAAGAACTAGATACAGTACATTGGCAACAACAAGGTCAACAACCAAAAAAACAAAAAGAAAAGAAAAAGAAAAGACTGTTTCCGTGTCTTGGAGTTCACTTCAACTAGCATCATTTGTATGGTCATATGTACACAGCTATTGAGCTATTATGATTCTCTGCGCAGGACTACCCTAGGCATATACTATGTTTTTTTGGGTCTGGCTTACTTCACTTAATATGATTTTTAACTAGAACTTCTTCATGTCTTCTCTTCTATCAAGAATTCTAAAATCTTTGAATTTCCTCTTTTGGAACTTTCTTCCCTTATTGCAAATTTAAGATAAAACTTTGGCATATACTTTACTAATTTAGCAGTAGAGTCAAATTCACAGTAAGATGTGAGTCAACAAAAAGGGAAAAATCAATTATCCAAGTGTGTGCATGGGTGCACATGCGTGTGCGCGCACACACACACACACAGCAAAACCAGTCACCCCCCACATGCACACGCACAGCAAAACAACCCCAACTTTCAGGGCTGCAATGTTTGCCATTCAATAATAACTATTTGGAGAATTGGTAACAGTGTGGGAAATAATTTAATATCTTATATAAAGTAGTGGTAATGAGTTCTAGTTACCTATCACTGCATGACTAACCACATTAAAGTATTCTAGTTCTGATTTTTAAATGCTGAATTTCTAGAAATGTCCGTTATCCTGTGTCTTTAGTGGTTTAATGAACAAAACAGCCCTGCAATGTGATAGGGGAGGCAGTGGTTCCCTCACCCCCCTTCTTAGGAATCGGGTGCAGCAAAGCTGAGGGGCAAGGGACAGTGAAGGGAAAGGCACCACACAGTAAGTAGCATTTTAACACCTTTTCTTCATTTAAGCCATGGCTTACCACTAGGATATCAGATCCCTGAAAAATGTCTAATAGCAGGTGTTAATTACAATGATTAAAACGCATTTAATTGTGACTAAAATTAAACTAGAACAAAATTAATGACTTAGGATAATACATAGTTCTTTAAAAACCCTCCCTCCTCTTTCTCCCTTTCTAACAGTCTTTGGTGGGTTTCATATATGGGGTGAATTTGATCAAAGTACACTGTGTGCTTCAAATATCACTGCAACGATGCCTTCATACAATTAATTTATGCTAATAAAAATTTAAAAGATAATGTATCTTTGATTCATAATACATAAAACATTGCTAAGGTCATTGAAGCCCATGAAAAAAAAAAAACTAAGCCTGGATAGGTTTATAGCTTTCATTTATATTTTCTTCCTAAAGTCAAAGAATGACAAATTACTCATACCTGAAAAGGACAAAAATTTGAACATGAAAATTTTAGTTCACAAATACGATCAAGTATTTTACTCTCCAACTCACATTCTTCATTTAGCTTATAATTATTTGATCACTCACAGCCAAATACATAATGTTTTGAAATTATGTACTGATATAACATTAAAACTTGGGTTTCATTGTGTGCACCTGACAGATGTTTACATAATACCATATTCCTTATTTATTGTGCTATTTCTCAGGCAGAATCTTTTAATCTGATGTATCAACCTTTTAGAATTCAGGCAAGAGAAATAGAGGAAAGCAGTTGAGCAAAACAAAAATAAAAATCCATCAATGTCATTTATATATTTCCTTGTCCTTCATAAACTTGAGTGACATTTCAGCAAATTTTGCATATTTTGCTGTCTCAGTCCTAATGAGCTTGGACTCTCTTCTGCAGAAGAGAAGTTGAGAGTAAATGTTGTTGATCTTCTGTGCACTTTATTAGGGATACAGCTAAAATGAATGACAGAATGCCTGGACTCCTAGTTTCCTAGGATTATAAAGTGCTTTGGTGTTCTGGCTATTAAAGAGTTGAAAGAGGAGTCTACAAATGCGATCACTGGTGATTGACAAGCGCTGAGCGTGGCGCTGTCCCTTCAGGATTTGAGAGACTAGGAGAACTTTTGATGTTGGGCAGAGCCCAGCAGCCAAATGAGAGGAGGATGGATGGCGTGGGGCTCACCAGGCAGCCACTTCTCTTTGAAGGTTTCTAGTTGATGAAAATCAACCTTGCCATGAAATCAGAAAGGACTTACTAAAGGAGCCATCACCAAATACAGAAGATATATTATAAAATAGAAACCGAATGTTATTAGCACATCAAAGACAGAAAGGATTTGCCTTGAGAATTATCATATGTTTTCAAAGAAGCTACCCCACACTGCACTTTCTACATATGGTCACTAGCACCCTTCAGTAGTGCATTCCCTAAGTTCAACCAACCCTACTAACTGAAATGCCAACAGGTCTTTCGTTACCATCTCATTACGCTAGCCACTTGTGGCCTCTAGAAGGACAGCGGTAGGTCAGTGGGTAAGGAATTTGCTCTCAGGTGCTCTTGCTCCCCATTCTTGCTTGGCATGTACTCTTGTAACGGAGTGCACCCAGTTCCCCTAAGTCTGGACACAAGGTATATCTACTGAAGCTACAACTCTGTGGTTATTTACAACCAACTGACCATGTGAATATGTAGGGCTTAGTCCTGAAAGTAATTTCTGAACTGTTAGTCAATTTCTTAAGGAGCTTTAAAATAGTGCACATACTATGCAGTTTACTTTATTTTATTGTAAAGGCATTGTACAGAAGGGTTGCAGTTACACAAGAAAGGTAATAAGTACATTTCTTGTCATGCATTTTACTTCCTATATTTCACCAAGAGTATCTTTTAGCCTCAAAATCTGAAATTTTTTCTAGATGGTTTTAGATAGTATGTCAGCTCATCCCTTGGGGGGGGGGTCTAACCATACGTAGGCTTTTGCAGTTGGGGTTAGTTGTATACTACATTTTATTTTGGTTTGGATTTTGTTTCCTTTCTTTGCATAAAGAGTTGTTTTGATAGGTATAATTAAAGAAAAAGGCAAGTTTCCCAATTATTACCTATTAGAACTAGTTTCTGTTTATTATTATTATTATTGTCATCTATTCATTTGATAAACCTTAAAATATCCTATTTTTCTACCAGTGGGTTAGAAGGAGTACCAGATATAAGTGAATAAACGTTAATGATTCTGTAATTCCCAATCCAAATGATGACCCGTTCCCTACTTTTAAAGAAAATGTTAGATTTAATTAAACAGTACATATAATTTGATCACAAGCTTTAAGAAGGCTGAATCATGTTATCATGCTGAATCTGCTCCTAAGCAGATAGCTGATATGGAATGAAACAATCTATATCTATTGCTGAACAAAGGTTAGGTTGATAAATTTGTTATTTTCTAAAGAGTTGTCTGATTAAAGGAGATTGCTATCCCAAGCACACAAGTAGAACCATAGAATACTGCAAGTATGATGAACTGGATAAAATGTAACAAACACTTGCTGTTGATCGTTTCTACTTCCAGTCAAATCCAATACATTTTGAATAAACACTGCTCATTTTTGCATCTTTATACAATCAGGCCAACTTGAGAAGATGGATGGACAGGTACTGATAATATCAAAGATCAATGATAATAGAAGGATTTGACCAATCAAGAAATTCAAAGAAAACTCCTAGGAAAACAGTAAATAAGCATGAAAACCCATGGAACACCTTCAAAAGACCAGAGCTATGAAGTGGGGAAAGGGAAGGAAGGTATGAGACCAAATCTATGAATGATGGGCATAAAAGGAGGAGGAGAGATACTCGACGATGGGATGTAAAGATATTGAACAAAAGAACAGCAGGACAAACCACAATGTTGAGACAGAGGTGTCTAAGTCAGGGGTCTTTCAAAATATCAAACAGGCAATATCAGAATAGAAACACCATAAAATATACTTTAAAAACTGAATATACATACACACACATACACAAAACAAAAAACAAATTTAAAAGCTACAAGAAAAAAGCAATGAGTCACAAATAAATTAAAACTCAGAAAAATAACAACAAATACTTCAACAGAAGCTCTGAAAGCAAAACGGCTTATAATGATATCTTCCAACCATAAAAGCAGAGTCACATAGATTAACATCCTCAGCACAGCTGTCCTTCATAAGCATGAAAGAGAAATAAAAATCTTCCATGTTACACAAACCTAAAGGAATTCATTATCACTAAGAAAGATACTTAAAGGAATCCTATAGATAGAATAGAAAGCTAAATAGAATAGGA
Organism: Dipodomys ordii; assembly: GCF_000151885.1. Lineage (NCBI taxonomy): Eukaryota > Metazoa > Chordata > Mammalia > Rodentia > Heteromyidae > Dipodomys > Dipodomys ordii. The sequence goes on along the minus strand of NW_012267260.1, from coordinate 441,142 downwards.
AACTGAGTGCCACCAAGAAAATATAGGAGAGAATAAATCCAACTGAAAAGTATATTATCAAAAGAGGAATAAAAATGAAGCAAATAACACAAAAAAACAAAAAGTGACAGCAAATATTATTCTCTTTTTTTATACTAATACTGAATATCAGTGTTCTCAGTTCATTAGGAACAAATTTCTATAGGGGATAGTTGTTTTTCTTAAATGTTGTATTCTGACACAAAGTAATCACTATTGCTCTATAAAACAGTAAATCATGTAATTCAGTTTTGAATGAAATCACATCAAAAACAAGACTTTTCCAGGTGCTGGTGGCTCATGCCTATAGTCTTTGCTACTCAGGAGGCTGAGATCTGAGGACCATGGTTCAAAGCCAGCCCAGGCAGAAAAGTCTGTGAGACTTTTATTTCCAATAAACCACTCAGAAAAAGCCAGAAGTGGTGCTATGGCTCAGGTAGTAGAGGGCTAACCTTGAGCAAAAGAAGCCAGGGACAGCATCCAATCCCTGAGTTCAAGCCCCAGAACTGACGCACAAAAATAAAAACTATACTTTATATATTTCTTAGTTTATTGTGAGTTGTTCAGTATCACTGAAACAAGTCAAGAATAACCAAGTTTGGTTTTTTTAGATCTGCGGATAAGTGTCTGAAATTACTTTACATAACACGATCAAAAAGAAATAGAGCAGAGAGATTAAAAAGAGTGATATAATTCATGCAATTAGATGATACAACTAAAGAAAGAAATAGCATTCAGCTATAGCATTAAAGAAAATGAGCGAGCACAGATGTACAGAATCATAGTATAGAGGGTCTGAAGGTGAAGAGTTTTGATAGCAACCTACAGAACAGACGACACAGAATGACAGTGTAGAATACATGATCTCAAGGACTGTGGGAAGTAACTGATTCTATCATGACTGAGAGGACACCAAAACAGCAACAGGACGGTCTCGGAACAGGCTGCACCTGACTCCAGTATTAAAGTAACCCTATAGAATGTGGTAAAGATCAAGTTCAGAGTTCAGTACCTTTGCTTTATCTCTCATTGATCCTTTTCCCAGAATAGACATTTTAGCACCTGTTTCTTCCTGAAGCCTCTTCAAGGAGTTTCCTCTTGGTCCAAGCAATTTCCCCACAAAATTGAACTAGGAGACAAAACCAACAAATGTCTGATTAACTATAATAAAAATGTGTTTTGTACCAAGAATAGTTGAAGATTTATTAGGTTTTCTTCAACTTTTCCATTTAGAAGACTTACTCCATAAATACCAAGACATCCATGCAAGTATTTCAGATCTTCAATCCAAGACCCATTTTTAATTGGATATCCCTTCTTAAAGGAATGCCAAAATCAGTACAAGGTTAAACACTGTTTACTTCTCAATCAGTTACTTATCAGAAGAAATGAGGAGAATCTCACTGGTCTGCAAACTTTGTAAACAGGTATTTCTTTTCAAATAGATGATCAAAATAAGAAATGAGGACAGAAATGGTGGTATATACCTCCAGCTTTAGCTCCTTCTGAGTCTGTGAGAAGACAATCACAAGTCGGAAGGCAGTCTGAACAAAGCTAGTGAGAATGTATCCCACAGATAAATATAAAAATAACATAGCCAAGGCCATGGGGTAAGAAGTATAGTACAGTACTTGCCTATCAAGTTATAGAGGACATGGACTCAATCCTAGGCACTACAAAAGCAACCCTAAACAATTATTATAAAATTGTAAAATACCTTAAGTATAATGCCTGGATTTGTCAAATATTACTTTTGCCCAATATAGTCTCAAATTGGAAATTTACTCCTCAATAATGCATTCACTGTTAAAGAGTTGAGCTTTGAATCAGTAAATAAAATATGTGAACATAAAAAAAGGGTTAAGGAATTAAGAGATGCAGCTTGAGTGTTAGAGCATGAATCCTGAGCAGAAAGCTCAAGGACAGAAAGCAGAAAGCTCAATGCACAGGCCTGAATACAAAACCCGAGACTGGCACCAAAAAAGCTTACAACCCTGACACATAAAAAATGATTTATTGCAATGGCTTTTCTGTATGCCAATAATGAGAAAAGTGTGGCTGAAATTAGGAAAGCAACTCCATTTGTAATAGCCCCACAAAAAATAAAATACCTAGGAATTAACTTAACTAAAAAAGTGAAGGACCTCTATGATGAAAACTTTCAAATCTTGAAAAAGAAAATCAACACAGAACTAAAAAATGGCAAAGCCTCCCATGCTCCTGGATTGGAAAGATTAACATCGTGAAAATGGCAATACTTCCCAAGGCTATCTACAAATTCAACGCAATACCTATCAAAACTCCAACCTCATTCTTCAAGGAAATAGAAAAGGCAATCCAAAAATTCATATGGAACAATAAAAGACCCCGAATAGCAAAAATGCTCCTCAACGGAAAGAACACTGCTGGAAGAATATCAATACCAAATTTCAAACTCTACTATAAAGCCATAGTAATCAAAACAGCTTGGTACTGGCATAAGAACAGACCTCAGGACCAATGGAATAGAATTGAAAACCCAGAAATGAACCTACAGACCTACAGCCATCTAATCTTCGATAAGGGAGCTAAAATAATAGAATGGAAGAAAGACAGCCTTTCAGTAAATGGTGCTGGCAAAATTGGTTAACTACATGTAGAAAACTAAAGCTAGATCCTTATATATCACCCTGCACCAGAATCAACTCCAAATGGATCAAAGACCTTGAAGTCAAAGCAGACACTCTGAAAACATTACAGGATGGAATAGGAGAAACCCTAGGTCTCCTTGGCTCAGGCCGAAATTTTCTGAATAGAGACCCGGAAACACAACAAATCAAAGAAAGGTTGGACAAATGGGATTGCATAAAGTTGCAGAGCTTCTGCAGGGCAAATGACATAGCTAGCAAGATCAATAGAAAGCCCACGGATTGGGAGAAGATCTTTACTAGCCATACAATGGACAAAGGTCTCATATCTAAAATATACTTGGAACTCAAAAAATTAAACCCCCCAACAACAAATCCTCAAAGAAACAACTGCCCAATAAATAAGTGGGTGAAAGACTTAAAGAGAACCTTCTCTGAAGAAGAAAGAAGGATGGCCAATAGACACATGAAGAAATGTTCAACATCCCTAGCCATAAAAGAAATGCAAATCAAAACAACATGGAGATATCACCTCACCCCAGTTAGAACGGCAAAAATCAAGAACTCTAATAACAACAGATGCTGGAGGGGATGTGGACAGAAAGGAACCTTACTTCATTGTTGGTGGGAATGTAAACTTGTTCAACCACTTTGGAAAGCAGTATGGAGGTTCCTCAAAAGACTTCACATAGAGCTCCCCTATGACCCAGCAATCCCACTTTTGGGCATTTACTCAAATGTTTACAAACAAGACCACACTAAAGCTACCAGCACAACTATGTTTATTGCAGCATTATTTACCATAGCTAAGATATGGAACCAACCCAGATGCCCCTCAGTAGATGAATGGATCAAGAAAATGTGGTATATATACACAATGGAATTCTATGCCTCCATCAGAAAGAATGACATTGCCCCATTTGTTAGCAAATGGAAAAACTTGGAAAAAATTATATTAAGTGAAGTAAGCCAGGCCCAAAGAAACATAGGTCCCATGGTTTCCCTTATTTGCAATATCTCGTATATGTATGAGTCAAGCGGAAAAGGTCAGATAAGGTGATGTCAGGAAAATGAACCCTTAGATATGTATTTTAATGTTTTTTCTTTCATGCATGTGTCTCTAATGCATTTATAAGATTATCTCTTTGTTGCTTTGTATGTCCCTCCCCCACAGTATAACCCCTGCTTTCACTATATTTGATGTCAGTATAACTTGTGGAGGAGATGGGGAAAAACCAGTTGTTTAAGGATACAGGTGGACCTGTTGCAACAATGAGAAGTACAAGTTGTCCTTCCAAAACGAGCTTTACAACGTCGGTGCGGCGGGGGGGGGGGGGGGGAAGGGGGGGGAAGGAGAAGGATGGGATTGGGGGGGAGGGGGGAGGCTGGGAAGGGATGGGAAGGGTAAACCAAAGGAGGAGGCTGCAATGCTTGGTAAGAAATGTACGCATTATCCTGCCCATGTAATTGTAACCCCTTGTACAGTATGTTCACAAATAAAATAAAATTAAATTTAAAAAATGATTTATTGAAGTCAATTTTTTTGAGTTATATGCAAGTTCTTTATTCATCCTGAAATACTGATGGAAACAGATGTTCAAAAGCACTGCTCAGAGTATGAAAGACAATTACTAAAGGACCAAATGACCTAGATTTGTAATTACACCACAATTTACTCAAATTATATAGATTAAACTAAGGTAGGATCTTGAAGAACAAATAAAATAGTCTTTAAATTCAATATCTATCTTTTAGAACTATGATCTTATACTAATAAATAAATGTACCATATTTCTTCAGAGACTATCAAGGGGGAGGAACTGGCAGGCAGTGAAGAACTGGGAATGTCTACTAGTGGTTGGTGGTAGAGCTGCTTCTTTAGGTGATGTACAAGTTTTAAATTTGATCAGTTATGGATGCACAATATTGCATGATTTATAAATTATATCAATAAAATTTCCATTAAACAAAATAACAGTAAAGTATTTTAAAGGCACAAATCATATTTAAGGGTAAAAATGAAATATTTTCCCCTTGATTTCAGGATAAAGACAAAAGAACTATCATCACATTTATCCAATGTTCCAGTAAAGTTTGGACTGTGAGAAATACAATTAAATAGAAAAATGGAATAGTTAAATATTCAGAAATACTACACAAACATGGTCAATTGATTTTCAACAAATATGCTGATACAAAGAAATCTGAAATGTCTTTCAACAAATGGTACTGAAACAATTGCATACTATTTGCAAAAAAGAAAACAAAACAAAAGCATCTTGAAAGAAAGAAATCCTGTTCTTCAGGCCTAGAGTTCAGGCCCCACAACCAACCAAAAAAAGAAGAGCCACAGAAAGGGAAAAACTTTTACTCTGCATACATCTGAAAAAATGACTAATACCTAACATCTACAATGAATTCAGTAAAATCAATAGCAATACACACATACACACACAGAGCCCATAAGAGCTAAAATTAAAAAAAAAGACTGAAACCAAATGACAAAAATGTGGAATTACTAAAGCAATCATTCTTGGCAATTTAAAATGATGCAGCTACTTTAGAAAAAACTGCAGTTATTTATGAAGTTAAATATAAAGATTAAACCCCATTATGATCTAGAAATTTTACTCCTAAGTATGTATTGGAGATACTTAAAATCTTGTTGACAAGGTATACAAAAATGTTCGTTGACATTTTAGTCACAATCACCACTAAGCCAGATCTCAACTATGGTCTATTCTAGAAGAAACAGGTTTATACACAAGGGATTTGTTGCCGACTGACACACCACATGGGTATTTCTCAGAGACACTGGAGAGAAGGAAGGTAGACACAAGAGCACCACACAGTATGGGTGCTTCTCAGAGGCATCTGAGAATGAAGTCGGAGACAAGAGGCCCCACATAGTAAAGTCTGTTCTCACAGAATTCACTGTCAGAATGCCAAAAGGTAGTCGTCTTTTGAGAAGAAAAGCCAGAGTTAGACTGACTGGAGAGACAACACAATTGTTCTACCTCGTGTTGGAGGTGCCAGTACAACTTTGTCTGAACTCAACTTTGTGCCTTGAGTGTTACTCAATTGAAACAATGCTTCAATAAAGAATGGGAGGAAAAAGAGGCTAAAATATTTTTTTAAGTCATGAACCAATATATTACAAAGAAATACCATACTTAGCCGAGCACCGGTGGCTCGTGCCTGTAATACTACTCAGGAGGCTGAGATCTGAGGATCATGGTTCAAAGCCAGCCCGGGCAGGAAAGTCCGTGAAACTCTTATCTCCAATAAACCACCAGGAAACTGGAAGTGGCACTGTGGCTCAAGTGGTAGAGAGTGCCAGCCTTGAGCTGAAGAGCTGAGGGACAGCGCTCAGGCCCAGAGTTCAAGCCCCATGACTGACCAAAAAAAAAAAAAAAATACCAGTCTCAGGTATGATACCGAGGAATTGCACTAACACTTTAGAGACAGACATACCTCCAAACCATGGGGAGCACCCCAAACTAGTGAATGAAGAACTATCTCAAAGCTCACTCATCAACAGCATATAATCTTGATATCAAAATGAACCCAGAAAAGCAAAATCATGGCAACACAATGAAAACCCTCACCAGAGAAAGCAGAAGCCTAACAACTAACAAGCCTGTGTGTATACAAAATGTACATTATGACTTAGCAGGCCACGCTTTTTCAGATATACAAAGTAGTTTAGAATATGCAACCACTGTTTGTAATCTGCAAATTAACAAACTGAAGTTAAAATTCATTTAAACAAAAAAAGTTCTAGAATTCAAAATTACTCATAAAAAAAATCACATCCTCCGAACAATAAAATAACCTTTAGGTGGTATAAAACTGCTACTCAAAATCAGTTAGAATAGTAGATTTAGGGGTAACAGCAGAAACAAGATAAAGACTTACACTCTTGTTTTGTGTTTTGTTGGTTGTGGGGCTTGAACTCAGGCCCTAGGCACTGTCCCTGAGCTTCTTTGTGCTCCGGGCTACACACAGCACCACTTCTGGTTTTTGAGTGGTTAATTGGAGATAAGAGTCTCATGGGGACTTTTGTGCCCAGGTTGGCTTTGAACTGCAAGCCTCCTGTGGAGCTAGGGTTACAGGCATGAGCCACCAGCACCAGCAAAACGTATACTCTTGGTAGTTTATTCAGATGACACAGATAAGTCACTGTGTAAGATAAACTCAGAAATACAAAAAAAAGAATATAGTTTGTGTAATTATCTATATGAATATTAAACTTTTTAAATAAATATAACTAATGAGAAAAATTAGCAAGGAGCTTTATATAAAATCAATATAAAAAGCACTGTACTTGGAATATTATCAACACATAACTTGAAAATACTTTTTATAAAAGATATTATTTATAATAGCAGTAACAATAAAAAGCAGATTATTGCAGGCAAAAATTTCTTCAGGTATACTTAAAAAGTCTATGTAATATATATTGAATAAAATGCTCAAGGCAATGCATAAAAATTAGTATGTTGAGAGATACCAATAAGTTGAAGCCTCTTGCTCTCTATATATACCTATACATAAGTGTGTCTGTGTGTGTGTGTGTGTGTGTGTGTGTGTGTGTATAAATTTCATTCTAGATCTAGTGTACCTCTACTTAAAATCATGAGGTTTGGATAAACTAATTAACTACTTCCAACATCTGTTTGAAAAAGTTAAAGTCCATGAAAAGCAAATATTTGGAAGTAAAAAAATAAACCTAGAAGTATTACTATTCTGTTGCAAGATTCCTTATAAAGCAGTAGTAAGTAAGTGTGCCAGTGCAGTCCTGCGACACAGACAATAATGCAAGGAACATGGAATCCCAAACACAGCTCTATTCATGCAAGAAAGGCTATGGAGCACCGGGGCACTGTGTTCCTGAGGGGTGAAGTAACTGTCCTCTAAAGCGGGCTGTGACCTAATCCCCACATCTGTACACCACTCTCAAGGGTACTCTTGGTGGTGTGACCAAGCAAGAACTCCAGTGTGCCCAGTGTTATGCAGGGGAGCCCAAAGTCCTCACAAAACAACGAGGTAGGCAACAGATCTCGCAGAGGAGCGGTGATGGCAGAAGCAAGGATGCAGCCCTGCTGGCTTTGTTGAGGTGGCAAATAAACACACAGTGCAGGTCACTGCTTCTACCAGCAGACAAACTCACGGGACAGACTCTTCCACGAAGTGGGGCCAAGAATGCAACCATGAGACAGACAGTCAAACAGACATCTGATTTCAGCCCCTGATTTGTTTTAAGGCATTAAACTAAAGCTTGTGAAAATTGTTACAATAATGACAAACAAATATACTAGGAAACAGAAGGCTATCTGATATACTGCATAACTGATTGACCATAGTAAGAAAAATACTTCTAAATACTATCCTAAAGTATAAAGCTCCAATATTAAGGCATCCATGGTCTTAAATACAACCACAGTTTAAACCCTTAGTTTCTCTGAATGTACAGCTGTTAGAATAAAAATGACTCAGAATATGAAGATTTCTGATGAAGGCAAGTGATGGGATTTACACTTAGTTTATAACGACATGAGCTACAGAATTCTATTTTTATCTACATGACAAATTGATATGAAAATAACTTAATATTAGTTTGAATCTTATATTTTAGAATTTAAATTTCTCCAAGCAAGTCGTCATGGAGCTGTCGAGAGTTTGGTTATTTGCATGAGATGCAATTCTTACCTCCAAAGGAAAAGTTTCATTTCAATGTCACAGAACATAAATCTCTTCCCTGTTATGCCCACATGGGCGAGTCCCGATGTCTGTTCTTAGGACTTCCCAGGTTTATACAGTGCCTGAGGACAAACCCATGTGCTTACACTGACCCCCGAGCACGGCTGACGGAGCGCATGCCACGTGCCCAACAGTGGCACGGAGGTGGGCTGCTCGAGAGGGCCACAGAAGAGGTAGCGCTTTCTGTACCACACCAGAGCCAGCTGCTTTCCGAAGGGGGCACATGTGCACCCAAGCTAGTGGTGCTTGTGTACGTAAGTGCCCTTCTGACCTGGCACCTCTGCAGGGCCACCCCTCACTCCATGCTCTTCTACTCTGGCTGCTTTTCCACACTCTCTTAGATTCTACAGGAAGGAGTGGACTACAAAGGGCTGCTTCACCCCTGCTACTTTCATCCAGTGATCGGTGCTTTCCTTTGAGAAAAAGGAGGGGGTGGCGAGGCCGTGCCAATTCATGCCTGCCTCTAGATGAGGCTGCTGTGATAGGTGAATAAAAGCTTGATTGTTTATTTCGTTCTGACTCTGTCCTGCCAATGCTGATGGACACAGGTGCTCTACCATTAAAATGCAGGAAGGACTGAATGGATAAGCAGTAAGGGAGGTGCGTGCCACAAAGGAACACAGCACAAGGAGACACAGACACACATGGGAGATGCAGTGTCAACTTTCAATGTCCATCTGTCAAAAGCTACTTAAGAATGTACCATTTAGCTTTCTATATTTCTGCAGCCCAAGGAAAAAGCCATCTTACCACCACACAAAGTGCACAGGTAGCCGCCACACTACAAAGGTATGTTGTGCTATTTTCAGCAACTTTTAAGTCTGCTGATTAAGATACCTGCATGACACCTTGCTTGTAAAATCACCCATTTCCAGCAATTCTGCAATTCAGTCTAGCCATGAATCACCTTATCATAGAATGTGGTCCAAATGTGGATTCCAAGAGGCTGAGAAATGTACAAGTTTCTGAGCATGATTTAGAATCCTATGATCAGTATCCAAATAATATATAACTACTGGATGACATTATAAAATAATTATATTTTGGGATATGTGGTTTTTATTTTACCAAAATTCTTATAGATGTATCAGAGAATTAGAACATAAGTATGTGTTTATTGCATAAAGTATCAAGTTTCATAACTCACAAATACAATGATTTCAACTATAGATAACTAAACAACTTTATGACTATTTTCCCTTAACTGAAGATGACACTGCTACTACAAATCTATACATTAACTTATACATTATCCTGTGTTACAGAGACAAAGGAGTATTTTATGATTAATTGTACCATAGAAACCATGACAGAAACTGAAAGAAAAGTTTATTAAATTCTTCAAAGTGAACATGAAATACAATAATTATTTTATGTCTAAGATCAAATATCCTGAAGAAAAGCACACCACAGAAACTACATTTAGGGTACTTTAGTTTCGATCTCCATGTTGTTAAAAGGTTTTAAAGTGCTTTGATACAAAATGGCAAATGACATAGAGACAGTCAATAACTTTTGCATTTGCTCCTAAAAGGGAAGAATTGTGTGTCATTGTCAGAAGATCTGCTTCTAGAGAAGAAGCAGCTGTATTTTTAAACAATTTCTTAGCCAGATGCTGTGGCTCATGCCTATAATCCTAGCTATACCGGGGGCTGAGATCTGAGGATCAGGGTTTGAAGCCAAAATCCATTAGACTCTTATCTCCAATAAACTACTCAGAAAAAGTGGCACTATGGCTCAAGTGGTAGAGCACTAGCTCTGAGAGAAAAAGCCCTAGGACTAGCACAAAATTTTTTTTCTTCAAGAAATCTTTTTTCATAATAACTTACCCATAGGCAGGCTGCACTCCAAACTTGTCACAAATGATAATACGGCAACATTTTCTTTTTTTTAATTGTGAAAATACTGTACAGAGGGGTTACAATTACATGGGCATGGTAATGAGTACATTTCTTACCAAGCTTGTTGCCTCCTCCTCTCCTTTGTTTCCTCTTACCATTTCTTCCCATCTCCCCCGCCCCCCGTCCCTCCCCCCACTCACACCAAAGTTGTAAAGTTCGTTTTTCAACATAACATCTTGTACATTTCATTGTTGCAATGGGTCCACCTGTATCCCTATTTAAACAACTTGTTTTATCCTTTCCCCTCCACAAATCATACCATAATCAAATACAGTGAAAATGGGTTATACCATGGGGGAGGGACATACAAAGCAACAAAGAAATAATTTTATAAATGTGTTAGAAACAATCACAAGAAAGAAAAAAACATTTGAGTCCTTATCTTGGGGTTCGTTTCACATAACATCAACTTATCTGACCATTTCTGCTTGTCTCAGCCATATACTAGTTACTGAAAATAAGGGAAACCATGGGACCTATGTTTCTTTGGGCCTGGCTTACTTCACTTAATATAATTGTTTCCAAGCCTTTCCATTCCCTAACAAATGGGGCAATGTCATTCTTTCTGGTGGAGGCCTAGAATTCCATTGTGTATATATACCACATTTTCTTTTTTTTTTTTTTTTGGGTCCGGTCGTGGGGCCTGAACTCTGGGCCTGGGCACTGTCCCTCAGCTCTTCAGCTCAAGGCTAGCGCTCTACCACTTGAGCCACAGCGCCACTTCCGGCTTTTTTCTGTTTGCTTATGTGGTGCTGAGGAATCGAACCCAGGGTCTTGAGCATGCAAGGCAAGCGCTCTACCACTGAGCCACCTTCCCAGCCCCATATACCACATTTTCTTGATCCATTCATCTACTGGGGGGCATCTGGGCTGGTTCCATATCTTGGCTATGGTAAATAATGCTGCAATAAACATAGTTGTGCTGGTAGCTTTAGTGTGGTCTTGTTTGTGAGCATTTGGGTAAATGCCCAAAAGTGGGATTGCTGAGTCATAGGGGAGCTCTATGTGGAGTCTTTTGAGGAACCCATACTGCTTTCCAAAGTGGTTGAACAAGTTTGCACTCCCACCAACAATGCAGTAGGGTTCCCTTCTGTCCACATCCCCTCTTAGAGTTCTTGATTATAGTCATTCTAACTGGGGTGAGGTGGTATCTCAATGTTGTTTTGATTTACATTTCTTTTATGGCTAGCGAGGTTGAGCATTTCTTCATTTATCTATTGGGCCATCCTACTTTCCTCTTCAGAGAAATTTCTCTTTAAGTCTTTAGCCCACTTATTTATTGGGTAGTTGTTAATGCAACGTATATGAAACAATTACTTCTAATCATGAGTTACACACAAAGAATAATTCACCATGATCCAAATTGTGTGTCTACAAGTGAAGAAAGCAGTACTCAGTTTTTTCTGTGTAAGGAGTTTTATTTCCATCATTTTAGAGACCCTGTAGGTAGCTAGTGTATATTTAGCTTTTGTCAAGCAACAAAAAAAATAATTTAGATTACTTTTTCTGATGCAGAAAATTATAAGTGTTTTGATATAGTTTTACAAAACAGCATATGGGCTTATGCCTGTAATCCTAGCTACTCAAGAGGCTGAGATCGAGGATTACTATTTGAAGCAAACCTGGCCAGGAAAGGTCATGTCATCAATTAACCAAAAAAAAAAGCCATCTGAAGCTGTGGCTCAAGTGGCAGAGCACAGCCTTGAGTAGAAAAGCTAAAGGGCAGCATCCAGGTCCTGAGTTCAAGCTCCAGGACTAGTATAAAACCATTTTTTTAAAAAAGGCATATAAGATATGAAGGTATGATTGGTTTTGGATCCTGTGGTTGAATTTCTAAAAAGCTGAGAGAAGGATGGGTGTGTGGTTCAACTGTGGTTTGTATAAGCAGAACATTTAATTGTCCAGCAAGCAGGAGGCCTTGTGCTCAGACCCTAGTAACAGGAAATCTAACAACCAAAAAGGAATTTCACTGGCCAAGGTAAAAATGATTATTTAATCTAAATTATTTAAAATGTTTGTTCCTATATACACATCAGCTCATAGACTTCCGAATGTACAGAATCAGGGTCACTTCACTCACACAACCATATCTAATTCACGTTGACAAATACTAGTTGCACCCCACCATCATGTAAAAGGACAAAGACAGGACCCAGCTATCTCAGTGCTATCCCAGGAAAAGTCTAAAATTCCAAGCCCCAGGGAACTGATACATTTGCTGATTTCTCAACTTTAATTTTTTGAGGAAAACTTTTACAAATAATACCACACAATAAAACAGATGAAATAGCGTCCATGACAACCAGGCAAGGAGAAGCTACAAGGTTTCTGAGATGAAACTATACTTGACTCAGAGCTCTCCTGCAGTCCCATATAAATGCAAGATGACGAGTCCTAAAGCTCACACTATTCACAGTGAAATAAATGTATATTTATGAATAAATAAAACTTTGAAATAAGAGTTTACTCAAAACTGCAAAGCATCAACCGATTTTGCTTATGATCATCTATCAGCAGGTATTCATCTGAAAATTTAGAATGAAGAGAGTAGTTGTATGCTCAATAGATAATTCTTTTCATTAAAACAAGTATTTTAGGAGAAGAATGAACAAGATTGGATTCATCTCTTTAAAGAGGCAATAAGATACACTCCAAGACTAGGGATAAATTATTGTTCATTCTCCCTCAAAACTATGGGAAAAAGGCTAAGTTAAGTAAATCAGGGAAGATAATTAAAATCTATGTTCAGATAAGAAAAAGGACCAACGAAAACACATTTTATTTAGGGTGTGAATACACTTGTGTGTATGTATGTAAACGTACACAATATACAGATCTAAACTTATGACTCTGGAAATATGAGAAATCTGACTCTAGCAATCTCTTAACATGTGACTAAGACAATAAAAACTAGAAGTAGCAGTGTTTAAAATTATTTCTGGAATCAACAATATTATTGTGAACTAGCAAAAACTTGAAGAAATGTATAAAATTATTCATCCTTCATTAAGGATGATAAATGTGTTTTCTGTCAATAGCCTTAATGAGGTATTGTGTGGACTGATAATCATGGATTCTCACATTTCTCACAACATGCTTCAGTTGAGAAAAGCATTCCTATAAGAAGTTCATTAGATTTATTTTATCTGTTACAGAAACAAAATTCTTATGGCAAATTAATTTGCAACTATTTTCCTTTACTTTCTGGAAACATAAGTGATTAAATGGATATTAAATTCTTATAAAACATGTAAATGAATATGTCTCTAAAATCCTTATAACCATACAGTAAAATGTATATAGGTAAAACTCAAACATTAAGCAATAAGAAGACATACAGATATCTAACATGTTGGAAATGAACTTTACAACTGGAAGGGGGCATTGGGAAGGAGGGGAAGTGGGAGAAAAACAAGGGGGGAAGGACAATGTTTGACAAGAAATGTATTCACTACCTTACTTATGTAACTGTAACCTCTCTGTATATCACCTTGACAATAAAAATAAATTAAATTAAAAAATTAAAACTATCATTATCTAAAAGATGCAAAAAATTAAAATTTAATATTACTTGATTCTTTATGCTTCTAAAAGAACACTTTGCACTCTGAAGCCCTAAAGATATTTTAAATGTTGTGTGTTAATATTAAGTAATAGTTCAGTAGGTAGGAAATAGGCATAGAGGTAAGAGTCTCCCAGGCTTTCTTGCTGGGCTGACTCTCAGTCACAATCTTCAACAAACCACTGGCTCTAGCCCTGTTAGAACTTTTGAAAACTGGGTTTATTTACTCTGTAGCGATTATGTTCTTCACAGACTTGCTTGTGTAATTTATGTAGAAATGTTAAAGAAATGAGCAGAGTATTCTGTGCTTAGCAGGGTGCAGGCAAGGGTTCTGGTCCAGTCACTTGGGGAGGCCGGGGAACCGAAAAGCCATATGCTACCCCGAAATCCACATGGATGAGATTGCCCACACACAAGGGAGAGCAAAACTGTCCAGGAAAAAAACACCTGCAACTGTGAGGAGTTGACCAGGGAAAGCAGATGACTACTCAGACAAATGACAGTACAGAAAATAGAATGAAAACAAGAGAAATCAAAAGCTTCTCTTTAAGACAACTCAAAGTTCTAGTAGATATCAAGACCTATTTAAAAAGTACTTCCTTTTACTTTTTAATAAGTTAATCCTTCAAAAGGTTAGGGGTTCTTCATGGGATCAGATGTTTCTATTCACTATTGCTAGTACTGTGACCCCAAGAGTGGTTTGTTCTAAAATTTTCTATTGTTAATCTCAGGAAAACAGAGGAAATTAACATTTATTATCAGTTAATATGTTCTAATGAACAACTGGTGCAATGTGAGTGCATTGCATTGTCAAATAATTTCCTGGCAGAGTGCATAAGAGGTGCATACATGTAGGAGAGCCCGGTAAACTGGCTGGAAGACCAGCAACCTCCCGAGGACAGAAGAAACGTTTGGTTAACATTCACTGAGCACTAATCATGCATAATGCCTCAAGAAAAACTGAAAATCTCTTTGTCAGAGAGTAAAATTATTATTATTATTTCTCCAAGAGTCTCACTTTAAAAGAAACAGAATTTGTCAAAATAAATTGCATGGCATAAACATTACCCTGAATTTAGAATGATTTTTTTTTACCAAGGATGTCAGAACTCAACTTTATTGGTTTTAATTTTATCTTTATATTACTGAGGTATATTCCGGAACATGATTTTCCCAGGTGTTATAAGCAATCTCGACCAACAAGCATTTTAAGTCCCACTCAGCAGGCTAGTGACAGGTGTCTTGTGGTCAGTACAGTTACCACAGGCATGCTGGTCCAGCAGAGCCTGTCACAGCACTGAGTGACACCCAGCTGTGGCTTGTGGGAGGGAGCACATTACCTCATGCACCTCATGCCACACCCCATATCACTGGACACTGCCTGCAAATAATCCTGCCAGGGTGGAAATCTTACAAAGATCACACATCTTAGAGCCACAGCGGGCTGCAAAGGCCACAAGGTTCATTCACGTATCTGTTAGTAATATACTGCATCGACACTGTTTTGTAACATGCACACAGAATTCTAATTTCCCAACAGTTCTTTATATGCAATGGCACTATTTAATTACCCTGCTGCTACTTATGAGGAAAACCGAGGTAGTAGTAAATTGTTGAAAGCTATAATTCCCTTGGTATGTAATAGAAAGTTATCAAATTTATTTAAGTCATTCATTCCACAGCTGAACACAAAGATGACAGAAGTTGAGGGCATCTTTCTTTTCCTTTTCAATGAGCTATATATTCTGCAGTTACTAAAAGTCTTTATGGCTGTCACTTATGTTTGTAAACGAGCTGTCAGAATTACCAATTAATAACAGATACTAAATTGTCACGAGAAACTTGATGATCACATCAGAAACATGAGGAAACAGCACACGGTATGGCTAACGTTGACAGTAGTGGTTTGTTATGAGGATTATAAATAAAACATTTAGAACAGAGTCTAACAATGCTCGATATATATTAATTAGTAATTACATTATTAACCAAGTCCTGGATTGATGAAATCTCAACAAATCAATGAACTTCTTTGTGATTTACTAAGTTTGGTTTTTATAGGGAACACACTACAAAGGCATTAGGTATTAAATTATGATACTTAGTAACAGTTCTATTACTGCAGTCCTCTAGAAAGAGCAATCAAACATTTCTTTAAGTTGTGCTGCATGATTTCCAGGGGTTTGAGACTGTTGCTTTTTCACTCGCGCTAAATCTCAGTATTCCCAGAAACCTGTGTCTCTGACCCAGAGCCTTCTGGTCAACCTCAAGGTCTGGCACTCATCACCCACTGATCAGTCACTCAAATGGCATTCAGTAGATGGTAGGAGCAGAAAAACAAACTGTGAAATCCAACTTGATGACAATGAGCTGGGAACAGGAAATTACACTATGGAAATATATATCATATCCAATTGGTTTCTAAGGTACTTTCAGCTGTCACTGACATCAGGAAGTAGGGAAAGTCAAAGCTACCAAGAGCAGCTTATTCTGAGAGAATCATGTACAACATTGGAATGGCAGTCCTACTCCTAGGCTATTTGATATGATCGTCCTCCGGCCTCAACCTGCAAGTAAAATAGATATTTCATGCTAATCAAAACTTCCTTCATGATAGACACAAATAGTATTTCATTGTAATTCTTCCATTACATGTTTACCTATACAAAGACCTTTATATTCAACATTCTTCAGTGATTAACTTATGGGCAAAATGTAAAAGGCATTGAACAATGACAAGTGACCAATTACTTTTCGTTGTAAAAGAGAAAACTCTAACATTAGACACTAAAGGTGTCAGCTCATCTGTCAGGCACATAAGCCTGGTAAGGAGGAGATCAGCATCTACAGCTCCTCCCTAGCTTTAATTGTTTATTAATCTAGATAAGACCCCAAAAACCATCAGGCACAGAATCTGGAGAGTTTTATGGTACTGAATTATTTAATCTTGGGAAATCAGTAGACACTTATCATTGTGCAACAATACTTTATATATTGCACATCCTATTCAACTATGATCAGCAAAATCTTCTAATTTATATTCACTAAATTAGGGCCAAACTTACTCAAGAAATCATAAAGTAACTTTCAACACCATATTACAAAATACGATAAAAATAATTAAAGAGAAATTATCCTGACTTTAGGTAAAGCACAGAAAAGTCAAAAAGAAGAAAATTGTAAAATATAACATGGTAGAGCAAACAATCCAGAAGAAACTTTTGGGTACAAAAGACTTTGTTAATACTGAAAAAAAATGGGTATCCCCATGAGGATATTCTATACTAGCAAATATTTTGAGCTGGTTCCCAGGAGGATTACAGTAAAATAAACTGATGGAACTTATAAAAATCAGTCCCATATTGTATATAAATAGATATATAATTAAAAGACACTACTAAAACTAAGTCTCACAGAAACACATTAATTTGTGGTGACAGATGGGAACACTATCCATCAAAATGTTCAGTAGACCCCATGACTTTAGTAAAACAGTACAATAGAGATATTTTTAGAATGACAGAGCATTGGTTACATGAAAATTATCTTAACAAATCTTGTCTGGAATTATTATATAAGCAGAAAGGCTTCACATAAAAACTAAAATACTCAAGAGCCCAAGTTGTGAGAGCCACCTAACTACCCACCCACCCACTCATCAATCTAGATAGCTTTGAGTGCAGTTTATTTCTATTGCACGTTGCCAAAATGATCTGAGGTTATGTGACTAAAGCCAGTGAAGCTGTCTAGAGGATATACTGTCTCGCACAGCTCGCTGGGTAAGTCCAGGGGATGTACCACTCAAAGACAGCTGTGTTACAGACAAACACAGAGAATTTTCACAATACAAATGGACATTGTTCTAGCTATAGTTGAGCACAGGCTTCAAGGATTACCTAACTTCTGTATGATTTCAAGCAATTGGATCTAAAATAGAGAAGGCAAGAAGAGTCAAACAGTGCTACAGTCAGACCTATATTGCTGATGGCAGCTGAGAGTCTAATTTCTAGTAGAGGCTCTTGGGTATGTATGTGAAAGATATCTGTGTAAGGAAGATGTATTTTTAAACATCATTAAATACTATAAATACTACAGTGATAGGAAATATTTTATATATATAATATATATATATATATATATATATATATATATACACACATACACAAAGAGAGAGAAAACCAGAATTACAAAATGTTAGAGACCTACATGCTTAGGTTTCATATGCAGTATAGAACATAAAATAGAAAATCTGTTTTACTTTGCTCTGATCTCAAAGAACCATGGTAGCTGATCATTTTATAGAGAGTTCAAACCTTGCTGCCCTTCAGTTTCCCTAAATGCAAGAATAAAACAACCATATAGCCTCTGTGCTCACAAAAGAGTAATAATGTGGGCATTTGACCCTCTATAGACTGAAAATGCATAAAATACATTATATATTTGTATTTACCAGCCAAGGAAAACTACCTTCCCAATTAGTAGGAATGATCAAGGATACTGAGAAACAATTTCACTAGCAGCTAATTCAGTAATAACAAGAATTATAAGCTGCCAGCTCAATGCCATAACAATTCATACAAGGGTAAAGGCAGGATTTCCACTATGTACAGGGCATATGCGCTCATAAAGTACATCAAATACCAAACTCAGTGTCCCTTATCAGAACCATTTTCTTGGCAGAAAAGGAATAAAAGGAGTTAGCAAGGCTATTTCTTTACTTGTGAGATGACAAAAAGCATAAGTATGTTTTAACAACAACAGAATCATTTTGTGGTGCTAAGCAGGTCATGGGCCTTTCTGAGTCTACTTTTCATTATTTTAGAAGCTGGCAATAATATCAGTCATAAAGAATTAATAAATAAAATATGCAGAAGTATTGTGAAAGCCTGCTCTATAAGAATATTATTCATTACCTAGTTATATTGCAACCTACATGAAAAAAAATGGAAGGTTAGATATTATCTCTATCTGAAAAACGTAGCTCACACTTAGTATGTATTATCATTCCCTAGGTGGTGTTCCAACACTTTCCATAATTACCCTTAATTTGATAACAGTTTCTTCCCTGACAATTTCATAAACAAAGGACTGCGCATGTTAAATCACGACATGTGGGGCCACGAGATTGAACATTCAATTACTTCAGTCTTGCTAGTCTTTTTTAAATGTCTTTTATTATAAAATCAATGTACTCATATAATGGACAATTACATGAGTAAGGTAATGAGTACATTTCCTATTGAGCATTGTTATCTCCTCCTTTGTTTTTCCCCTACCATCCCTTCCCTCCCCACTTCCCCAACTCCTCCCCTCCCCCCTCCAATCAAAGTTGCAAAGTTCATTTTCAAGATAGTGTCTTGTACAGCTCATTGTTACAATGGTCATTCTGTATCCTTGTTTCAGCATTTTTTATTTCCCTTCCCCTCCCCAAATTAGAGAAATGTATATACAAGATGCAGGGCACCAATGTTAAATATAGTGAAAACAGGGGTTATACTGTGGGGACAGAACACACAAAAGAAACAGAAAAAAAATCACATAGTATATTGTAGATATGTTAAAAACAACAGCAAGAAAACAAAAACACAGGGCAATAACTACATATTCTGGTAATTAAGTAATGCTGAATTGTGAATAATCATACTAAAATGTGATTTTCAAAAGTTTAGGTTTTAACAAAACATAGCATCAAATATTTAGTAACTATCAATCTATAAATCTTCTCATTGGTATAAATATTTTATAGAGAAAAGACAAATCTGGTTTCCAAACTATATGTCCACTGTCAGTCTATTTGCAGCTATTTGACTAAGGAGTGATTCAGTTCAAATTTTAAAATGATTCTGAACTTTCTTTTAAAATATCCACAACAAAATGAAATTCTCAAAATGAAATTAATCTTCTGTTGCTGTCCAATTTCCCCCAAAGAGAACAGGCTGAATTCCCCAGCACCTTTAATTCTGTTAGGAAGGAGAGCGTGTGCGGGGGCACACAGGCCAGAGACCAGCATGTGTTCACTCCACCCAGGACATTATTCTCTAAAGGCAAAACCCACACAGCTTGCTGCTTCTGAAAATGTCATCTTCCCCTAGCCCTTACAGATCAAGAATCTGTGAAGCTCACAGAGGTCAAGTGACATATCGAGGTTACCAAGTCAAACAGCCACAGTAGGATGAATGCCCTGCCCACGAAGCTCTGAACAGAGCCTGGAGGACCTAACTGTACAGGTGTGAAACACCCCCCCCCCCAACAGAACAAAAGCAGAATTAGGGAAGACACTTTTGCTTTGGACAAGGAACTAACAGAAGTATAAATGTAAGCAGTCCAGAGAAATTTTATCTAATTAGAACAGGTATTTTTGGCAAGACTATTTCCATGTTACAATTATGGAATATAGACACTTTTCTTTGTCAACTCAAATAAACAGCCTGCATCTCAAACAAGACCAGTATCATCACCATCACTAAAGTACTAGAGGAATCCAGGCACTGGTGGTTCACACCTGTAATTCCAGCTACTCAGGAGGCTGAGATCTGAGGATTGTAGTGTGAAGCCAGCAGAGGCAGGAAACTCCCTGAGACTCATATCTCCAATAAACTCCCGCATTTACAATCTTAGTATACATCTAGGATAATTTTATAAGATGATCAGAAAAGCTCAAAAGCTATATACATAAAACTTATAAGATGATGCTAAATGAAATGAACCCCAAGATATGGACACAAGAGGCTGCTGTTGTTTTTAATGTACTATGTGATTTTTATTTCTTTTGTATGTTCTCCCTGCTCTGATATACAGTGTTGTCACTGTACTTGATTTTGGTGCCCTGCATCTTGTATATACATTTATCTATTTGGGGAGGAGAAGGGGAATAACAAAATGCTGAAAATAGACCCAGGCTGACCCACTGCAACAATGATACTCACAAGACATTATGTTGGGGGAGGGGGAGGAGGGGAGTAGGTAGGGGAGGGCAGAGATAGCTGGAGAACAACAGGGAAGGGCTAACAATGCTCAACAAAAAATGTACTCATTGCCTTACTTACTCAAGTAATTGTAACTCCTTCATACAAATAAGCCCATCTTTACAGTAAAATAAATTTTTTTTTAAAAGCCAGAAGTGGTGCTGTGGCTCAAGTGCTAGAGCACTTGCCTTGAGCAAAAGAAGCTCAGAGACAGAATCCAGGCCCAGAGTTCAAGCCCTAGGACCAGCAAAACAAACAAACAGGAAAGGCAAGGGAGGAGAGGGGAAAGGAGGGGAGGGGGGAGAGGAGTGGAGGAGAGGGAAGGAGGGAGGGAGAGAAAGAAAGAAACAGAGAGAAGAGAGAGAGAGAGAGAGAGAGAGAGAGAAAGAAAGAAAGAAAGAAAGAAAGAAAGAAAGAGAATAAACTATAAAGGCAATTTTAAAAGCCTTCCTAAAACAGTATTTATCTTTATCACTTTATAATTCTTAAAGATAAGTACACCCTTCAACACCTTAGAAATAACTTCATCACTGTTTTTTTATTCTATGCCCAACTCAAATTAAGTTTTCTCATAGTTCTGTTTAATTTTTCAAGGAGCAGTAGGCCACAAATAAGAGGTTTGAATCTTCATGAAGAGCATAGCTCAATTAGACTCACTCTGTCTTTGTGTTTAGAGACGTAAACTACGTGGTACTCATGGGCAGAACCAGTAACCTGCAGCCTGGAGACATTTATCAAGGGTGTTCCTATTTGTTGGTGATCGTGTGTTCTATTTTGTCAGAAGATTTGCATTGATTAATTAAAACAAACAATGACGTGCATTCCTGTAATACACGTGCCCTTTTGAGCCTTCACTGCAAGCAGAGTAGATAAAACAGCATCACAGGGGTCCACTGATCTCCCGCTTTGTGCCTGCCCTTTTCATGTACATGCTTAGACTGCTTTGGCAAAGGTTAAGAGTGACTTCAAAATTGCTATATTTGATAGATACTTTTCTATTCTCATTTTACTTGGCTGTTTTGTAAAGACTTGAAGGCTCAAAATACCAGTAATGTCAGAGCCTGACCTTCTGCTCTTCCCGTAACAACCTCGTGTGTCCAGTTGGCCTCTAATGCCACATCATAAATGTTTGTCAGAATCTCGATCCTGAGAAGCAATCTTAGGCAATTTATAACTTGTTGACAACAGAAAGTGGCCATGGGCTCTGCATAGCCTATAAAGGTCCATGCTTTTAGAATTGTGTCTCTCTAGAGACACAGCTCTGAGCTGACCCAGTTCTCATCTACTTCTCTTTCAACAGATACTACTTTGAATCATGTGAGGCAGGTTCACACAAACATCCACATGGATTGCATATTCCACAATGGATTGCATTTGGAAATGTGCATGCCTGTTGCTTCTCTCTAGACCTAGTAACAACAGACAGTTTGTACTTTTACTTGTTCTCATTATTAGAACATGTAGGTCAGTATTTCATGTGGATATTCAGAAGTAAAAATGATGTATACTAATCATGATGTTTGAAACAAGTCCATTGTTTCAATCTTATCCACTTAAACTGTGAAGAATTTGGCTCAGCAAAGTGAGATTTTATCTATGTCGTGCATATAAATACATGTGTCTTTGGCTCAACTAAGTGTAATTATATCCAGGTCTTATATATAACTACATGTGATTTTGTAGTTTATTTTGTGTACTCAGTCTTCTGTGATCCATAAACAATATGTATAGTTCACAGTATTGGATACTGCGCTAACTTTAATAATTAGCATTTAAGAAACCTGTCACTATTTACAAATATTTAGCATATTTTAACTCATTCCTAAGAACCCATTTTTTTGTCAACACTTTCCTGTTTTCATAAAACCAGACAGACCTCTTCACCTCCTACTATCTTCTTTGGGGTCTCTAAGGCTACTGTTTAATCATTGCTCACTTAGGAAAACAATTTCATACTGTAGCTTCAGAACCACCATTTCTTCATGTGTAGGTTTCCTTGATAGAATATGCAAACATCCAATAAAATAGAATACACCACCAACAACACAAGGAGCACAGTTCATGAATGTCCACAGGCTATGAACCACCTGAGTCTGTCCATATGACCCACAGTATTTGTGTCTGTAAACAGAGGGATAAACTAGGTCTTGTGACTGGCGCTGTCTGGTTAGATTTCAATGCTCTCGGATTGGTGGCCTAGAGCTCCTTGATTAAGCAAGGTATAGACCCACCCTTCTTTAATTTGAATTGCTGTTCTCCTATCACTTCTTTTGACCAATCTGTGGCTGAATGTGTAACCCATGAACCCTTATGAACTCCTGCACAGAAGGGTTTGTGTGTGATGTAGTTTCAAACAGGGACATACTATGGAGTTTCCTTACCTGATACAGTTTTAAGTTCAAAATCTAAATCATTGCAATATAAACCAAAGATAACAACAAAAATAATAACAGTGGCACAAATACTGTAAGTCCTTTGAAAATAGTCATTCAGAGCATGCAATCAATGTTACCTCAACTTAAGTATTAAACTCCATGGAGAAGTGTGAGCTTTTAAAAGAAATACAAAGCAAAAGTTCTAAATTACTAAGTGTTCTCTTCAATATATTCTAATACTACTTCCAAATAAAATACTAAAATCTGGTTGTTTATCTCTGAATTGAACACATAAAATCTTAACTCTATAATTTGCAATTAATAAATCACAAACTGATAGTCTGAAACACATGAAATGTGAAACAACTGAAACTTTATTTTATTACAGTTTCTTACATTTAATAAAGTTCAAATGGGAACTAGTGCTTTCTTGTTCGGTGTCACAATTTTCTAAGTTATAATGTCTTCCATTCATCCTAGTTTCTCCTTATGGCAAAATGCAGCAAATCTACCCGTCTTCACCCCATGTGTCAAATGGTGGTACTTCATGCAGTGTCTTAGCTACCTCTTCCTTCCCTTGTGCTCTTTCCCTTTTCCTGTCTCCCATCCTGTTTCATCTCATTGAGACAGGGTTTTGCTATGTAATTCACCTTGTTATGTAGCCCAGGCTGGCCTTCTCTCAGCACCCTAAGTGTTGGTACTATAGGTGTGTACCTCTAAGCCCAGTTCAATAGTCTTTCATAGTGTTTTGTTTTGTTGTTCTGCCAGTCCTGGGAATTGAATTCAAGGTCTGGGCACTGTCCCTGAGCTTCTTTTGCTCAAGGCTAGCACTCTGCCACTTGAGCCACAGCTCCACTTCCAGTTTTATCTGTTTATGCAGTACTGAGGAATCGAACCCAGGACTTCATGCATGCTAGGCAAGCACTCTACCACTAAGCCACATTCCCAGCCCCTAACAGTGTTTTAAAAAGTAACATCTTGGGGCTGGGAAGCTGGCTCAGTGGTAGAGCGCTTGCCTTGCATGCATGAGGCCCTGGGTTTGATTCCTCAGCACCACATAAGCAAAAAGAAAAAAAGCCGGAAGTGGCACTATGGCTCAAGTGGTAGAGCGCTAGCCTTGAGCTAAAGAGCTGAGGAACAGTGCCCAGGCCCCAAGACCAGACCCTCCCACCCCCCCCAAAAAAAGTAATGTCTTATCTAATCTGTTAGAAAAACCAACTGCACTAATTTTTTATTTTTCATTTCTTACAGCTTGATAAATTATATATTTATATATTTTAAATATGTCCTCAATATAGGTATTTACACGCATGACAAAGTAACTTCCACCAGATGAAAAAAATTAAGATGGCACATTTCATCTACCATATATTAAAATCACATTCTACTAACATGCAAGTATAAAATTAGGTGGTGGGAAGGTGGCTCAGTGGTAGAGTGCTTGCCTGGGTTCAATTCCTCAGCACCACATAAGCAGAAAAAGCCATACGTGGTGCTGTGGATCAAGCAGTACAGCGCTAGCTTTGAGCTAAAAAGAGCTGAGGGACAGCGCCCAGGCCCAGAGCTCATGCCCACATCTGACAAAAAAAAAGATCCAAATATAAAATTAACAACAAATTTCAATGTAATTCTAATTATTATATATCATATAATTCCTATGTGATAGCATTCCAGTGCTTCAGGAAATAGAATCCTTTACTGCCATGATGAATATGACATGTATGACTATCACTACATGGTAAATAGGACTTTCTTTATTCATGAAGTTGGATGTCAGACTCAACTGAAAAATGGTATCTTATTCAGTGTATTCCAAGGGATGTTCAAATTACTCCATTTTGCAGCAGATAGATAAAATACCCAACATTTTTCCGGGTGAAAGAATGGTTTTAAGTTTTGTATGCTAACTAATTCATTAAGAATTCCACAACAAGTTATCTATTTGATTAAAGATTTATAGAGGATACACTGGCCTTTATTCTTTTAGGTAAGCGTCATAGTTTCACAAGTGACTGCTCAAACATAGGAAGCCCTCTCACAACAGGTATGGAGAGGTAATTTCCAAGGTAGAAAAATACAACAAGGAGCAAAGGGAAGTAAGTCATAATAGGCCCAGAATACATAAATTCAACTGTATTTTAAATACACTGGGTTAAATTAAACAGCCACTATCAAAAGGGAGTTATTAGTACAGACCTAAAGCTTTTTTAATGATTTAAGCATCTTAGCCACTCCCAAGTTTAAAAAGAGCATATCCACATCCACAGTAGTCTGAAAACGCGTCTTATAGGAGGCGGTGACCAAAGAATGCTGAGTAACAGGGCTCTGGCACTGGGCATCCAATCAGAAGCTCACTAATGACACCTATGGAGCTAGGGAACAACCACATTCAACAGTGCTGCTGAAGCTTTCCATCAGCTTGGTTGCAGAATCATTCTGAAGAATGGGCTTCCTGGAGAGTTACGATTGTTGAGACGAAGAGGTTTCATAATCCTTAAAACTGAGCATTCACCTGGGATGCATTGTACTACGTGACCAGCTGAATGAAAAACTGTGCTCTTTTGGGCTGAACATGTATTAATAAATATCCACTAAATTCAGATATAAATAATTACAGAATAATCAGACTATATATGGCTCTGTTAAAATGAATGCACAAGTAAAAAAATCAGGCAGCCTCATTAATATTATGTCCTTAACCTGAAAAAGTGGAAATATGGAGGGTGCTCTGAGGGTTATTGGAGACACACGAATACACTGAGGAACCCCAGGCCAGGACACTGAGGATGGGCAGGCAGTGTGCCTCAGCTCATCGGGACAGTGCCACAAAGCTGCAAAGGACAGCGTTCTGTGAACGACATATAACCTTCAGATACTTAGGCTGCTCAAATCATTTAATTAAAAAAAAAAAAAAGAACAAAGCTGGGTGCCAGCAGCTCACGCCTGTCATCTTAGCCACTCAGGAGGCTAGGGTCTGAGGACCGCGGTTCAAAGCCAGCCAAGGCAGGAAAGTCCATGAGACTCTTATCTCCAATTAACCACCAGAAAACTAGAAATAGCACTGTGGCTTGAAGTGGCAGCGCTAGCCTTGAGCAAAACAGCTGAGAAAGCACCCAGACTGAGTTCAAGCCCCATAACAGACAAAAAAAAAATATATTCTTTAACATAGAAAAAGAGCTGGAAGAGAACACAAAAACTTTTAGTGGTATTCATAGAGTAATACGGCCATAGTATATTAAATATTCTTTTATATATATGAATGACTAATGTATCATTCATATATAGTTAATATATAATCAATGACAGTAGTATGAAGATTATGACAACTTTGTAAGAATAATAGTATTTTTATTTCTAGAGAAAGAAACATAATATTGATAAAAATGAAGCTTTCTAAAATTTTAACCACCCTTAGAATCATCACTTTTGTTTGGTAAGCAAACTCCATGTTTTGAGTTAGGAGCAGACACACTGCAAACTTCGTTAGGACACCTGATATCAGCTTAGCACACACTTTTGAACCACAATGAATGCACAGCCACTCAGCCGACCACAGAGCCTTCACATAAGGCCAGCTCAGAACTTTCTGATGACACATGTAGAGATACGCTCAGTGTCATCTTTCCATTTGAAACATGCTTCTTGAATCCTCACTATTTGGCTGTGGCTCCTTAGGTGCAAAAATCATTCTACTGACTCTGATGATTTTTTCCCCTTAAATCAGTACAGCATTCAGAATTCTGATATTTAACATTGGTGCTTCTGAGAATAATTCTTCTTGATATATAAATTCAAATCAGTTTCATTTAGAGCAGAATTATCATCTCAAATTACTCAGAGGCAATGAACGTAGCATTGACAAATATAAAAGCCAAATATAAACCAAAAAACATAGCAAGGTTTATGTTAAAAGACAACAGATGCTGGGCACCAATGGTTCATGCCTGTAATCCTAGCTACTCAGGAGGCTGGTATCTGAGAATCACTGTTCAAAGACAGTCAGGCCAAGGAAAGTCACTGAGACTCTGATCTCCAATTAACCACCAGAAAACCAGAAGTGGCACTGTGGCTCAGAGCTGAAGAGCTGAGGAACAGTGTCCAGGCCCAGAATTCAAGGCCCACGACTGACAAAAACAAAAAAACAGATACTTAGCATTAGTGTCAGGGAACAATAAGGAAGATGGGACAGACAAACTAGAGATCTAAATTCTAAAGGACCTAAATGTTACCAAGTAACCAACAATGTTGGGCTTTAGGAGCCCAGTGGTTTTTTTTTTTTTTACTTTTGTTATTTTTTTTAATGAAAATACTGTACAGAGGGGTTACAATTACATGGGCAAGATAATGAGTACATTTCTTATCAAGCATTGTAGCCTCCTCCTTTGTTTCCCCTTCCCATCCATCCTCCCCCAGCCCCCCCCAATCTTCCCCCCCCCACCAAAGTTGTAAAGTTCGTTTTTAACGTAACGACTTGTCCCAGTGTTCTTTTTTTTCCAGCCTTCTCATACCAAGGTTTAAAATTGTTCTCTTGATGCCTGACTTTATGTGTGGGAGGATATACATGAATTTGTTGAGTTTACTCTAAACGATCTAATGACTGTCCTCTGAGATGCAGCTGTGAACTTGAAACCACTTCAGAACAGTTCACAGTATGCTGTCTTTCTGTGTCTGCTCTTCAGGGTTCATAGGCCCAGGCCTGGAGCTGACAGGCTGCAGGAACAAGCCAGGACTGATGCCTGCACTCTGAAGAAGACCTGGCTTCTAATGGCCTGCAAAGGCATGCAACCTTCTTGCTCTTCATTCCAGGCTCTGTATGCAGAAAGCTGTTAGGTACACCTTTCCAGCTACGAAGGCTATCTTGACATGCTCCATTTATTCTGTAATTGCCATTGTTTTTCATGGGTTTTGTCCCTGGAATGCATTTGTTCTGACTAATCAGATAATGCAAAGAAGCCATAGTAATGCTTTCATTACTGATGAAAGTCATCTGGTATTGTAAAGGACCCAAATTTCAGAAGAAAATTTTACTAGTAACAGTGGTTTATGTGAAATTCTACTTATTTGTAGTGTACATAAGGCTCTAAGCATCTACTTATAAATAATTTAAATAAAATTGTTTTCTTTATGACTGTGGTCAAAGGCTGATAAAAGTGACACTGCAGTGAGCTGCTCAGATTGCATTTTCACTTAATCCTAAAATAGTAGTCTGTTGCCAAACAATAGAAATTGCAGAATAATTGAAGCTTGTCAGGGCTGTCTAGAATGATTAAATGAACTAAAGGTTCTCTGTGAAATTAACTGTGAACCATAATTGACGGGAAGCACATAACTTACATAGATTATTCCAAGGAAAATAGAGATAGGTTACCCAAACTATGTGTTATTACAACAAAGTATAAAGTTAAATAAAAACAAATTTCTATCTTTATTGGCTTATCTTATCTGACTGCCTTCATGCTTTTCCACAAAGAACATAAAATTGGTTATTTAAAGCCATTTCAAGGCACTGCATAATACTAGCAGGTCGTAAGTAACTATAGTATGCTTTTCTTTGCAAACACAATGATTTTATTTTTATCCTGAAATGGGCAATACTGAAGACAAACTGCTTGATAGCTTTGGGATTTTTTTAAGATGGGAAAACAATTTTAGAACAGAGTATTTCTGAGCTCTTCAGTTTCAAATTTCATTCATCTCCAAAAAGCCACTGACAAAAATAGTCAGAAAGTCTTTAACTGCTACTTCTGTATTGAAAGCAGGAAATGTGTCTTTTTTCCTTATTTCTCTCTACTATTTCCTGTTAAACTAAAATACCTTAACTTTACAAAAAATCAGTAGCAATAGAAGGGAAGAGTAAATATACTTACTTTACAAAATGGTTCTGTCACGTTAGCTTTTCATCATCGACATGTGGCTCACAGAGCCACAGTCCATAGATACCCTGAAACAATCCTCCCTCCGTGTCAAGCTCCCTGGCTCATCATTGCCCCGGGGGGACCAGCCTGTCTACCATGTCCTGGGACAGCCATCCCTGTCCATCTCCCAGGTCACACCTCACTCTCCACAGTTCCTACCATGCAGCACCCTCCTTGGCACAATACGTAAGTGATCAGAGCTACAATACCAATAAAGAAATGCTGACATCCACACCATTACAGATGATGCCCTGCTACACAGGAGGCTTCTCAGTGGGTAATCAGCCAGCATCTCGATAGTGGTTTATGCCCTACTACAGGCCCCTGTAGCCTCTGTCACATCAATGTCCCCTTACAGTTTCTATCCCTCTACCAACTGGCTTTATCTTCAAAAATTCATTTAGAAAATATTAAATGTGTGGACATAATAAAGATGTCTCATTCTGTGGCATATTAATCTCATATCATTATTACAGAAATCCAAAATTTCTAGCAAAATGTATACTGCAATATAACATTCCTTCCATATTTCTCTAAAGCTTCTACGTTTTGTTGCTCTCAATGCCACTACAGAATTAAACATGGTGAGGACAGATGTATTTTGAAAAGCTAAATAAAAAAGGGATAGAAAGATTTTTGTTGAATGGTAAGCTTCAGAAGTATATATAATTGATTGTGATGGAAAAGCTTGTTGAAGATGACTTTGATAAATAATATTAACACAACATGGCTCTGCAAGAGCTAGATGGAGAGGTTGAGATTTGGCTTGTGGAAGAGAGGAACACGTCTATAAAACTGAGCTTGTCCAGTACGGCTCTGCTAAGAATTAACTCAATATAATCTCAGAAAAAGAGTGTCAGTAATATACATCAATTGAAGCAAAGCTTTATTTTCCTTGAATCTTTCCCTTATGTATATTCCCTTATGAATAAAACATTCCATTTCCAGTTGTCTCAGAATAATTATACTTTTATAGTTGGTTTGTATAGATGGATTGTATGCAACCCATCTACAATATTTTTAAATTTTTACTAGGCATCTACTGCATCCCATGCAGTATTCTGTCATTGACTGTGTAAGCAGTTTCTTTTTACACAGTTTATTTACATGAGTGCTAACAAGATCTAATGAGGGCACATGTGTGCATATATGGGCATGTGAAAATGAAACCCCGTTGTAGAAGTAATAGATGTTAATAAAACATGAGAAACCACAGAATGGCAAAGAAGATTCTGTTAGAAGAAAAACTGATTGAGCTACACACTTCAACTTGAATTTATTTGCATCAGAAGCATATATTCTAGAATGATTTTCCTGGGCATAAAAATTGCTTTCCTAAAACTTTATTAAACACTAATGAAGGGGAAGATATTCTGAATAATTTAAGGAGTCTATACACTGTAACTCAGAGAATGCAGAGGAAACCCTGACAAGCACCAGCCCTGGAGGTCTTCACTGGGCTGGGCTGCTTCCTCCCAGGTAGTTTTGATGCTTTTGTCCTGATTACATCCAATTCTCCAGAACTGTAGAAAACGAGCGGCTGGATTCGCCAAGATTTTTAAAACAGTAATGGGTGCACTGTAGCCAGGTTTCTGGTTATCAAAGGCACCGTGAGTTTAGCAGAGAGGATTTAACACTGGATAAAATGAAATACTTCTGCCTCTTCTTGTTTTAAGTCTCTGTGTTGTGATAGGTAGAAATGTGTTTATAGCTTGAAAAATGGTTCATTAATATTCCTGGCACATACAACTGTGTAACCTTCCATGTCCTAAAGTAATTTTGCAAGGATCTCAATGAGATAAACATGATTAGCTGCTCTATTACCTAAACAGTGCTTTATATGTAAATTTACGGTTAATTTGCACATAAAACTATAATTAATATAAATGTTCTTAAGTAAACAATATATTGTGGCTAGCTTTAGAATAACACAAGGGAATTATCAGCATCAACATTTGTAAATTTTTCACAATAAAGAAGAAGTCTTACTACTCTGAATCAGGATAAATTCTATCTTTAAATTGAGAAGAACTGGGTACATTATTGAAACTGCTATCAGCTATGTGTTTATACTTTAAGAAAGAAATGCACTATGAAGTCTTATAATTACATATCTCCCTATTGCACATATTAGGTGGTAAGATACTGTAGGAAAACTATATATGACACGGTGAAGGTGGGAAAGAAGTATATATCATGTTTATGGCTTATAATAATATTTCATGCCATTACATTATCAATGACTGAGATGACTAGATTCATGCCTTCAATTATTAGGCATAAAGAATTGGTTCTATTTCATCACCATTCTAATAACAAATGAATAAATACTGGAAAACATGTCAAAATGATTCCAGGGTAAAATACAAAACCTTAGCAAAGTTTTAAATACGTATGATACCCCAGAATTCTGACATTATAATCTAGGTAATACCACAATGATGCAAATTTACTGTGACTAAGCCAACAGATGTAATTTCTATCTTATTTGTACACCTGCCACAAAAATCTTCCATTTGTAAACTCATATTTTGTGTGTATTAAACTCAAAAATACTCATTTCTGCCTGATACCATGCTTTTCGATTAGCTATTTTAACACTGATGAATACTGCTTTTAATGCATACATTTATAGCTAACTATGTGGACTGACCTCTGTATTCACCACCCAGGCATAGAAAACAGTCATTGTGGACGTGAAGAGTACCTATATTCTATGGGAAGCTGTCACACTCAAGTGTTTGAAGATTACTGCATTTCTACACTTTGACAACTGTTTTAAAAGCCAATTCCTTAAAACAACTACCATAACCCTCCTACCTTGGCCTCCCAAGGGCCGACAACAGAGGCAGGCCCCATCACCTGGCTCAAGACTGCCACATTTCTCTCATTGCTGGTCTTTTTTCTGAGCAAGTTCTATTTCCATGAGGTCTTCTTTACAGGAGATAATTCTAAGCAACAAACTACATCATCTTATAGTTACCTATTTTGAATACTCTTTTTCTGGAGATCAAAACAATCTCTTAATAATGTTAATCAACACAAAAGCCCTTCTTTGCACTCTGAAACAAGTAAGGAGGATTCTCACTCTAAAGGCTTCATGACAGCTAGTGATAAAATTATCTTTACACCATACCAACACACATCAGCTTAAAACATGGTAATTAACATCAGTCACAGTGTTATCAGTCACCAGAATTTTAGTTACTTTTCCCTGGGTCCCAGTTTTATCTGCTATATAGAATTAGCTGCCCTTGTCATCGTCATCACCATCATCATCTCTTGATATAAAAGAAATGTTTGAACTTTATTTCCCTGCCCAAAAAGCTCAAGAAGATTTACACTTAGTGACCCACAGTAATTACGTGGAATCACACAATAGACATGATGGAGGACTAGAAACAGGTCAATATCAGAGCTCTGCTCAATCTTTTTAAAACTTTTAATGTGTATTTTTAAATGAATTCTTTCACTGCTGCATTTAAAAGTAATAGCAAGTCAACTCATCAGCAGTTTGTAATTCTATAAAGGTAGCGGTGACTCATACTGAGGTCCTATGAGCTCCGAACACTTGCCTTTTCATCAGCAGTTTGTAATTCTGTACAGGTAGCGGTTACTCATACTGAGGTCCTATAAGCTCCTAATATTTGCTTTTTCATCAGCAGATGTTGCCATCCTGCCATCCCTTTAGTAACTTGACTAACATGCACTCACTTCTAGGCTGCAGGGGCTTAGCACTCATGTGAAATCACTATAGCTCTTTCTGAAGTCACTTGGTGATGGGGATATCAACTTCATTTCACTAATCATTATCTATTCAAAGTTTGGAGTGATAGGTACTATCTACAGTTCCCAGACTTTAAAACCCCCTTGCAAATCAGGCTTTTAGCTTACTAGCTGAGGGAAAGTAGTGTTCCCCTGGGAAGACCCGATCAAGTCAGAGAGCCAGTAACCTCCTCAGCACTGGAAAAGTCTGAATAACAATGATCATTCCTATAAGTGTCATTCTTTTGGGACTGGGGGAACATAAACAAGGGAAGAAAAGCTCTGCAGACATAGAAAAAAATGTGAAGTGTCCTAGAGCTAGAAAACTGGAGGGATACAGTCATTTTTGTAACATTTGCAAAGCAGATTGACTTCATACATTAACTGTGAAAATTAATGAAAAGTCTTTGCAACTAGATTATCCTCGGTCATTTATTTAATTGATTATAGGCCAAAGACAAATAAAACGAAAGTCACAGTGTCCTCTCTTCAAAGCCACAGACCACACTACAGCTCTTAGTATTTACCAGTAAGAACAATGTCTATGACATGAATATTGATTAGCTGATCTGTCTGTACACTGCTTCATGAGCTTCATGAGCTTGCTGTACTGCTTGACGCACTGCCAGCGTACATGGAAGAGAGATCTACAATTTATACAGGACTCCGGGCCTTCACATACAAACATTGAGACTTAAAGGATACTCCAGGGAAGAACCCAGAAACGTAACTTTTCTTAATATTTAAAATTCTATATTGAAATGAGTTCCAGGTAATGGAAACATGGGTTGGTGATGGTGGTAGTAGTGGTGTTTGTTTCTGCTTATGGTTTTTATTTTGTCTTTTTTTGGAGGGAGGAAGGATAAACAAATGAAGCCATGGCAATTCAGTATACACTATGTGAAAATGAACTATGCAACTTGTGGGCAGGGATGGAGGGGGAAACTGGAGGAAAGCGAAAGAAGGAAGGGGTGACACTGTCCAAAATGAACTGTAATTATTACCAGATCTATGAACTCTCTGTACAATAAATTATTTTTTTAAAAAAGCAGAGCCAGGGGCTGGGAAGATGGCTCAGTGGTAGAGCGTTTGCCTTGCATGCCTGAGGCCCTGGGTTCGATTCCTCAGCACCACATAAGCAAAATGAAAAAAAGCCGGAAGTGGCGCTGTGGCTCAAGTGGTAGAGCGCTAGCCTTGAGCTGAAGAGCTGAGGGACAGTGCCCAGGCCCAGAGTTCAAGCCCCACAACCGGACCCAAAAAAAAAAAAAAAAAGCAGAGCCAGGAAGCTGTTTTAGTGACAAGCTCACTGCCTCCACAGACAGAGCATTACAGAGCAGCACAAGCACACATTACCAACACCAGGTGGGGTCCACATCACCAACAGTTAAAAATGGCTAAATGTGACAAATGGCTAAATCTAACACACAGCTTTGTGACTGGCACCAAATTCTTTCTAAATTCACATTTATCTACCATTTCCTTGTTTTCACCCATGCTAAGCACAGACAGCAGTAAGAAACAACACATAACAGGAGGCTCAATCCAGCGGTGTTGGACAGGTCTTTCCCGACCACAGTCCACATTCAGAATGCAATGCGTTTACCACTGTGTCTAGCAGAGACTGCTTCTCAATCCATACCACCTTTCCTCATCGTCACACATATAGACCCCATCAATGCATACTACGCAGCTGTGCTGGACAGGCTTCTTCACTAACACAATCCACATTCATTACTTGGGGGACACCTCTCTCTCTCTCACATACACACACACACACACACACACTCTCTCTCTCTCTCTCTCTCTCTCTCTCTCTCTCTCTCCTTCCCTCCCCCCTCTCTAACTCTCTTCCCACTCCATTTCTCTCTTTTTCTCCCTCCTACCCTCCTGCTTCCCTTCCTATCTCTCCTTTGGCAGTACTGGGGTTTGAACTCAGGGTCTGCACTTACAAGGCAGGTAGTACACCATCTGAGATGCTCTTTCAGTCTCAAAGGTCTCCTTGTATTACAGCCCTGGAAGTACTTTTGCTGCCACCAAGCAGGTGGTGGTAGTTTATGTGGACAGATTTCTTAAAGCTAACTACTTTTAGACTAGCACACATGGAAGGTAAGTCACTGATGCATGACCGGTAACCTCTCAGACATAACTATGAACTAAACATAAACACAAAAAAGTACCTTCAGCTTACTGAAATTGGTATTCTCCGATAGAAACAAGATCTTCAGGCTCAGACTGAGTGCCTGGAGTCCATGGACATAGCAAGGACAGACAGGAAGTCCTGACGCCAGCTGAGTCCCACTGGTGATCACACATGTGAATGACCAGTGGAGGGAAAACTCCAGATTTGAAATTCATTACCAAGTGTAAACTGGTCAGAAAGAAGCAGGAAGTGTCTCAGTCAAGTTCCAAATCCATATATGTAAGCTTCTGAGAAGCGCAGGATACTAGGTGGGCACAATCCCCCTTGAAAAAATGCCCATTTAAAAATAATGATAGAAACATTAGCCCCAATATTCATTGTTTTTTGTTTTAACGAGAAGGCTGATCAGGATTTTCATCATGGTACACTGAGCAGGGGCCTGAACATAGCTCTGTCACACGCAGCATTACTTGGTGCCACTTGCTGCTTTTGCTTAAAACCTACTGAAGAACACATTGGCCTTTAAAGAAAGGTGTGTGGCACCAAGTACACTCCATTCTGACTCATGACCATGGCATAAGGAGCAACCTCTACTCCATTCCCCACAGGAAATGTGAATCTGGGGTCCAGCTATCTCCTCAGGTGAGATTTAAAGTCACATATTAGAGGTGAATAAAGTGAAATCATACATCCTGACAATCCTCACTTCCACTTCCTTAACAGAAAGCAAAAGGCAATGCTGTACAATGGCCTCTGGAAAAGAAAAGACAGAATTCTGTTGTAAGCCAGAATTCTAGAAGATCGCATTGCTTAGCTTGTTTGGTTTTGAGTTTCACTCTCCTCAGTCCCTGTTAAACTACTGTTACATAGTCTGGTAATTACTTAGAAAGTTGGAGAAAAATACTCAACATGGATTTGAATCTTGGTCTTTGGAGCAAATACTTAGTGGAAGGACATCGAAGACAGCAGATGAGCTTCTTTCACCCCGGCAGCCCTACTCTGGATCTGAGCAAAGGGACAAGACGCTTTTGAACTTACTTTGGAACTTTCATTTTCTGCACTAATCTGCAAAAGGAATTGATTTGAAAAGCAGTAGACTGTACAGGACTGGTTTTTAAAAGGAGAGCTATGTGGGGCAGATTTACACTGCTGGCAAGACAATTGCTTTAAAAATTTGACAGTAACTCAAGGTGAGAAAAAGTGGGCCTAGGGGCAAACTGAATTGAGGAAAGGTGTGCTATATTCCAACGAATTCGGAATTCTCAACAGAAAGGTATTTTTGAAGGACCATGAGACATGTATCACCCAGGTTCTAAAGTGACCAGCAAGTCGGAACAAGTCCTCAGGTAGCAGCCTGAGGCTCTCAGTTTACCTAGACTGGTGATAGCATTTCTTCTTGCATGTCTAGAGGTTACAAAATATGTATATTATTGACTAAGTCTTATCTAATACTCGACTATAGTCACAAAAATATAGAATTATTCTCATTCCTGCAAGGATGGAGAGTTTCATCATTAGTAACAGATTTATTCCCCAAACTACTTTTGTTGTTGCTGCTGTTGTTGGCCATATTGGGCTTTTTAATTCAGCAACTCGCTAATTTCCTACCACTTGAGCCACAACTCCAGCCCTGACCTGGTTTTTATTCGTTACTTTGGAGATAGTCTCTCAGGCTTTTCTGCAAAGGCTGGCCTCAAATGTTGATCTTCAAGATATCAGCCTTTTTGGCTAGCTAGGATTACAGGTATGCATCGGCATTGCCCAGCTTGTAATTCCTTTTGTGTGATATCTTTTTGTATGTCATTACTAAGTCATGATGTATTCTCCTTGAAGACATTTGAACCTAAAACTGAACTCAAACTGCAGAGCCCCAACACTCCAAAACTTTACTATAAAAGCTAGCGCAAGTTCATAAAATGCACAGGCAGTAATGATGAGCTATGATAATGCCTTTCCTGATGTAAATCACAAAATGACTCAGACTGCAGTAATCCTATCAGAAGGGTTAAATGTATAAGGGTGGAACTATAGCACAGAGTATATACAGTTTTAGGGGAAAGAATCACATCACTGACGCAGCACTTCTCCATGGTCAACGTGACTACAATACACTAGGGCCATATGCAAGCTTGTCCCTACCAAGAAATAATCACTCTGACTCTTCAACACTTGAACATTCAAACAGATGTACAATGAATCCTTTAAAATAAATCCTGCACTGTTTTTTTTGTTTGTTTGTTTTTTTTGTCAGTCATGGGGCTTGAAATGTGGGCCTGGGCGCTGTCCTTCAGCTCTTCAGCTCAAGGCAAGCACTCTACCACTTGAGCCACAGCACCACTTCTGATTTTCTGGTGGTTAATTGGAGATAAGAGTCTCACAACCTTTCCTGCCCAAACTGGCTCTGAACTGCAATCCTCAGATTTTAGCCTCCTGAGGAGCGAAGATTACAGACATGAGCCCAGCATGTTCTGAATATTTAAGTTAAACAACATGAGGTTATTGGAAATACATACAAGGTAAAATGTTACAACAATAAATCAAATGAACTATTTATTATCACACACTGTTACTATCATACTTTTATGCGAAAAGTAGCTAAATTCTACCCATTTAACAAGTATCCACAAACAGAGTTTATTAATCTTGCTACCAAAATAGAAAAACATTTTTCATTAAAATAATTTTAATATGGAATATTTCCCAAATTAAAACCTTAAACTTAAAATACTAGAGCTAGGTAAATCATGATTAAAGTCTTTCGACTGCTTTCTTACAGTAAATTTAAAATCTCAAACTTCTTTCAATTCCGTAGAATATCCAATTACAATCAAGTCAGCAAATTAACTTGAAGCTGGATAGTAATTGAAATAAAATCTATGTGGAAAGGTCATGTAGTAAAGTCATGATAAGTTCATTTCCACAAGAATTCCCAAAGTCATTTTTTGCCCTTTGTCTGAAAGGACTGAGTCACCAACACATTAATTACTAGTTCAAACAGACAGCAGGCGTCAGGAGGAAGAGAGAGATCTCAGGGAACATGGTGTGGAACAGATCTTTGCAGTGTACACACATGAGGAATAATTCACTTCTTATTACAAAAGTTTAAACCATAAATACTGCTGTGCTCTGTCTCACTATCATGGCATGCCATGTATCTCAAGAGCTCATGAACGTATATCAAACACAGCTCAAGTTTAGTCATTGCAGTCTGAACTCTACCCAGTATTTTTGTGACAAGTAGCAATAAACACCCCAACAGAGGAAGATTGTTATTTTTGTGACTAAATATGAGTTGTTTTCACAAAACTTTAAATATAATAAAGTATGGATTGCTTTTGGAATATAATTTCATTGCTGTATTATTAAAACAAAACAGGTCAACTAAGACAAATGAAGGAATTAGGATTGGATTCGATGAGTGCATTAACACTGTTTCTCAGTGCTTTGCTCTTTTTTGTAAAAGAGCTTTAGAGTTCTTTTCCTTATAATTAGATGAAAAAGACATCCCTTATAAATAAATTTGGAAAGCTATTAATCAGTTAAAGAGAAGGTAAATTTTCTTACAATAAGCTGTTGAGACTACAAATCCATGCATCACTAACAGTTATTGTGTTTTTCACAGTCTTTACCCCACTATGCATGCATGTTCAGTCAAGTTAAAAATACAACGTTCACAAAAAATCAGGAAGCTAAAATAGGAGTAACTGTACTAAAGATCTACATCTGTCCCAAAGACATTACTTTGACCAATTCTTAACCCTTCACTTAACTCACTGGTACTGTTTTTCATATTCTGTGGTTTCCAAGATTAGACCCAGCTTAAACAGTACACATACCTGAAATTTCTAAGTA
The DNA here is from genome assembly GCF_000151885.1 of Dipodomys ordii. Taxonomy (NCBI): domain Eukaryota; kingdom Metazoa; phylum Chordata; class Mammalia; order Rodentia; family Heteromyidae; genus Dipodomys; species Dipodomys ordii. Next base: position 402,259 of record NW_012267260.1, on the reverse strand, counting down.
AAAACAAAATTTCCAGAGACTTATAATTTAGTACCATTAAAAGTGGTTTTTTACTTGAGCATCTTTTTATAAATTATGAAAATAGACTCTGCATGAAATTCTGGTTCTAGATAATATCATTGTGTTGGTTACTATCATTATTAATTAAACATAGACTCTTCTAACTCAGCATGAAACCATTCCTGCAGGACCTGAGGAGCTACCATACCTGTAAATGTCTGTTTCTGCTGCCAATTTATTTGGTCTGAGATTATAGAGTTATATTTCCTAAGAAGTCACTGTGGAGTCTGTCATTGCTTTCCCATACATGGAAAACAGACATGTATCGTGCTAAGAAACAGGAGCAAGTTTTAGCATATTAAAACACATTGAGATGATCATGGGTTAATGAACAATTTTTTATAAAAGAACACATTTTCTCAACTGTTCATCAAATTTCTACCCTACTTGATTACTATACAAAAGCATTCCATGACCATTTGCATGTCTGACCAATCTGATATCCAAACAGTATTATTAGAGTAAATTAAATAAAGTTTACTTTCAAAAATATGTACTTACTAAATGTACTTTTCTTCCAACAGATTTCTAGCTTGGAAAAACAGAAACAAAAAGGGTGCCCCTCCAAAAAGTCTCACCTGACAGCTTCATTTTATTGTTTGCTAGGTAGTAATGGTTTTCTCCCAGTTTGAAATAATTCTAAACAAAACATCTAACTTAATTACTTTTACTAAAATTCATCTTGTTAGGAGACAACTGGTGAAGTAAGCACAATTTCTACAGTACTTATTATTAAGATAATTACATGATCCTTGCTTCAGAATCTCTCTTCAAAAAGAAATTACCACCTTGAGTCGCTGAGTTTCTTTGGGGCTTTCTTCTTTTATCTGAGAAAATCTTTTTAATCCATTGTAATTTATTAATATAGTCAGTTAAACCATTCCACTAAATTTAGTTAACCATCTGTAAGATGAAAAGTAGTTTAAAGAGAGGTGTCAATATCACGATTATTTTTATAACTACATATAACATATAGAAGACAAGAAGTTATATACCAAGAGTGTTGTAGACCATTATGTTTTCTAGATAAAATAATCCCATACAGATTAGCTAATGTAATATATTAGTATCCTTAATTCTATTCCCCTTTATACATTTTAACCAAAACCAAAACATAACAAAGTAGGCATGCATTTCTAAATAAACTTGGGAATCATTCACGTTAAATAAATGATTAGAATATGCAGTTATGCATCCCACAGTCAAAGCACAAAATTGCCAGTTTTTAGTTGAATAGTATTCTCATTGTTCTTTCAAAGTCTTCTTTCCTGTCAGTACCATGTGTTTGCATATATTTCTGTAATGAGGCTTTAAATATTTATTTTATAAAAGGCAATGAATAAAACATCAAGACATCATTATCATTCTGTTCTAACTCAATGAGAACAAAGCTTATACTGCAATACCTTTGGATACTGTTTGACAGGAATCAAGACTCTTTCTGAGAGCTTTATGTTTTTGTTGCTGATGACATCAAGATACTTCTTTTCTTCCTCCTCTTTCTTTCCATCAGAACCTTGAAACTTTTCAATTTCTGAAAAAAAAATCATGAAAACAAAATGTTAAGAAAATGAATCACCCTGAATACACTGTCAGATAACTCCTTTCCTCAGAAGTAATTCTGAAGCAATCTTGATAACAGCTGGACCACATCTTTTATACAGCCCATGTAGAGCCAACTGTGTAACAGAAGTCGGAAGTTCTGACTTCTTGAAGCTATCTATGAGTGTGCACTTTGTGAAAACAATGGTAAATTTCAGTAATATCATGTATCTTCGAACAAAACACAAGCTGTTGGAATGGGTTTTATGAAACCAATGGTGAATTTTGTAATATCAGATATCTTTTGACAAAACTCAAGGAAAATATGCTGCTTTTATTGAAATACCCACACAAACACAACTGACCTGCTAACAAGCTCAAAAGAAAGCCCACACAATAGGAAAAGATTTTTACCAGCTATACATCAGACAAGGGCCTAAAACCCAGAAGATACTCGGAGTGTAAAAAGTTAAATCCTCAAAGCTAGGCGCCAATGGCTCACACCCAGAATCCTAGCTACTCAGGAGGCTCAGGTCTGAGGATCATAGTTCAAAACCAGCCTGGGCAGGAAAGTCCGTGAAACACTTATCTCCAATTAACCACCAGAAAACCAGAGGTGGCGCTGTGGCTCAAGTGGGAGAGCACTTACCTTGAGCTAAAGAGCTGAGGGACAGCGCCCAGGCCCAGGGTTCAAGGCCCATGACCAACCAAAAACAAAAAAAGAAAGAAATTTAACCCTCAAAAAATAAACCCTCAAAGAAACATCCCAATTAATAGACTAATAAAGAGAAACTTCTCAGAAGAAAAAGTAAAAATGATCAATTGACACATGAAGAAATGTTCGCTATCTCTGGCCATAAAGAAAATGCAAATCAAAACAACACTGGGATTCCTCCTATCCTCAGAATGGTCACTAACAAGAAAGCAAGTAACAAATGCAAGGATGTAGTCAAAAGGGAGCCCTAATATACTGGGAATGTCAACTTGTTCAAATATTCTGGAAAGCAGTGTGAAGGTTCCTCAAAAAATTAAACATAGAACTACCCTATGACCTAGCATTTGCACTCCTGGTAATCTATCCAGTAGAACACAAACAAGTTACAGTAAAACCAGCAGCACAAACATGTTCACTGCTGCACTATTCACCATAGCCAAAATATGGAATCAGCCCAGGTGCCCCTCAATGGACAAATGGATCATGAAAATGAGGCATATAAGCCTGTGGCTCACGCCTGTCATCCTAGCTACTCAGGAGGCTGAGATCTGAGGATCACGGTTCAAAGCCTGCCTGGGCCGGAAAGTCTGTGAGACTCTTATCTCCAATAAACCACTAGAAAACCAGAAGTAACTCTGTGGGTCAAGAGGCAGAGTGCTCGCCTTGAGCTGAAGAGAGCAAGGACAGTGCCCAAGACCAGAGTTCAAGCCCCACGACCAACAAAAAAAAACAAAGAAAGAAAGAAAATGGGGCATATATACACCAAAGAATTCAACCCATCCATTAGAAAGAATAATATTGTACCCCTTATAAGGAAGTGGAAAAACTTGGAAAAATTCACTTCAAGTTAAGTATGCCAGACCCAGAGAAGGAAAAGTTGCATGTTTTCCCTCATATGTGGTGATTAGAATGTACCTATAAAGCCTTATGTAAATACATTGGGGTGTGCAAGTAGTTAAAAATGAATGAAATATTTCAAATAGTATAACTTTTTAGAAAGACAAGGTCAAAACCCAACAAACTCAGCACTGGAAAATCAGTAAAGGCAAGAGAGGGGGCCAGGCCAAGATATTTGATGTTTGTATAATTTGTGGAGGGGAAGGGAAAAAACAAATTGTTTAAATAGGGATACAGGTGGCCCCATTGCAACAATGAGATGTACAAGATGTTATGTCAAAAAACAAACTTTACAACTTTGGTGTGGGGATGGAGGAGAAGATGGGAAGGGATGGAAAGGGGAAACAAAGGAGGAGGCAACAATGCTTGATAAGAAATGTACTCAGTACCTTGCTCATGTAATTGTAACCCCTCTGTACGGTATTTTCACAATTAAAAAAAAAGATAAAGAAAATGTCTAATTTTTAAAAGTAAGCTCTATGAATGTGGCAGTGGACAAGACCACAAAGTACAGTTCAGGAAGGACTTTGATATTGAGCTTGGAGCCCAGGGTAAGGACAGAATTCAAGGAACTGAGGTAGATTACACACCACAGAGTCTCAGGAGATGAGGTAGAGGTGAGACCTAGGAATAGCCATTTGAAAACGCTTTTCTCTTTTGTGAACAATGTTTGTTTAATGCATTGTAATTTTCATATTAAAATATTATAAAATAAGCTCTGAGTAATTTTACTCAGCATGCCTGATATATATGAATGAATTAACCTCTACTCATTACTAAGTTATTTCTGACACTCTCGCATACATTAAATTGTATTTATTTCCAAAGCATGAGTAGAACATATATCCTTAATAAGTACAAAAAGTGAGTCTTTTGCCAGATATTCTAAAAACTCTACATTAGGGGCTGGGAAGGTGGCTCAGTGGTAGAGTGCTTGCCTTGCATGCATGAGGCCCTGGGTTTGATTCCTCAGCACCACATAAGCAGAAAAAAAAGCCAGAAGTGGCGTTGTGGTTCAAGTGGTAGAGGGCTAGCCTTGAGCTGAAGAGCTGAGGGACAGCGCCCAAAGTACAGGCCCCACGACCGGCAAAAAAAAAAAAAAAATTCTACCTTAGTTAGACAACACACTTAAAATCTGCAATTCAACATAGACTGCATTGGTTCAAGTTAAAAACTTTTGTATACATCTGTTTCACTGTGAAAATTACATTAAGCATTTTATTCACTATTCAGGCTAAATTTATAGAAAAGGGACAACCAGATGTGCTTAAATTTATATTCATTTACTTTCAAGATATTTGGAAGCCTAATAACATTAGCCATTCCTGGTTTAAAAATCAATTTTCCTGCACAGTATAAAGGTGAGTTATTATTCATCAAACATTTTCCTAATACATGAATAGTACCATTGTTTAAATAGTACTGATTACAATCTGCTTCTCACTGCCCTGCTCCAGGGCTCAATTTCCATGTCAGACACTCAGCATATGCTGTGCAGAGAGTCTCATGGTGCCAGAGTGGCTGGGAGAGAGTAGATGAACCAACATGGTCCAATTGCTAGATGTCTGGCAACTATTAGCCAGCAGAGTCTAACTGACAGCTGTACCATGAGGAAAAGTGCCACACTTCCATTTTTGTTGGCCCTCATCCCACATCACCATCCTCACCACACAAAACCATGGACTTCAACAGGCCTGGGGTGTGCACACATCTCCTGGCTATATTCACTGCTTGGAATATATCAGTCTACATGTTCACATACTTCCTGTGATCTGCCCTCAAAAAAGCAGATGTGAAAAAGACTTACACAGGCCTGGGGAAGGCGGGGGAACAAGCTTGGCTAAACTGGCAGACAGAGAAGTTTTCACATGGTCAATATATATTCTGGAGAATGGCAAGAACACACAACTCACCCTGTAAAGATGGTACAGCCAGAAGAGATTACAATAAGCACCTGTAGAGCAAAGACACACAGGCTCTTTCTTAAAAGGACAGCATGATGTTGGTTGGTCTAAAATCTTTCCTTCCTCTGCAGAATTTCATCAAGCAAAGTAAAAATTACAAAAAATTTTATATAGTGAGGTTGGGAACAGATGGGAGAAAATGATGAAATGGGTGATACTAATCAAGATGCATTATAATCATAAAATGACATGTTGAATTGAATCTCATATAAAACTACTTAAGATAATAAAAATGTAGAGCTAATTTAAATGGTAAAAAAACTAATAAGAATCTAATCTCATGGAAAATTTTCAGAACAAGGATTTAGAATTTAGGTTTTCTTATAATATGGAGTATTATAATATAAACTATTAGTAATAAGTGAACATAAACGGATTTGTGTGTGGTCTCCATCCACCTAGATGTGTAAGCAAACTCAAAATTTTTCTGTTGTCTCTGAAATTCCATTACAACTGAGTCAAGAGGGATAAAGACATATACCAAAGTATCACGTTTAGACCTGCAAACCCAGTATTGCACCAGAGCAAAGAGTACTTCTGAAAAAACTATTTTGCTGTTTTACGGAAAACTAGTAACAATCAAATCAGCAGGAAATCTAACTGGCATCATATACAATACATCATCTAGAGAGAGTGTTGTTCAAGATCACTCAGAACTCTGCTTCGAAGGATAATGGCTCCTGATGGAGTTTACCCTTCTTGTAAGATGTGCATTTGCCAATTTATCACACTAAACATTAAAAATGAGGTTTCGTGAGCCCAGTCTGTCAGACTAATAAACATGACAGCCCTCTGTTGTGTCTACTGGAGACAAAATCCATGGATTTACAAACACAGATTTCAGAGTATGGATAAGAATTTTAATCATATATAAACAGATGAAAGAGGCTTACATAAAAATAGAAAAGGAAAGGTACAGTTGGTCTGCAGATGTAGCCAACATTTCAGAGACATTTAGAACATTCTAAGAAAGGGTTGTGAATTGTTCAGGATGATTAAGACAAAAGTATCCTTCATATAAAAATATTCAAAATATTTTAAAGCATCTAGCAAGCACAGAAATAATAGAAGACAAGGGAGCATCCATTTGGAAAATACACACTTGTAAAAACAACTAAGTTAAATTTTTAGGTTCAAATTTTTGTACTGACTAAAAAGAGATTCTTTTGCATGGCTTTAAAGCAGTAGTGCTACTGCCAAGTTATTTGTGCACAGTGAGTTAAGGCAATAGGGTGAGAAAAGTGCTCTCATTGAAAATAACTAATCCTAGGGCCACGTGTGGAGGTACATGCCCATGCCCCTAACTATGAAGAAGTTGGGAGTACAAGAATTAAGGTTAAAGCCAGCCTGAGCAAATGCAGAAGATCCCATCTGAAAAATTAAAGTAGAAAGACTGTGGTAAAATGGTAGAGCATTTGCCTAGCAAGTGAGATAAGCTGAGCTCAGTCCAAAGTACTGCTAAAAAAAAAGGATTCCATTTATGTCAACATTTATACATCTTGAAAATATAAACTTTCATAAGACTAAAGACAAAAATTGTAAGAATATGCAAGTTATTCTTAAGTTTCAGAAATACCTCACTTTTTGGATATTCAAAAATCATTTAAACAATTTTAGGGGAAAATATATGCTTATATATACATTCAGTAAATATTTTGTTCTAAGATATGGTTTATAAGCAATATGCCAAAACAAATTTTTTTGTTGGTCACAGGGCCTGAACTCTGGGCCTGGGCGCTGTCCCTCAGCTCTTCAGCTCAAGGCTAGCACTCTACCACTTGAGCCACAGGGCCACTTTGGACTTTTTTTCTGCTTATGTGGTGCTGAGGAATCGAACCCAGGGCCTCATGCATGCAAGGCAAGCGCTCTACCACTGAGCCACCTTCCCAGCCCGTTTTTTGTTTCTTTGCACATTCTCTCCCCATGGTATAACCCCTGCTTTCACTGTATTTGATTCCAGTGCCCTGCATCTTGTGTATACATTTTTCTAATTTGGGGAGGGGAAGGGAAATAACAAGATGCTGAAATAGGACACAGGTTGACCCATTGTAGCAATGAATACAAGACACTATGTTGAAAACTTTGCAACTTTGGGTGGGGGGAGGGAGGAGTGAGGGCGGTGGGGAAGGAAGGGAGGAGAAGAGAGGGCAGGACAGACGCTGCCCATTTTCCATGTCTAAATGCCAGGCTAATGTTGAGTCTATTTCTTGCCTAATGTTATTATGCATTTCACTAAACACTGATCAGCTTAAATGGTTAGTTTCTATAGTGTTAAAACTGGTGCATTGGTGATTCCTGATAAATATGCACATAAAATAATAATCAGCTATTCAAATCAGAAATGTTTTTGCTAGCATTTACATGATTATTGTTTTCCAGTTATGTTCATTTCTTCATAATTATGCACATCTGGTTTCCTACTTTTAGTTTGTTTTACTGTAGGCCACATATATGTATTTCAAAGATAAGCAAAGGCCAGCAGGGCAAGAATTGAGGACAGAATTGCTGGAGATAAGGGATAAAATCTGATACCTAGCATCCTATTGATTTACTTCCAGTGTAACCTCAAGCCTGTGGTAATGAAGAGTATCATAGCCTCTCTCTTCAAAGTTACAGGTACTGGCACATTGTCAACAGTGTATCTGTACACAAGTGCATGTATGTGCGTGTGCGCATGTGCACACACACACACATGCACACCGCTGTCCAATGTAGGAAAGAGGGCTTTCATCTTGTATTTTAATTTTCTAGGTTTAAGCATTCATCTTGGCTAGACCACTTGATCTACATGAATCACTTAAAAAAAAAACCTCATTCAATACATAAGCCTATATGCCATAACAGAACCAAATCTATATTATGAAAATCTATTAAGAAAAAACTTAGATTTATAAACTACAAAGCATTTTGGACCATCATATTATGCATATACAAACAAACTATTAACAATACTCATTTTAAAGGGTCAAATGTACTAACCATGGATGATACATTCTGCTGTGTGTTGTGTTCTGAATATCTACTGTCTCCCAAGCCTCCAAGGCCAATGTGCTTTGCATGTTTAACCAAACTACTAGTTGCTATGGAGAGAAACTTTCAAATAATTATAGACAGTTTAACAAAATGACTATCAGGAAGCTGACATAAGACTCCAAAGGGGAAGGTAGAAGGAAGGGGTGGATGAAGGAGAAAGAGGGCACAGGGCAGGTGGGAGCAGAATACTCAATGCACTTACGTGACAAAGGACGTGGGACATGTGAATGGGTCTGAGGGGTGGCTGGGGGAGAAAGAAGGGGTGACTCTAATGAAGAAGCACAGGACACTTGGACTTGGGTGGATACATGAAATTGGAACTCTTTTATACAGCTTTTTTTTAACTGTCCCTAAGGCTTGGATTAAGGGCCTAGACACTGTCTCTGAGCTTCTTTTTCTAAAAGTAGTGTTCTACCACTTGAGCCAGAGCTCCACTTCCAGCTTTTTCTGAGTAGTTTATTGGAGAGGAGAATCTTGCAGACTATCCTGCCCTGGCTGGCTTCAAACCACGATTCTCAGATCTCAGCCTTCTGAGTAGCTAGGATAACAGGTATGAGCCACTGGTGCCCACTGTACAACTTCTGAAGTTCAGAAAACAAAAGTGAATGAATAAATGAATGAATGCTACTGGTTGGACCAGTTTTATCTCTGGAATGGTGAAAAGATGGAAAGTCAGAATCGTGCACAATGAAATCAGCCACCTTTAGCAGTAAATGAATGTGTAATATGTTTCTCTTATGAACTGCCTAGAGACAAAATGAGATGCAAATGAATTTTCAATTTGAGACAAGCGTAAAGTATAAGTTTGTCCAAGGAACTCTTTGTGCAACCACTATAGAAATAGTATAAAGGTAGAAGGAAGAGTTAAAATACAACTACCACAGGATCCAGCAGGGAGCCCTTGGGTGTATGCTGAAGTAGTGTCTGTGAGAACACGCTTCTCCCCTGCACATTCATGTCCATCAGGACACACTTCCCACCCATGGATGACAGAATACAAGAGGAACCTGCACACTTACACATGTATGTTCACTGCTGTACTAGTCATAATAGCCAAGCCACGGAAACAGCAGAGATGCCCTACAACTAATAAATGGATCAAGAAAATATATGTATGGTAGAGTATTGTTCAACTATAAAGAAGAATGAAATTATATCATTTGCAGGAAGATGGATGGAACTGAATACCAGCATGCGAAGGGGAAATTCACAAGATTCAGAATGACAAAGGTCACATGTATTCTCTCATATGAATGTTAGGCACAAAAGATAAACGTGTTTGTAAATGTACCCAGGAACACATACCCATTTGTAAGTGTGTAACTGATGGAAGGGATTTGAAGTGGGGAGAAGGAAAGGAGAATATTAGAGGGTGAACAGTAGCAGAACATGTCACATCTGTTCATAAAGTTAGCAAACCATAACACAATGAGAGCTGCTGAGGAATCACAGGGAGGTAGAGGAACTGGGTATAAATAAGTCCAAACATTCAAAGGAAATAAAACCATAATCTCAAGCAAAGTCCTTTTGTCTAGTATCCACCAGAAGCAGCAGCTGAATTTTCCTAACATTGTTTAAAATTGATTCTGAAAGGCTCACTGAGACTGGATATTATTTTTCAAGCTAGTAATACCCTATATGTTTCAAGATATAATTTGATACATGCAATTTTCTCTTTACATGTTGACTTTAGAGTCAATACCAACATAATATTTGATCAGGCATCAATCCAACCCATCCCTAAAATTATGCATGAGATGCCTAAGCTTTCACTGTTACTAACGTAAAAGCGGATGTGCAGAAATATTTTCTATGCTACTTTGTGACTGAGTCAAACTATTACAAAATAAAGGATGAGAGTTTATCCCAACAACGACAGAAGGAACGGCTGCAGGCTCAAATCTATTTGACGGAGTTTTGTTTTATTTTTGTTTGTTTGTTTTATTTATTGGTCGTGGGGCCTGAACTCTGGGCCTGGACGCTGTCCCTGCACTTTTCAGCTCAAGGCAAGCGCTCTACCACTTGAGCCACAGCGCCACTTCTGGTTTTCTAGTGGCTTATTGGAGATAAGAGTCTCACCGATGTTCCTGCCCCAATTGGCTTTGAACCACGATCCTCAGATCTCAGCCTCCTGAGTAGCTAGGATTACAGGCGTGAGCCACCAGCACCCGGCTCAGAGTTCTGTTTTAAAAGAACGTAATTCCTGTTGTTTGTTTGTCGCTGAATTTAGTTTTACCACTCTCTCCAGTATCAAGCTAATTCAGCTCTTACTTGAGGTTGACATTGACCTCAGGAAACATCTGGAATTATCCTGAGGTAATTTTATTTTTCACAATGGAGGTAGATGCTTTCAGAATATTGAGTTTAGAGATTCAGGATGCAGTCAAACATCTTCCAATGTATCGAACACCAGTAACACCACAGTGAAAAAGAGTGGTTCAATATGGTCAATTCAGTAAATCCCTTACTACTTTTTCCTTAACAACAACCTTCTATCATTTCCTTCCTATTTTTACACTGGACAGAGATCTTCCTAATAAAAAGGAGTTGAAAACTGAGTCAGTTGATTCCTCAGGTACAAAGATTAAGGCATGCATCATTTGTAAATTCAACATAATTGTAGTGTACTCACATTTTCAAAAAAACAGTATCTTAGTCATATTATGATAAGCAGTAGAAATAGGAATACTGTATCAATTTCAAATGTGTTCATTTAAGTAGTATATTATTTTATATTCCATTTATAGCATCAGAAACAATGGTCTTCATGAAAGTTGACGATTCACTTTATGCTTGGAGACCACAGAGTTGGCACAACTGTGAAGGATAAACTCATTCACTACTGAAAATCTGATTATACATGTGACCATCAGCAGCAGGCAGAGCCAACCTAAAAGAGGCTAGACCATTACAAACATGTTTCTATTTACACACATTTATTTCAACTCTCCTTTAATTTTTCAAGTAAAAGTAATAGTAAAACAAAAAATTATTCATGAAATTATATGTGATAGTTTAACATTATTTTTGAGTCATATTCAGCAGGAAACTACATGGCAAATGTAAAGACAAAAGAAGTCCCCAAGTTGGAGACTTGTGTTAAATAACACATTCCTCTTTGATAGAGAGAGAGCTGTTGGAATGTAAAATGTAAGTTGTTTTAAAAACATTAAAGTTCCACAATGATCCAGGACTTTCATTTTGTAGTAGGGCATAAAATTCTTTTACTTAACAGACCCTTGGGAACACACTGATTATAGGGCTCCACAATGGCTGACATGGAATATGCAGTCAAACCCTAGCTCAGCTGCTGTGGAGACTGTTGACAGGTGGCAATACTTGGGATATAATATGAAAAAGTGATACATATGACTTGGTTAAATACTCAGTTTTAACTTTAGTTAGGCATACATCTAGCTTTTAATACATGGGTCATTTTACTTTCAAACTTATTTTACTCCTATTTACCTAAAGTTGTAACTAGGGGAGGTTTGCAGCTAATATGATCTTATATATGTCTTCTGCTTTGATTTTTCAGTCTCTTCATCCAATCCTTTTTGGAAAGTTTCAAACGTAAGCATCAACATGACTTTCCCCAGGATGTCACACATGCCAGAATACAAGGAAAATAAAGCCACTATCAACAGTCTGTGTCAAGACCAATACAGTATACAAATAAGTACAACTAAAAATTGACCACATTCATAAATACTATTTGTATTGTATTCTAAATTCTGAAAAATTATTTTCATATCCTTCATTTCTCCTTCATTTTTGAAGAATTTGTGTTCTCTGGAAGAATACCTCTATGTTTGCTGGGGATTAGGTGGCATTAATGACCTAGAAAATTACTATGTACTGCTCGAGACACCATTCTATCTCTATTCTCCCCTGATGAATTCTTATGAAGACTGTTAAAAAAATTCCTCATAAACAAAAAATGACTTGTATTTCATATACACAAATCAATACAGGATTTTCCAAATTAGTATGTTAATTTTCTGTATTCTATAAAAATGGTTATTAAATTAAGGTTACACTATGATTTTTTTAGTCAGGGAAAAGGAAGGTTTTTTATATTTAAAAAGGAAGATATTGACAATGATTATTTCTAGAATGAAAATAACAATCTACTTTTGCTTATACAAAATTTCAAAGTGACATTAACAGTACAGATACTATAATACTGTAATATGAGGGAAATTGTATATGTTTAGACTGCAAGCTTCAAAGATAAAAAGACATGTGTGTCATGCTGAGATCCTATTACCAACACTCAAGAGGACTGAGAAAATATGGTGTGTGTGAGTTTACTCATCCATAAAGAAAAGCAAAATTATGTTATTTACAGGAAAGTGGATGGAATTGCAGATCGTTGTGCTGAGCAAGAAAAGCCAAGCTCAAATGGCTTAGAATCATATGTTCTAAATGGATGATAAAGACAACAGAACATGAATGTACAAGTTTTATCTGTCCAGGAGGGATCAACAGGAAGGGAGAGGACAGGGAAACAATATGGAGGGGTTGAGATGATCAAAGCAACACACAAACACACACATATACACATATAAACCATCACAATGAAATGTACCAAACATTGAAAAGAGGGTGAGGAGGGAGAGGGATGTGGATATATAATCAAGAGTTCAAAATACACTGTGCTGATCTACGAAATTATCATCATGAACCCCTACATACTATTAATGTATGTTAATTCAAAGGTTTTTTTAAAAAAAAATTGACATCAAAAATGAGTACTTGATGAATAACATTCACATAAATAGTTGCTTCCCCAACAAATGTCAAAATAAGAATATAAAATACTCAGTTTTATTGTTATCTCCTCATGTAATTAAGGATAATTTTTAATACTATGTAATCTGTGTGTGTGCACGCGCGTGTGTGTGCGCATGAATGCACACGCGCACCTGTGCACCAGCACTTGGGCTTGAACTCAAGGCCTGAGTTCCTCTTCTGATCTTCTTTTGCTCAAGGCTAGGGTTCTACCACTTGAGCTCCAGCTCTCCCTCTGGCTTTTTTTTGTGTGTTTAATTAGAGATGTCTCACAGACTTTTCTGCCCAGGCTGGCTTCAAGCCATGATCCTCAGATCTCAACCACTTGAACTAGATGGATTATGGGTGTGAGCCACCAATACCCAGATACCTATCTAATCTTAAATATATATATATATATATAAGCATAATTTGCATAAAGGGTTTGATTGGAATCTTCACACTGATTCACATGTGACTAATTTCACTTCATTCTCTTACCCTGATATTAATGTATATAGAATGAAAATTATCTATGTTTTGAGGAGGCTACTATCCCATTGTAGGACAACGTAAGGAAGATAAATCCAAAATAGGAAGAGATATTATTCAATTTCCATTCAAACAAAACACAGTTTGAAACAGACTGCTGAGCACCAGTGTGTATGCAACTACAACATGCTTTTTAAAACACACCCTTACAGATATCCAGGTAAAAAAAAAACAAACTCTGCCTTCTTATACTCTATTTTTCCTATTGAGAATTATTGTCCAAAATGTCTTTACAACTAAGTTAGCTTGGCAGCGGGAAATAATCGCCAGTGGCTCCAATAACGAAACAGATTAGTAGACATATTTAAAAGTCTGGAATTAAAGCAAGCCACTAGGGAGCAGGGCACACCAGTGAAGTAACACTGGATAGCAATGACCACACAACCAAGGAGGAGCCATCGCACTGGGTGAGGAGAAACTCTCTTGGAGCCCCTCCTAGTCTTCCCTTCCAGCTATACTGGACCCCATTACCTTGACCACAGGTGCTGAGAGGTGTCAGGTGACAAGTGACTTAAGACTACCTGGAGTCCACTGCTAAACCCCATTGAGACAGTAGCTTCCTGGGACGCCACTCTGTTTGAAGGGACTCATTTTCACAGAGCAACAGGCTTCCACTGGACAGGAAGACAGCAATCGAGGACGTAGACAACACACACACTGAAGCAGTTCCTTCTTTCCTGCCATTCACACATCATTACCTTACTGTTTCCAGATTCCCGTCAGTGTGAAATGGGAACTTAATAGTGCTCCTTAAAAGCTATAAATACTTGGGGCTGGGAAGGTGGCTCAGTGGTAGAGGCTTGCCTTGCATGCATGAGGCCCTGGGTTCGATTCCTCAGCACCACATAAGCAAAAAAGAAAAAAGCCGGAAGTGGCGCTGTGGCTCAAGTGGTAGAGCGCTAGCCTTGAGCTGAAGAGCTGAGGGACGGCACCCAGGCCCAGAGTTCAGGCCCCACGACCAGACCCCCCCACAAAAAAAAAGAAAGAAAGAAAGAAAGAGCTATAAATACTGCATTCAGTTCACAGAAACTGAAGGTTTACCTTTTAGTATGCAGTTAATACAGCTATTGAGTTAAATCTTTAAAGGTGTTTTAATATAAGGTGTCTTTAAGAATTGCATGGTTATAAAAAAGAAACTAGTCAATAAAAGTGACGTTTTCCAGAAAACTAGATTCCAGGTTGATAATGTTCTATGAAAAACCACAGAGTCAAATCTTGCCATGTTCTCTAAAGCATCATGAAAAACAGCCCCTCCTGCATATCTCCTAAACTAGCCACCATGGTGGCAAATAAGAGTCCTACCTTTTTTTCTCTCTTCTTTTTATTGTCAAGGTAATGTACAGAGGGGTTTTGGTTACATGAGCAAGGTAATGAGACCATTTCTTGTCAACCTTTTTACCCCTTTCCTCAAGTTTCTCCTACTTTCCCTCCCCTAAGACCCCCCTGAGTTGTTCAGATCATTTCCAACACATTGTCATGTGTACAGCATTGTGGCATTGGTTCTCCCCTTGTCTTTTGTCTCAGCATTCTGTTGTTCCCCTTCCCTTCCCTAATTCAAAATAAATGTATATACAATACCAGGGTACCCAACTCAAATACAGTAACAACAGGGTATACCATAGGGGAAAGAACACACAAAAGAAACAAAAAAATCACATAGTACATTAAAAACAAGGACACAGGATGACTCATTGCAACAATGATACCCACAAAACACTACATTTGAAATGAACTTTACAACTCTGGAGGAGGGTGGGGGGAGGGATAGTGGGAGAACAGCAAAGGAGGGGGGAACAATGCACAACAAGAAATGTACTCATTACCTTACTCATGTAATTGTAACCCTTCTGTACAGCATCTTTACAATAAAATAAAATTTAAAAAACAACAACATCAAAGAAAAACTTCTGTGTCCGTGTCTTGGGATATATTTTGCTTAGCATCATCTTATATGGTCATATGTACATAGCTATTGAGCTATTCTGCTCATCTGCTAAGATTATCCTAGAAGTATACTAATTATTGCAAATAAGGGAAACCATGGGACCTATGTTTCTTTGGCTCTGGCTTGCTTTACTTAATATGTTTTTCCGAGTCTTTCCATTTTCTCACAAATGGGGTGGTGTCATTCTTTCTGATGGAAGCATAGAAAGCCATGATATATATATATATATATACACACACACACACACATACACACACACACCAGTTTCTTAATCCATTCACCTACTGAAGGGCTTTTTCACTCATAATCTCTCTAGGTTTGTTACTACAATTACAGAATGTTTTGTTGGAAAGATAAAGTGACCTTTACATGAGAAGTTAATTGAAATAATTCATAAAAAGAGATAACCCACGTTTACCACAGCATTGTCCACATTAGCCAAACCATGGGATCAGTTCAGGTGTCTAGGAACAACAAGTGGATAAAGTACAGTACATATGAATCATGGAGTATCACTCAAACACAAAGAAAAAATGAAATTATTTCACTTACAGGAGAGTGGATATAAGTGGATATCATCATGTTGAATGAGATAAACTAAACTCAAAAGGCCGAATGTCACATTTTTTTGTTTTGTTTTGTTTTTGTCGGTCGTGGGGCTTGAACTCTGGGCCTGGGTGCTGTCCCTGTGCTCTTCAGCTCAAGGCGAGTGCTCTACCGCTTCAGCCACAGCGCCACTTCCAGTTTTCTAGTGGTTTATTGGAGATAAGAGTCTTACTTTCCTGCCCGGGCTGGCTTTGAACCATGATCTTCAGATCTCAGCCTCCTGAGTAGCTAGGATTATAGGCGTGCGGCACCAGCAAGCAGCTCAAATGTCACATTTTTATTCACTTGTGGAATATAGACCAAAAAGATATGCATATTTATAAATATATACAGATATATCTATAAACAGATGGTAGATGGATAGATAAGTGGTAGATGATCGATAGGTAGATGATAAATAGATCAGATAGATGACAGATGATAGATAACAGAAGACAGACAGATATATAAATAGAACACTAATGTAAGTAGGTGCTGTTTGATTCCCCATTAATACCATCAGACTCTCAGATTAAACATTTCATCTAAACTCATTACCATTTTTTATACTACAGAAATACTAGGTCATTTTCAAGATTTCTGTATAGTTCATTTCTATTAATGCAATATTGTTTAATGAAAGCAATCATGAAAAAGAATAAGGAAGGATGAAAAAGGTTGAAATATGTAGTTCCTATGTATGAAGATAGAATAAAGAATTATAAACAAATGAACAAATATTTACTTTTACATGCCAGATACTATGGAAACAAACAAACGAGAGTGCTTCATTCCCTGACGTGGAAGGTGAAAGGTGACCCAAGTTCACAGCAAAACTTGGAACCACCCAATAAAGCTCTGCTACATGGCATGATTGTTACCTATTACCATTTCACAAAGAGTAAAGCTCAGCTTCTAGGCCAGAGCAAGCCCCAGGAGGCTCTGATACTGCACCAAACCCAATTAAAACAAAATTGTTCATTACAGACATGATTATTATTAAAATATTACATGCCTAATTTTTTTTCTTTTTTTGTGCCAAGGACCTGGACACTGTCCCTGAGCTTTTGTGCTCAAAGCTAGTGCTGTACCACTTTGAGCCACAATGCCATTTCTGGCTTTTTGGTAGTTAATTAGAGACAAGAGTCTGATGACTTTCTTTGCCCAGGTTGGCTCTTGAGTAGATAGTATTACAAGCATGAGCCCACCAAGCCCAACCACACGTAATTTTTAAATAAAAGATTTCCAGAAAATAATCCATAAAATTATAAAACACATTATTTTATAAGTAAATGTTTCCATTTACTTTATCATAATTTTCCAACTGGTATAACTGGACCACCTTACCCAGGTATGCAACTTTGCATAAGCCATCACAAGACAATCTTAAGTCACTAGATTCTATGAAGTCACAAGAAGCTTATAGCTCTCTTGCACTGCTTTCGCCAAAAATGTTTAAACTGGACCTAATTAGGGGGAAACAAGCCAAATAATGTAAAGATGGTATATAATAATCAGACTGATATGCTTTTAAAAAGCCACTATAAAAGACAGAAAAGAATGGGCACCTTTAGAGAATTCAAAGGAACCAAAGACATGACAATTAAATGTATTCATAATACACTGAACTTCAATTCTGATCTTTAAATATAGAAGCTATAAATTATATATAATTAAGTCAGTGTTAAGTTCCTTGATTATGATAGTAATATTATTGTATAGGAATGTCTTCATTCTCAAGATTTCATCCTGAAATATTCAGAGAGATGGTAAATTCAGGTTTGGAACATTTTCAAGTGGCTAAACAAACCCACATGTTCAAAAACCCAAAAGCTATTTTTAATCTCTATTTTTTTTCTCTGTAAACAGACCACATAGTATTATATGTAAAGCTAGAAGTCTAGGGCAAATTTCAGGAAACTTCTTAGGGTATTACACATTTGAAAATTGAAGGAAAAAATAAAATTAAATACCAAGCAATCCACAGAAGTTGGAGAGCACATTCACATCTTAAGGAATCCACACAGGTATAGGTAGTTTTCCCCAGGAACGCTCAGTTGCTATGAAAACATACTGAAGAAATGTTAAAAAAAAAAATACCACTCCATTGTAGCTGAGAACTCAGTTCAGAACCAAATGATTTGACATTCCATCTCACCATTAATTCGCAGTTTAACTTCAGCTAAATAATATATGCCTATTTTTTTAATTTGAAAAAATGGGTTGAATTATCCAGGATGGTCCCCAGATTGGTGAGGCAAATAAATAAAAAGAGCCTGCAGGCACTCTGTACCTTACAATGTCTAGCTCTGAAAACACTGCTTTGTTATTGGCTCCCATTTTCCAGCAACCATACTTTTCTGTTGGAAGAAGAACAGCAAAGATCAACTCATACATTTCAACATCAGGAACCTTAGACAAACCTAACTTATAGCTTTGGACATAAAAATGGACATTTTCTACTTTGTAGTCTTTATTAAAAATCTTTACCCTTTTTATTTACTTCAAACAAGAAAAATACATATTCAATTACCACTAAAATTTAGGCACTAAAATTAAGTGACTGAAAAGGACAGAGACAGCAAAGAATGCTCAAAGATTCCAGAACCCAGCTGAAACTACTCAGCTATTCTTCAATTACCTGACTTAATTTGGAGAACATTCAATCACAGCCACCTGACAGGCCTGACTCAAAGATCATATACAGGTTGTCCATTTTCCTGGACGGTTTCCATACATCTGAGCACACTTTCTCACAGACACTCAGGGACTGGTTCCTGGGATCTGGCTGCCTGTGCATCGTATGTTTTCAGTAGCACCCTGGCGTCCACCCACTCCAAGTCTACCGGGCATGCCCAGCAGCAAGAGAAACAGTCTCCAAATCCTGCCAAAGGTCACCTAGGAAATACTGATACTGCAAAGCAGTATTTACTGAACTTGAAGAGGAGAACCTTTGGTAATGAAGTGAACAAGGGAAGACTTGTTAAAAGAAGTTTTTCACTGAGTTAACTAAACCTTATTCCAAAGCAGACTGAGCCTCAGTAGCACTGAAGAAAAAATAAGTTTTTCCCATAAATTACATCATCAGAAGTCAAGAACTACACAGTGTAATCTCTTTCAGAACCCGAGCTTTTCTTGTTTCTTTAAAGACATCTGCCCTATGGTACTGACACAATTTAAAATCCAATACAAAACCAGTCCACGTTATACTTGCAAGACTTGTGTTTTTTACTTTTATATGCTTTGTCGGGTGCTACAATCATGACACTCACAGAATGACAAAAGGTATACTCAGATTATTTCCTTCAGAAGCCTTCTCCTATCCTGAGCTCTGCTGAGTCTGAAATACAAGGGCGTGACAGTGGCAGAAACATAAGACTTGGTGTTATGTGTTGGTCACATTCAAAGTTACTCTAGAAAGCGACTATATGTGCAATAATCAGATATTTGTTGTGCGAATGTTAATAGGATATACTAAGTTATTCTATGCTTCCATAAATGCCAAAGAACCTCTTGACAAAAACTGCCATGTTATAGGTACATGGGCTTACTGGCTAGTTTCAATATAACACAAATAATAATATAGTATAATACAAATACATGTCCACTACAGTGGGTACATAAATATTCAGAGGTCTCAATACAGAAATCTAAAGCAAACAACCACATTTAGGCCTGTATTCCACTGAGACAGGCAAAGTACTGAGGTGCTCACTCACTCTTCAGGATAGTTTTTGTACTTTATTTTTGCTTTGAAATGTGATGAAAAACCATAGTACTCAGCAGAAAAAAGGGTATAATGATTATTTGCAAAAAAATGAATAGAAAAAATGAATATATTTGCATATTTAAAAGAGATTTTTCCCTACAGAACTAGTAGGGAAGAATGAGTTTTGGAGTCTGCCCTGCCAGGGAAACTACAGCTCTTGAATCATAATATTTGGGTTTTCATCTATAAAGTGAAGATATTAGGAACCTACACACCAGAAAACCAGAAAAGAAACCAACATTTCTGTGCAATGGATTTTTTTTTAGGCCTGGTCACTAAATATCTGTATACAGAATGGAAGGGTAGAGAAGTTCTTCATGCTGATGTTGAGCAGGGGATGTGCTTCATCTTTGTGACTCTTTCCTAGTGTTTTAACCTCAAAAATGCCATTGTATCTTAATAAGGACATTGTAATTGAATATTAACATAAGATAGGTACCAAAAGCCAATCATACCTGCAATACTCTGAAAGAGACTTTGTTGATTCTTGTTCTAGGATTCTGAAGTACCTCTAGATTCAGAGCAGTGCTGAATCCTTAGTAAATTCAAATCAAGTAATTAAATCTGATTTCCTAAATCTACTTCAAGCACTTCAGCTGAAAACACATTTATAGTCAAAAGAAATGCAACTGCAACTGCTCCCCTATGACCCAGCAATCCCACTTCTGGGCATTTACCCAAACAATCACAAACAAGGCCATACTAAAGCTACCAGCACAACTATGTTTATCGCAGCATTATTCACCATAGCTAAGATATGGAACCAACCCATATGCCCCTCAGTAGCTGAATGGATCAAGAAAATGTGGTAAACACACACACACACACACACACACACACACACAATTCTATGCCTCGGAAGTGGCACTGTGGCTCAAGCGGTAGAGCGCTCGCCTTGAGCTGAAGAACTGAGGGACAGCGCCCAGGCCCAGAGTTCAAGCCACACAACAGACAAAAAAAAAGAGGAATTCGATGCCTCCATCAGAAAGAATGACACTGCCCCATTTGTTAGGAAATGGAAAGACTTAGAAAAGATTATATTAAGTGACCCAAATAAACGTAGGTCCCATGGTTTTCCTTATTTGCAAATGACTAGTATATGTCTGGGATAATCTTACCAGACAATCAGAAAAAGTCAAAAGCTATGTACATATGACCATATAAAATGATGCTAAGTGAAATGACCCCAAGATATGGACATAAGAGGTTTTTTCTTTGTTGCTGTTGTTTTTAATGTACTATGTGATTTTTCTGTTGTTGTTTCTTTTTGTTTCTTTTGGTATAACCCCTGTTGTCACTGCATTTGATTCTGGTGCCCTGCATCTTGTATATACATTTTTCTAATTTAGGGAGGGGAAGGGAAATAACGGAACGCTGAAACAAGGATACTGGATGACCCATTGTAACAATGAGATGTACAAGACACTATGTTGAAATGAACTTTAGGACTTGGGTGGGGGGGAGGAGGAGGAGAGGAATCAGGGAGGTGGGGAGGGAAGGGATGGTAGGAGAAAAACAAAAGGGGGGGACAATGCTCGATAGGAAATGTACTCAATACCTTACTCATGTAACTGTAACCCTTCTGTACAGTATCTTTACAATTAAAAAATTAAAAAGAAATGCAATTGTTGGAATAACTATTGGCAAGATCAACCCAAGCAGTGATTGTTCAGCTCTTTCAACGAGTACCTTTATATTTTAAATAAAAATAGAAATAACTATCAATTCCTGTCTTTTGAGGCAAGTTTCTAAAATGTGGCTTATTATTTACAAACACATATGCATATAGGTAGCCTCAGAGACCAAGTAAAACTGCACTCTAGCTATGAAGTTTAAGGTCTAAATAGAATCATTTGACATGTAATATTAAAGGTATCCCTACAAGCCCAAACTAGCCCTGCTTGATCCATGAAGGAGCTGCATACAGAGAAGGGATGTATGTTAAAATAAGAGTGGTCCACAACTACGGGAGGGTAGGGGAAAAACAAAGGAGGAGGTAACAATGCTTGATAAGAAATGGACTCATTACCTTGCTCTTGTAACTGTAACCCCTCTGTACAGTATTTTCACAATTAAAAAACTTGTTTAAAAAAGGGGGGGTGTCCTTAACAAAGTATACAGAGGATGAGGGAAGAAGGCAGAACAGCCTGAGGGCCAGGAGCAAGAAGCCTAGCTGGGCTGCATACCTTCTGATATGGGAAAGACTTTATTCACCAAGTCACATCTGGAAACAGAAGTTCCATAATTTTGTGCTTTAGAAAACATGTTTTCTCAGTTAAAATAAATCTGAGATATTTAAGAAATACCTTCCTTCCTCTTCATTCTTTACTGCTCAAAGTTCAAGTGCAGTTTCACACTTCAGATGGTCTTGGGAGGGTGTGTAAGACAAATTCTGTTCCTGTTTTTTTTTGTTTTTGGTCAGTCATGGGGTTTGAATTTTGGGCCTGGGTGCTGTCCCTCAGCTCTTCAGCTCAGGGCGAGCGCTCTACCACTTGAGCCACAGTGCCACTTGTAGTTTTCTGAGTGGTTTATTGGAGATTAGAGTCTCATGGACTTTCCTGCCTGCGCTGGCTTTGAACCACGATCCTCAGATCTCAGCCTCCTGAGTAGCTAGGATGACAGGCGTGAGCCACCGGCATCTGACTTGTTCCTGTTCTTTTTCTTTTTAACTAGTATCCTCCAACTTTTAAGTATCCTGCTTTCCAAAACAAAAGGTGTGAGCGATTTTTCAATACAAAATACTACATAGGACATTCAATCAAACTAAGATGAAAGACACAGAACCATTGTCAAATGCTGAAGAGTAGGAAAAGAGAAACCCTTAACCTATCTTTAATCAGCTTTGAGGAAAATGCATAGGCATAGTAAACACATTTTTAAAAATATTTTTCCAATTTGGTGAATAAAAGTATCCTATTTTATGCTTTCTCTGACTATAATTTCAATCAAATATTTTCTGCTAACCCAAAGCAAAGCATTATTTTAATTAAAATATTAAATTTAGTAATTAAGTTATACAAATAGTAAGACTGGATTATTAGTTGATGGGAGTTAATCTAAGTTCTCTGGGGAAATTTGTAGAGAAGTCAGACATATCCCAAACACTGTAGCTGAAAGAATTTTACCAATGATTCATTATCAAAAATGAAGGCCATTCGACAGTTTGGAGAGTCTTCAAAAATACTAAACATGGAGCATCCTATGATCCAGCAACATCACTCGTAGGCATTTACCCAGACCATTACAAGTCAGAGTACAGTAAAGACACTTGTACATCCTTATTTACGGCTGCACTGCTCACAAGAACCAAGTATGGAAACAGCCCAGATGCCCTACAATAGATGAA
The DNA here is from genome assembly GCF_000151885.1 of Dipodomys ordii. NCBI lineage: Eukaryota > Metazoa > Chordata > Mammalia > Rodentia > Heteromyidae > Dipodomys > Dipodomys ordii. The sequence continues at coordinate 379,078 of NW_012267260.1, read as the reverse complement.
TGGAACAAAAAAAAAAGTGGTACATATACACAATGGAATTTTAATATTACGTCATTTGCAGGGAAATGGATGCACTTAGAACAAGTGAGGTAAGCCAAGCTCCAAGAGACAAATGATGCAGGTTTTTCTCTCTTATGTGGATACCAGATCTAAAACACATCTCATCATGATAACGTATACAAGGCTCTATGTATTTATATACATACTGACTAAAAGAGGATATATTTAGGGGAATAACACAAAGGCATAACTCATTTATCAAAACTCCTATTTATCAAAACAAATTTCATTTGGGGGGGGAAGGAAGGACACAGCAATGGAGGGAGGAAGGATGAGCAAATGTAGTCATTGTATTCTATATACACTATGTAAAAAATGAACAATGCAACCTGTGGGCAAGGACAGGAGGGGGAAACCGGGTCAAGCAAAGAAGAGGTAAGCACTGACTGAACTTACTACCTGACTTATGGAACTGTAACCCCTTTACTGAAGACCATTTGATCAATTAATTCTCAAACATACTTATTTATTTCTCAGAGAAAAGATAGTATATTTCCCCTAAAAAAATAGAGAAAATTATATTTCTCTATGCTCTGACTCTTGTGGTTACATCGCTGATAAATTTCTAAATCCACCCACTTAAGGATGCAAATCCACTACAAATTTCAAGATCTAGTTTCATAAATGTCATCATATAAGTCACTTAAAAGTGAGCACACAACTTCAGAAGTAATTTAATAAAAGCAGTAACATTTTGATAGAATTGTACTAAATAAAAGTGTTTTTACAAATATCTCATGCATATCCAAGTCTGAAAAACTTAGACCCTAAACTTAGCTGTGTACTTACAAACTGTTTTAGGTTGAATGGCTAAGTCTGCTACCCCTGTCTTGTCAAAGAGCCCCAATGATAACTTCACCTTTGCAGAGTAATAATGATTGTGAAGAGAAACGAAGGGCATAGGTATTTTGCACAGTAACGAGTACAAACTCAGTGGTTCAAGTTTTTCAGCTATTACTAACAGTAGATGATTGGATGAAGATCATGATGCTAAGTCTTATCAATGAACAGGTTGTAGAGCGACATCAGTGTCCTTTTGAAGTGCTCACAGGATTCTCATTATTCAAATCCAAGAAATGTTCAATTTATTGGTACAGAAGAGTTTTCCTAGGTGGCAAGAGTCTTCTTTTATATGTTCTTGAGTGAATTATTCTAAAATATTCTATTTCAAATCTGTATCTATAAATTATTTTCAGATAGGCTTGCTAGTTAGGAAACAAGTCTCACACAAACAGATAATTCTGTCATTTGTCTACATTAGAACATTAAACTCTTAATTTCATATGTCCTTTACCCATAAGATAAAGTCAATGAATTAGCATAAATTATGGCTATGTTTATGCTAGCTTCCATTTCCTTTTATATGGTCAAAAGACAGTTACACAGGACACATGTTATTTCAATATATAAAATTACAAATACAAGAAAAAGCAGTTATGTAAGTCCATGTGTATTTAAACATATGCCCAACAAAATATTTGATCCATTTTCATTTTTATGATGACATTATATTTCTCATTTCAAAAGACTGGTGAACTGACTTAGAGGAAAATCCCAAAGGGAAAAAATAATACAAAATAATTATAAAATAATCATTTTTCACTACCACTGCTACAAACAGGGAAACACAGCCATGGGAGACAAGACACTATTTAGAAAAAAAAAATTAGACCCACAAGACTATGCTCAAAGGAGAGTAGAGAGGAAGGAGATAAACAAAACTAATTGAAATGTTACCATTCCTAAATATTTTGGAAAAATAATTGTTTTCATTTGAACATGCACAGTTAGCAAAATGTTTGGAGAAAAGTAATGAATCTCATCAATCTTTTATAATTCAGTCCTGAAGAATCTACTTTAGAAGATGCTTTATGCATGTCCATCCAGCCATTTTTATTTAAATTATCTGGAATAATTGATTGTCTAAGTGTGCAAAATCATTCCACTACTGCTGAAGTATGATAAATATATATATGAATGTCCTTTCATAATTACTTACAGTTGCAATAATCAAAAATACAGAAAATACTTATATCCTAAAGATTTCTTACTGTACAGGTTTTCCACAGTAGATTTGATGACGTGTACTGCAGAGTAATTTTGCAAACTAATAAAAGTGCACTTTAACCTAAAAGTTTTTAAATATCACTTTCAAAGGAAATGTACTAAATATTCAAGGATATTTGTCTTAACTCACAGATACTAACATATCTAAATTTTATCTAGATAATTACATCATTAAAGCCTACTTAATTTTTTCACAAGAAAAATACAATTTGGGGAAAATAATTTGTATTTTATCTTTTCTTAGCACATAAATATTAAGTAATGTTAATATAGGAAAACAAGTACAGACAGATGCTTAGCCATTGGTGTCCCAGTCCTGAGAACCAATGCAGAGAATTCTACAAAACACTTCTCTAAACAGAGAAGTTCAAACTGGTTACAAACAGATCATGCTCTTCCACTGATTAAATCCACAATGTTCATTTCCATACACTCTTCCTTCAAACAACTAAGGTAAAGTAATTGTTTTAAAAGCAGCTTCTTCACACGCTTTGTGGAGACAAGAGTCCCGTGCCATCTGGCAGCACTCTACCCTGTCACGGAGGACTGGAGTCAAATGCGAGGAAGATACTTCTGTATGGTTTAACATGACAAGTGGAAACAGATCTGGAGCAAGGTCTGCCATAGGGAAATTCTTCAATGTCAATTGCCACACCTGTAGACTCTCCCAGCAGATAAGTAAGAGTGGTTTGAAAAAAGAATCAGTTCCTACACTATTACTAATATTAGAATTACAAACCATTTACTTAGATGTGCTGAACATATATAACAGTTTCTTTCTTGATATTTCCTGTAAATAAGAGCATTTACTGAGGTTTACTTCTCAGTAAAACAGTAGCCTTGATTGGTCTAAGCCTATATAGACTCAGACAAGTGCCTTAGAAGTCTAATAAAATGGGATCTACCAATTTGCTTGTTGTACTTCAATAGATAATTCCTAATGAGAAATCCTATAATCGAATTTAGGGTATGTACAGTGATATAACTTCAAATAAAACAAAGTACTTATATCAAAAGAAAATAAGTCAGGAAGGAGAGAAGGAAGGAAGAGGAGGGAGGGAGGGAAGAAAGGAAAAAGGGAAGGAGGGAGCAAAAGAGTAGAATGCTGTAGAATTCAGTAGAATGCTGAAAATGGCTAGTATATGTGAAGGAAATATTGGAGTGTCAACAATCATTGCTTAAATCATCACAGTAAAAATATGCTCAAGAATGAAATATCCACAGATACTAAATTGATAAGTAAATAGGTATTTGTATGGTCTTGAAATATCTCATCTAAGTTAATTATGGAATAAATTTGTAAATTCCCTACTTTATAAAATTATGTCAGGGGAATGATGTAACTGTAGTCTTAAAAAATGCCAGACATCAAAGACAAATACAGGTTATGGAATAAAGAAGGCTAAAAAGATATAATTTATAATGAAACATTTAATCTCAAGCTAGAGTCTCTATAGAAAAATAGAGCCTTTATGAAATACAGACAGATATTATTGCACCCATGGCACAACTGCATTAAGAATGGGAGATTAAAGTATTATATCAAAGTTAAAGGTTGACATCTGAACTGTAGTTATATAAAAAGTATGCCTACTCTTAGTTAATACCCACTGAATTATTAGAGAAAAGAGTCATGATTTAAATAGGAATACTGAACATGTGAATTTAGGTAGAAGATATGCTTTTTGTAGTGTGTTTTAGTACTGGCATTTTCCTATAAGCTTGATTATGGAATAAATAGAATCTTAGGATGTGGTGAAGATATGCTGGCACTCTTAGCATCTTTGAGCATTTATTTTCAACAAGTACATAAAGCATTTGGTACATGTTTGATGAACAATTGTATAATTCCAAATACATTCTTAAAAACATTCTCACCCCATAATCCTAGCTACTCAGGAGGCTGAGATCTGAGGATCACAGTTCAAAGCCAGCCTGAGGGAAAAAGTCCCTGTGAGACTCTTATCTCCAATTAACCACTCAAAAACTGGAAGTGGCATTGTGGCTCAAGTGGTAGAGCACCAACCTTGAACGCAAAAAGGCTCAAGAACAGTATCCAGGCCCTGAGTTCAAGCCCCACCACCAACAATATATATACACACAGATAGATAGAGATATTCTCTTTTATTTGTGATTCTGGGTTATAAGAGCCTTATACTTGCTAGGCAGCTGCTCTACACTCAAGTCACATACTCACTCCTCTTGTACTGTTAGGTATTTTTTAGGTATTGCCAACCCTGATCCTAGTGCCTACCCCTTCTGCATAGCCTGAGCTACAGACTCACCCCCACCTGCCTGGCTTGTTTGTTGTGATGGAATCTAGCCCAGTCTTCTCAATCTTCACTTTCCAAGGAGCTAGAATTATAGATGGGAAACGCCGTTTAGCTATAACACAACAGCTTTTACTCCACAGTTTGTTCAGTGTCTGTTGCAGCGCATACCTGTTATAGATACCAGCACCTCAGAGAACAGAAGGCTTTAGGGTCAAATATCAGAGTCCTGACTCCTGGGGAGCTCTGTGATGATGGAATCATAAGGTCACCTTTCTGAAGGGCACACGCTCATTCCTTCAGATACTCTCTAGGTACCTTAAAGTTGGGAACAAAGTCTCATGTAGGGATGGAAGACCAAAGGAAACAGGCAGTAAGGAGTCAGAGTTCACACATCAGAGCCTCAAATGTCCTCAGTAAAGTAAAAGGTTGTAACAAAAGGAAGAAGATGAGGCCTGGGGTAAAGGTGACAAAAGAGATGCCACCATGCAGACGGTTGCAGAAAAGAAAAGAGATGACCAAAAGAGAGGAACTCACCGCTGTGACCAGATGAGCCGCTGAGAGGAGGGTATGTCAGACAGACAGGCGACGGTGTGAGGCCGTACAGGGTCATGGAAGACATTGCGTTTCACCTATACTCGGGTCGGGGGCAGTGTGGGATTGGAGAACGGGCCAACAGACTCACGCTTGTGAAACCTCTGAAAGCAGCTGATGGAGAAGACTAAGAGGAATTATAAAAAGTAAAGACACTGCCATAAAACTATTGTTCAACCATACCAATAACTTGTGTTATGTGCTGATAGATTACATGGCAAATCATGAACTGTGGGTGATGAAAATACATTTTTTTATTTGCCCCTGAGTTCTGAAAACAGGGTTATGACTCAAGGCCATACCCAGAGCCTGGTGCCAGTGGCTCACACCTATAATCCTACCTATTCAGGAACCTGAGTTCTGGAGAATTATAGTTTGAATCTAGCCCATGCAAAAAGTACTAAAGACTCCATCTCCAAAGTAGCCAGCAAAAAAATACAAGGCTGGAGGCATGGCTCAAGTAGTGGAGTACTGGCCCAGCAAGCAGTCGAATGGAAGTGACATCCATCCTGAGTTCAAACTCCAGTACCAGCAAACAAAAAAACAACTCATTTTGAGAATCATAATCATGAAAACATATTTACTACAGATTGCAGCACTGTCTAACATGAAAAAGAAAAAGCAGGAGGGAGGTTCCAATTTGCAAACACATCTTCCACATGCCCTGTCACACACATGGCTGAAGAGCCACAGTGCCTTGCCCAGAGAAGTGCCAAGGTATCTGCTACTCCGTCCTGTCCCTACGGCATTAGCAGTACCAGTCTGGGAATCAGAGAGCCATGCTATACATTACAAGAACACAACTGATTGGATTCCAGATGGGTTACCACATCACAATGAGGAGGGATTTTTTTTAAGACCGCTATAGCATTGTGAGGTAGAAACTACTGCTTCACCATCTTGCTTGAACTCTGGGCCTGGGCGCTGTTCCTCAGCTCTTCAGCTCAAGGCTAACACTCTACCACTTGAGCCACGGTGCCACTTCTGGTTTTCTGAGTGGTTTACTGGAAATAGGAATCTCACAGCCTTTTCTACCCAGGCTGGCTTTGAACTACGATCCTCAGATCACAGCCTACTGAGTAGCTAGGGTTACAGGCGTAAGCCACCTGGCGCACAGCTTGCTTCACAATCTTCCAGATGAAAAGATGAAATTAAAAGAAGCACAGAGGTTAACAAACAGTTCATATAGATGAGGGCTACAGAGCATGAAGTCAGACTCGGGCTTTTCAGAACAAGGCTCCAGCCTTTAAAATCCTCTTGTAAACTATGTTTGCTCTTGTTCTGCATGTGTGCGCGTGCGCACGCACGTGCACATGTACACACACACACACACACACACACACACACACACACACAGACTGCAGAAACAGTCACTGTTTGCCTGTGAATTGTTACTAATCCTATTTGGGGGATTTTATTCCTATATCCTGATATCCTATCTCTGAATACCAGGCATGCTACCAAAACTCAGGTAAAACCCACTTGTATTATGTAAGTTGGAACAAACCCAAAACAACCTTTATGGTAGCCTTCATCTTCTGCTATCTCTTTTTCCTTTTTTGTCTCTTTTTACAGGAACTCATACAGAACTAGTGATGGCCGTCGATCATCTTACTTTATTGGGTAGTGCAGGCTGGCTTTGCATCTCCTGAGGTATTAACAGTGCAGTTACACAGCTGAATCTGGACATCACTGCTGTCCATCTTGCCTTCATTTTTTTTGAATTCTGTATCTGAATTACATTTTTCTTTACTACCTAGTTTATTATACCTACTGTTTTCCAATAGGTCAAACAGTATTACTGCATTCTTGGGAGTTACAGGTAAAGCTTCACATAAGTAAACTGGACTCTTGGTTCCCATATTAATCATCCCATCAAACATGAAAATAAATTATAAACACAAATAATTCCAAAGAAGTAATAAGGGGAAATATACCTTTGATTAATATCAGTAAAGGTAAGGAAACTATTTTCATGAGCTTGGATTCACCAACTATCCAGGAATCACTAGGTTGAAAGTTTTGCTAAAAACTTAATTGAGAGAGGCAATAAGAGCCCCTGAAAATTTCAGAGGTGCAAGATATAGTACATTACTTATGTAGAAAATAAATTACTGATATACAAATAATAAATTGGAAAATGATAGGAGAGATGCATTAAACAGACCACAAAACTAACTTCATCCTGCATTGGCATCCTATGAAAAAGATTCTTTTCCTAAATTACAAAGGAGACTTTCTAATTAATTGACTTCTACATTGATGGGAAAAAAGAACAGGTATGGGTAATTAGGGGAGCAGGGGTAAGATGGGTGGGTATATTTTGAGAGTAGCTGTTTACAGACTCTTCCAGATTCAATGTTTAAAGATGCAATTTTTTTAATTTAATAGAGAAAAATTTTAGACAAAAAATCTGCTACGTTATACTTTCAATTGCATTTAGTTAAGCCAAACTCCAAAGTCTATAAATATCACAATGGTAGAATGAGAGACATTTAGGAGTTATTTAAGAAAATTTCTTTTCCATTTTTTTTCTCATTGTGAATGTTTTCTATTCACCTGCTTCATGCATGTTTTCAGCTCAGCAGCAAAGGCAAGGCAGAGCCTGGCAGCAGGTCTTTTGAAACCCAAAGAAAAGACTGTCACTCCCAAACTACCAGCTATTTCCCTTTCGAATGCAAACATATTATTTGAAGTAATTCATTTAGCTTTTCTAAAGGAACCTTGTAAAACCCAGCAAGGGCTGATTTGTAACGTGGCAGGCTGTTATCATGCAGCTACAATATTTTACCTCAGCTCAATAAAGAGCAGCGTTTTTCTCCGAAAGTTCATTCATTCAGAAACATTCCAGGAAGGTTCACTCCAAATCTCCTTCCTGTTCATCCATTTGCTGTCTGAGCCAGCAGGAGGAGGTAGTTACAGACAAATCTTCCTCACACCAACAAAGGACTCCCACATTATGTCTGTATCACACAGCCAAAACTAGGAAAGACACTCCCACATTCACCATGCGGTGCGCTGCAGGTCTGCGTGGGGAACTCTCCTCATGCTGTGTCTGTAGTACACTTCCTTCCACCTTCGGACAGCCTCTTACCAAGGTTGGTGGCTGCCTTTGTATCTTCAGTGTCAAGAATGAAATACCGGTGAATTAATGTGCCCTCTGTGCTGCTCTCTGTCTTTGGTTAAAGAAATCTTATATAAGTGCCTTAACTCCTTCATCCGTCAATTTGTAATGCTCTAGTTCCCCACATTTCCTAATATGACTAAAGGCCAGGTTACTATGGTGGTGACTGGCTTGACCACAAACCCTCCCGGGCTGCCTTTCCTTCAGGACAAGCTTCCCCACTTCCTGGGATCACATCCTTTGCGGAGGACCACAGGGCTGTAGATGTGTCCACTTCAAGTAATGATAACCAGATCTAATTAAAGAGCGTGTGTGCTCACTGAGAAATGATAAGATGCTTTGTTGGTGGCCGGCTTTAACTATTCCACAAAGTATATAGACTTTAAAATATCCTATCACATATAATAAAAATTACCTGAATGTGACAACAGAAGCCAGTAAAAGAAAAAGCAGACACATGTGAAAACCCCGTTGTTCCACTGGAAAACCAGAGGAAGCCAAGAAGTTTTCTCATCTGACTGATGCTGCACATCTGCTTTGCTGTGATGAGGACTGGGACTGTGTTTCCAGAATGGGCACTTTCACTGTTACAAAAATCACCTCCAATGGGCTGCTTGCCTCAAGTCTGGTGCCAAGCTCTTATCGGCTGGCTGTTCCTTTGACCTAACTGGCTACAGACAGGGGACCAGGAATCTGTGACCTAGAGGCAAAGATTGGTAATCTAAGGCCCCCCAAATGACACAAAGACATCAGTTGTCAGGGACTAGAAAGAGAACCGAACCAAAGAAAATAAAAATTTACTTTGGAGTTTCTAACTGGAGTGCTCAAAACAAGCCATTAAGAAGGAACACCCTCAGATGCACTAGAGACTACTCAGTCCTATTCTCCAGAGGGATATTAGATATACAAAAAGAAGCTTTCTAACCTATATGAACATATATAAAGAGTCTTCTATGTTTTAAATCTATCAACTCCCATTTAACATGAACTAATACATTCCATTATTGTATATTTCTAGAGGAATTTCAAAAGATAAAATGGATATCTTTGGGATCATATAACCAAAACCTCTACTTTCAAGAGGGATCTACATACAGCACTTTTATTTTTTTAAAAATACATATATATACATATATATACTGGGTGCCAGTGGCTCACGCCTGTAATCCTAGCTACTCAGGAGACTGAGATCTGAGGATTGTGGTTCAAAGCAAGCCTCGTGAGACTCTTCTCTCAGAAAACCAGAAGTGGCACCGTGGCTCAAGTGGTAGAGCATTAGCCTTGAGCTGAAGAGATGAGGGACAGTGTTCAGGCCCAGAGTTCAAGCCCATGACCGACAAAAAAAACTGTATATATATAAACTATATATAAACATATATAAAAAAAAAAAAATATATATATATATATATATTATAGGCATATCCAAATACTCACTTGGAAATGCATTTCAGTAGTTCACAATTCTTTCACAATATTATTTGACAGCATCTAACTCCATTTTTCTTCCCATCCTAAACACAAAAGCCAATTACACTGCAACCCTACTTCTGGACCCCACATACAAGGCTAGGGCCTTCCTGCCAGGGCGTGTAGGAATTACCCTGTCAGAGGGTGGTGCTGATGCATCCTGTCAGAAGGATCAGTGTCCCGTCTTCTTTCTGGTTATCAGTGTTGACAAGATGAGTGCATCCTGCTTACTGAATGACAGGGCTTCTATCTTGCATGGGGATAAACCATGGCTGCTTCTACACAATTTCTTTTTCTAACAAAAACACAAGAAAGCTATAGAACATGGTCCTTTCTAACACACTGCTTTGTGTTTTTATGATACTAAACTCTCCTACTCCGGAAGATGAAGGCTTTGTTAGTTGTGCCTGCTGCTCACTAGTGGCAAACACCTTATACTTTTTCATTGCTAAGCAATACGTTTGTCAGGGTGGGTAAACACCAAGGTCCACGATGGCTCGTCAATTTTTCAGTTATTAAAGTAGAATATATTCATAATGACCGCAAAGATTATATTCTAAATTCAGAGGAAAAGGTTATGTATAAGCTTAAAGTATGGGACAAACATATCACACTTAATTCCAAGGCAGTCGGTGCTTGCTTTAGTATTCACGTATATATGTGAAACTGATTCACTTATTAAGTACTTATTTCTGTTGTATTTAATATAGTTAAATGTATACCTTCCTATGTTTTGAATATTTTAAACATAACACTGAGCAAAAAAAAAAGATGACAAATGATATTAGAACACCTGGATATTAAGACCTTAGAAAAACAGCCTTACTCTATTTCAACACCTTATACAAAAATAGTGGATTGCATATGAACCTATAAGTGAAAGCTAGAATAAAGCTATTAGAAGAAAGCATTGAGGATAACTTTGTAACCTTGACTTAGGTGAAGACTTTCCACAAAAGATAAATTACTCAACATAAATTAAAAATGCTGAGGGGGGTGGGGAAGAGTGAGGGAGGTGGGGAAGGGAAGGGGTAGTGGGAGAACAACAAAGGAGGGGGTAACATTGCTCGACAAGAAACGTGCTCACTGCCTTACTCATGTAACTGTAGCCCCTCTGTACAGCACCTTTACAATAAAATAAAAAAACTAAAATGCTCAATTATACCAGCAAAATATAACTTTTGTTCCTCAAAAGGACACTTGAGAAAATAAAAAGCTACAAATGCAGAACATACAAATAACTCACAGAATAAAAGGCCAAGAACCCAATTAAAAATGTGTCACCCCTGAACAATGATTCCAATATGAATTGGCATAACTAGCAAGAGAACGCATAAAAATCTGCTCCAAATAACTGATTATCAAGGAAATACAAATTTAAATCATAATAAATTATCTCTGAAAACCACTAGAGTGTCTGTGGTTAAGATAACAGAACTTCAAAGGAAGGTAGGAAGGGCAACAGGCTGAGGTTTCCAGCACACTGACTGAAGAAGACACAGCCTTGTAACCATTGCAGAACTCTGGTAATACAGCACACTATGGAGGAAAGCATAGATATGCTTTAAGAGCCAGTAATTTCACTCCATACAAAGGAAACATGTGTACAAGCCGGGCATGATAGTGCACTTCTGTAATCCAAGCACTCAGTAAGTTAAGGCAAGAAGATCATGAGTATAAAGCCTGCTTAAGATATAAGGGAGAGTCTCAAACAAATAGAGAAAACATGTACACAATAATTTTGAATTATCTCTTGCACATGAAATTAGTACTGAACATAGACCATTCTTCCACCCATGGGAGACTGGATAAGCTGTGACGTGTTTATATGATGGAATGTTACTTGGCAATAAAGGGAAACATTGCCAGATATATTGAACTCAAAAGAAGATTGAATGCATACCCTATTATTACACGCATGTAAAATCGAGAAACTACACCGTCTATGGTGATGGGTACTAGAGTAGTGGGAAGTGAGTGTGAGGGAAATCTCTGGTCTGATGGAAATATCTATGGCATTCACAGTGTGGCCCATGAAGGCATTACACATGTTCACGAATCAATGTCACACACACACTTCCACAGAGGTTCACAACTAGCTGATAAAGACAGTCAGCAACACCCTACTTCAAGGTTCAAGAGATTTGGGAATTTACCAGTTACAAAGCAACCAGGTAGCAGATTTGAAATGTAATTTTAACTTTAGCCACAATATTCATTTCATTACAACAGTAGCTTTGAAACATTTTATCATATTCTAGAGTGAGAAATAATTTTTATACATTGATGTGGAAAATTCACAAGCAACCCCAACACATAATATAATAAATTTTTCATAAAGTAATTTTAATGTAATATATTTTAATTTATTCATAAGCATCATCCTCTCAAGAATGGAGTAGCCCTAGGCTGAGGGCTACATGGAAAGGCTTTATATGTGCCTTAAATGTCACTGAGTACATAGAAATGACCACACTACCAGAAGGATTCAGGTAACTAGCCCATCACAGCTCACTGTAGATCACTGCTGTATAAAATTTCTACTTTTAATGAGAGTCATAAATTCAATGGGAAAGACTCTCCTGAAGGTGCTTGTCTAGCAAGGTCACAGGTATCAAGAGGTCAGTAAGAATCTTTCCAAAGGAAAAGTAGGTTCAAACAATGCATTTGTAAGGAGGAAAGAATAGGGGTCGACGTCCTTTTTTAAGTATGTCATTATTACACTGAGAAAACCAGCAAGTGAAAAAGGCAGAAGGCTGGGGGCAAAGAAAAAGCAGCCTGCTGAGCATACGAGTTGATAATGAGCCCAAAATTAATAATAACAACAACAATAACAATAATAATAATAAACAACCATTACTTCTCAGTTTAGAACCAAAAGTGTCCTCACTTTACATGTGGGTAAAAAAGATGTACCCAAAGATTAAAACCCACTCAGAGGTGACATTGATTAAGATGCATTGTATTCATAAACTGTTTTGTTGAATGGCAAAAAAAAACCCTCACTGAGAACAATAGGGTCTTAATTTATAGGAACAGAACAGCAGATACAGAGACCCCAGCTAGTGTGAACTGAGAAATACTTCCTCTAATCCACTTTGTTCATTAAACTATACAAGACTATTTGTGAAAGCCACAATGATGAGATAGTGCCAGTTTCATAGAGTTCAACCTACTAATGACCCCCAGTGCTCCTCACTGAAATCAACATTCTTAGAAGCCTTCTCCAGACCCATTCTCTCAGGTCCTCATTTCCTACTCTCCTCAACATGAAGAAACACTGGATTTTCTTCATAAAAATAACATTTCTCCTTTCTGTATTGCCAAATACAGCAGAGGTTTTAAATCCTTCCTCTACCTACCTGACTGAAACATCTGAACACATTACTCATTAATCAAACACTATTTTTCAAATACCCTATGTCCTTGACATTGAACTCACTTGATCTTTTCCACTGCTGGAAAACAACTTTTAGTCAGCTTTGCAAACTATTTTTCTTGTCTTTCTTTTCAAGGCTGATGTTCCTCTGAGTTGTTTGTCTCCCCTACATCTCCCCCTTCCTCACTCCACCTTCTCTCTCTCCAGGTGATGTCTTCTACTCCAGAGCTCATTTATCACCTGAGTGATGATAAAATAAACCATTTTCCGCAACACAGAAACTACTCCAGCTCCAGCCCTCTACCTCTAATTTCACACCAAACACTCACAGGTCCTTCAGTGTGTATCCAACTGACCTCAGCACTGATCTCTTCACAAATACCTCAAGAACTGACACCACCATTAAACCAACTCCAAGGAGCGCCCCAGAACTCAAGCTTCACCAGTCTCTTTGTCCAATCCAGGTCTTCACACGGCACTCACAAATGTCTCTCCCACTTCTGTGCACTTCTCCCTGTCTTCAGTTTATCCTCTGCATTCATGTCTGCATAACTTCTCACCTAGATTGCTGCTATAGCTACCTCATGGCCTGAGGTGTCTAATAAATACATTCAACCCAGTCTCCAGAAAATGTAGGCACATTATACATTACATGAACTATTGCTTTTAGCATAAAGTCTATAAACTTCTAAACATTCTTTATAAGGTATGCAAGATAAGCCTCTGCCATTCTCTTCAGCTGCATTTTGTGATTCCTACTTTTCACTGTTTCACCTAGCATACTGAATTCTAAATAAATGTTCTTTCTTCCCAGGCTTTGCGCATATTGTTGCTACATGGGTATATAATGCTCTCTAGATCATAGCTCCTTCTTCAGTTGATCCTGACCATCCTATTTATGTCAGCTCTATCAGACTTGTTTCTAGTGAAGTCTGACATGACCTCGGCAGACTTCTCAGATACGCTACATGACGTTCCTAAACCATCATCATCTACATATCATCCATTCCAAAGCCTATGAAAATTACTGCATTTATCGCCTGTGTCTCCTGGTCCCTCATTCCTAAGTATAAGTAAAAAGCACAGATAGTGAAATCAAATTTGGCCACATATTTATTTTTTTATTCTCTATGTCTAGTTTATGGTCAACACATCATCTACATGGATGTGTGTATGTGCATGTGTGCACACATGATCTACTTACTCATTCTCTTCACACGGGAGCCATTCGGGTTATTGCAAGTCATTTCAAATCCTTATCACTTCATCTAACTCCATTAAGTTGTTTTAATTATCAGAGTATTTTATTCTACCAGGTTCTCCTGTAGGTGTAACTTCCAGTCTTCCACAAATCTTAGAATACTAGCTTGGTTCACAGCCATCTGTCACTCTGAAGCCCATTCCAAAGTGGTACCACATAATAAAATACCAACTGTGTTCTCATCGACACTCATCCCTAAAGACCTTTCACCAGGTCTTGAACAAAACACTTTTCATTTTTCAGAGAGACTTTCTAGAGACACTTACTGTCTAGAGAAATAGATGATCCATAAGCCAAATTTACCCTTACTTGAATTTCCCATTTATGACATTTACATGCATAAGCAAATGATATTAAGTGTATTTTCTATGGTTTAGTTATTCACCTACTGTTAGCATTTCAGTCTTCTTTTAAACAACATATTGCAATGTGCAAACCAAATTCCTTTGATTCCTGGAGAAAAGTATTTAGAAGGGAATGGCAGAGTCTACAATAGCATAGTTATTTACCTCTTCTCAAAGTTTTTCAAAGGAAGATTTTGGCATTTCCGTAAATAAGTAATTTTCTCCACTACTGTCCAATGTGTCAAATGTCTAGTGGCTGCTTTTCTTATTCTCTTAAACTCTTGTTAGAAATTTGCCTAACTTTTGCAAAGCAAAAAATACATGTTTCCTTCTAATTTGACTATTTCTCATAAAAGACAACATCACCTGTCTTTTACAACATGTAGCAATCACATTATTAACCATCATCTTCTCTACATTAAATAAATGCCTTCTCTTCTACAACTGTCCTTCTGTCAGAGGTGTGCACTCCTGAGTCACAGCTTAAGCCCAATACTGCCCCCACATAGTTCTCTACACCAGCAAACATGCACTCCAGAAAACACACACACATACTCTGCAGTCCTGTAAAAATATAAAATCTGATCCTTAATGTCTTAATAGAATGGTTATGAACAATACCATTTCTGACAGGACAATAATTCCAGCCAATCTATGTTAACATTAATTCCTAAACCTCAGACTCTAGATAACACTTAAATCAAGCCATGCTGTTGAGTTAGGTTTCTATCCAAATGTGAAATCTGCACACTTTCAAATGTTAAACACAACCACTCTGCCTCAAGACACAAGAAAACTTAGAGTTGTCCTTGGTTTCTACAAGAATTCTGCAAATGTTAGCAGTTTAAAAAAAATACAAAGAAAAACAGGACATCAGCAAATCACACAAAGTTCCCAACCCTTTAAGTACTTCGGACAAAAAGGGCTATACCCTCTGTGTCCTTGCTGCACATCACCAAGAAACAGTCAGGATAAGATGTTCAAAACATGTTCTAGACTTAATCCAGTTCTAATTCCCTCTGTTAATTCTCTCTGTTGCAAGTCATCTTGGCTTTTGCATACTATACATATTTATGGTAGTTTATAATAATTTGCCTACTACCTACACTTAGGAACGCTTTTCAGAAGTTTATGGCAACAAAAGTGTTGATCTGCCAGAAAGCCTCTGCATCTAAAAATGCCTTCGAGGTCTGATTAGCGCCCTGGGATGGCGTGTGCTTGCAATACCAGCACCCAGGAGGCTGGGCAGCAGGGCAATGCACTCAAGGCCAATTTGTGACACACATAATTCTGTCCAAAAAACAAAGACAAACCAACCAAAACAAGTCTGAGTAAGTTGGGTGCCCCCACAGAAGGCAGTGTGGTGTGATGGTCACACATAGCCTCAGGGTGAAGAGCAACCTGGGTCTCAGTGTTTTGTTCTTCTCTTCAGTTACACTCCTTTTGCTATGAGCCCTGAGATAAGTTATAAGATTAAGTTTTCCATTTCCAAAATAGATTCTAATAATGATCTAAAAGACTTGGGGAGTAAGTGAACTGCAGTAACACATCTTGTATAGCACCCATCAAAGAAGAAACTCCTAAAAAATGTTAACACAGGATCCTGATGGGAATTCATCTGATCACCACATCCAACAAGAGTTAGGACCTCTGCTGTGTCATTCTTCTATCACTGTCCCTAGCATCCCAGTAATACTTAACAGACTGTCTATGCGCTGTTTATATCTCTCATATATATATATGTATGTATGTATGTATGTATGTATGTATGTATGTATGTATGTATGTATTGTGGAATCTAGGTGTATGTGTGTTGTTGTTAGATACACTACAGGTTGCAAACTTCATAAAACAAACATTTGATACCTATTCATGTTTCAATATCATATACTGCAGACAGGTATCACCAACACATACCCCAGAATATATATGACTGTGTGATTAAATGCAGTATATTTTCAGCCCAACAGAGTTCATCCTCAAATTATAAGTAAACTCTAAGAAATACATACAAAAAGCGGGCCCAGATGTTTGTGGCCTAGATGCAAAATCTTTTTGGAAGTGATATTCTTGAGGTAAAAGTAGAAATACAGATGTCTACAAATTACTTGCTTCAAAGAAAGAATTAATTGTGGAGTACAAGAATGCTGGCTAGGAAGTGGTGCTGTGGCTCAAGTAATAGAGTACTTGCCTTGAGCTGAAGAGCTGAGGGACAGCACCTAGGCCCAGATTTCAAGCACCACAACTGCCAAAAAAAAAAAAAAGAATGCTGGCTAGTTATTGCAAATAAGGGAAACCATGAGACCTAGTGTATGTCTGGGACAAGTAGAAAAGGTCAAAAGCTATGTACATATGACCAGATAAGATAAAGTTAAGTGAAATGAACCCCAAGATAGAGACACAAGTGGTTTTTTCTTTCTTGCTATTGTTTCTAATGTATTTATAAGGTACCATGTGATATTTTTTGTTGCTTTGTAGGTTCCTCCCCCTTGGTATAACCCCCGTTTTCACTGTATTTGATGTTGGTATAATTTGGGAAGGGGAAGGGAAAAAACAAAATGTTTAAATAGGGATACAGGTGGACCCACTGTAACAATGAGATATACAGACACTATGTTGAAAAACAAACTTTACAATTTAGGCTGGGGGGGGAGGGTTGCAGTTGTAGAAGTGGAGGGAAGGGATGGCAGGGGAAAAAAAAAAGGAGGAAGCAACAATGTTTGATAAGAAATGTACTCATTTACCTTGCTCATGTAACTGTAACCCCACTGTACAGTATTTTCACAATAAAAAAAAACTTATTGAGAGAGAGAGAGAGAATATGCTGCCTATGCCAAGGGCCAGGGGATTATACCTGTAATCCTAGCTGCTCAGGAGTCTGAGATCTGAGGATCGCGGTTCAAAGCCAGCCCAGGCAGGAACATCCATGAGACTTTTATCTCCAATTAACTACCAGAAAACTGGACATGGCTCTGTGGCTCAAGAGTGCTCAACTTGAGCTGAAGAGCTAAGGGACAGCACCCAGACACATAGTTCAAGACCCACGACCGAGCAAAAAAAAAAAAAAAAGTACTGGCTGTGACCACGCTAATACAGACCAAAGGAAACAAAAAACCATTATAGAAATATGCACCTGAGAAAAAGAAATCAACTTTAATTTGGGAAGTCAGTACTAGCCATCTATCTTTTGAAAACTATGTCCGTAATATTCTTTTTTTTTAACTAGAACTCACCAGATTTGAGAAAAAGAATCATTTTTATCTGTGAATATGCTGTTTTACAAGTATAGCTTTAAAAAACCAAACCAGGTATCATAATATAACTCCAATTAAGATGTATTCTTTTAATATATTCAGGCAAAAACAGAGATGTGAGAACAATGTTCAAACAGATACTTCTAAAAGTTTCTAACACCTACCTCTATACTTTTACTTACTTTGCCTCTGCAGCAACATAGAAACAAATAGCATCCCACAGTATTTGTAAAGATAAACTAAAAATAATAATCAAATGTGTTCTTCCCTTTAAGTAGCATTTCATGCCCCCCCAAAAAAAATAAACTTGAAATGAACTAAAAAGAATGAGGCTGTTTTCCAGATGAGTGCATTCTGGTCATGGTCATGGCTGCTCATTCATATATAAGTAACTCATAAATATTAATGTATAAGTCCAAATACATATTCATAATAAATTCCATAAAAAATATAATACACACTAGGGACTCACTTTCAGGAGGTAGAGGAAGTAGGCAGACTGTGAGTCTCACAAGACAAAGTCCCACCTCCCAAAAAGAAAGACACACCAAGTCAGTGGTTTTCCTAGATGTTCTTTGTGCCTCATAAATACTAGACCAGGTATCCAAAAGCTGTAAATCCAGAGAGATTAACAGAAGCAACACACACACACACACACACACACACACACACCTTCTCACAAAAGGACAAAGGGCAACCTCATCAACCAGAAAATGCTGAGACAGCAAACATCTCCTGGCAAGGAAAACATTAAACACTGAATTCCATGCTCACTCTCGTGAAGTTAGATTACTGTAGGTGGAGCCTGGACTTCCAAGCTCATCCAGTGGTAACTGGATACCCTCTGAGCCATCAGAAAAAGAATGGGAACAGAGCTTCCCTTCCACCCCACATGTCTATGGAGGCCAAATGGAGATCTTGAATCTCTGCCCTCACAGCAGTACAGGCACCCTGCTCTCTCTCCAAGCAAGGGTGACCTCGGGAAACACCTCTGCTGAGCCACTCATCCATCCTAGTGCCATTAGGAGCTATGTAGGGAGCAATACAGGGTGCTCCTCTGGCTCCCAGACCAAATAGGGTCAATGAAGGCTCAGAGAGGGGCTGGGCTTTACCCCTGCCTACAAGATGAAGGGGATGAGCCTCTGTATTGGAACTGGTCACAAAACATCTGCTAAAAGGAAACTTTTAAAGAAAATCCATAGTGCTGTATTATAATATTGAAATGCCCAGAATATCACTGAACATCACATGCCACATTTGAGTCAGAAGAAAAACAATTAAAATGAGAAAAGGCCATCCACAAGTGCTTACAGACATTGTGACTATGTGAAGAGCTTCCACAGAAAATGATTTGCTGAATCAAATTTATAAGGCACAAAGGAAAAAGAAAGAAAAAGAGTTCTATCAAATAAAAGTTAGGAAATGTCAGCTGATTAAAAAAACATTTTCCTATAAGATAGACTTGGCAACAGTAATGAGAGGACAGAGAAATAAATTGATGAGCTTAGAACAAAAGAAACTGCCCAATTTGAACAACAAAGGAACAAGATTCACAGGATCTTACTAAAGAGCTTACCAAACATTCATCCTTATTATCAGAACTAGAGAGGGCAGGGCCAAGAAAGCATTGGAAGTGGTTAAAAACAAGGTTAAAAGGGTAGGCAGAGTTGTGGGTGTGATACTAAAGGAGGAAGACTCAAGATGAAGGACAGCTCTGTATCTCAACAATGGTGTTGGCCACCTAATTCTACATTTATGAAAAAAGTTACATGTGCAGACTGTACACATGCCGTTTTCTTAGTTTGAATGGAACTCTAATAGCAAGTATCAAAGATTTATGTGATGAAGTTCAACAGGATCTTTCTGTACTAGGTTCACAGCTCCTGAAAATGTATATTATTTCAAAATAAGTTTAAAACTGGAGATGTTCAAAGTAGTGGTTTAAAATTCAGCAATGACAAAATGGGACTGAATTAACAATGAAAGAATTTCTAGCCGGCTGTGGTGGCACACGGCAGTAATCAACGAGGAGGATGGGCAGGAGGGTCATGCATTCGAGACCAGCCTGGGCTACACCTTTAAAAAAAAAAAAAGACTTTCTAGATTTTCTGGAGATGACTTCTAAATGCAAAGTAAGGGAAAGAGTAAATAGGAGGTTGGCATCACTTAATAATCATTTATTGAATGATCGTTTATTCTTATGCTACTGGTAAGAATGAAGGCAGGCACTAACAATTCAGAAACAAGTCACAGTTCTCTGGCCCTTAGCTTAGAGGGGACACAGAAAAGATCAAACAAGAGTTGCATGTTTCTAATGTAGCAGTGGAAAGGTCAGGACAAAGAAAGCCAGAAGTTCACCTAATGCATAATTAATGAGATAGGGAACCCATGAGGAAGGCTTCTTAGAGGAAGGAACAGCCAGACTGACTTTGTTGAATCAGTAGAAATTACAATTGGCGATACATGTTAGGTGAGGAGTATGTTGCATGGAGAAGTTGTAGCAAGGGCAACACCTCAGTTATGGTGAGCCAGAAGAGGAGGTCCTGTGCATCACCTGTGAAGAGCGAGCAAGGAACACAGCCTAGAAGGTATCATCTGAGCCCTTCCCTGTGCCCAGCACCACAAGAGACACTGCTGACACAGCACTAAACAACACACTTGGCTCACAATCCAGAGCAAATCCAGACAAAGGCTAACAATTACACATTGAGAGTAAGAAGGATGGACAGAGAAATGCTGTGTGAAGTGGCAGGGATAAGGGAAGGGTACAGAGGGGGAACTACAGAGAGGTTGTTATATCTGAAATCATTAGGCAAAAATGATCAAGACTTGAGTCTAGAAAGATATAGACATGTGAGCAAGAAAATGGGAATGAATCAAAGGAGATGGCCAGACTTTAATTTTGAATTAATCCCTAGATAAGCATTTTTATGTGATGGAGGCAAGGAGGTGTTTATTGGAAGATGATCCAAAACAAAAGCAAATCCAATGTTAGGCACTGCCTGTAAGTCCAGGCGGAAGGACACTGGCGCAAGTCTAACAGACATGATGAGAGGTTAGAAAATGTTTACTAGATTTGAATTAGGAGAAGATTGTAATCTACATTCTAATCTGCAATTACCATGCAGACAGAAGACAGACTGAAGCACTTTAAAGAGGTAAGTTCAAAAAATAAGGTACCTACCAGAAGCTTGAAGGATACAAGGACGATGTGCATACATGTCAACAAAGATTAAAGCAGCCAAGCGCTGGTGGTCCATGCCTGTAATCCTAGCTGCTCAGGAGGTTCTCAGTTCAAAGCCAATTCAGGCAGAAAAGTCTGTGAGACTCTTATCTCCAATTAACCACCAGAAAACAGGAAGTGGTGCTGTGGCTCAAAGTGTTAGAGTACTACCTTGAGCAAAAGGGAACAAGGATTCAAACCCCAAGACTGACATACATACATACATACATACACACACATACATACATGCATACATACATAAAGCTATTACTTTTGCAAGTAAATCACACACTTTATTTTCCAAGGAATTTGGATTGTATCATATGGCCAAGACTTTTCTACAAGAAAAGGATAGACAGATGGTTTAATGTGTGCAATATAAGGAAAGGATGTAGCCACTGAATAAGTTCAGTGACGAACACTAGCATTTAGTGTCAAGGGCATGGTGGACAAATGAACCTTGAACAAAGGGAAACATTTAAGTCTTCTGGGGATGAAAGATAGTAAGGATGAGTACAGAAGTCTCCTGGAGAATGCCGAACATAGGAAGAACATAGAAGCGTAGAAAGGCAGGAACACAGAAGAGATATTTCCCTCAATAAGGGAGGTGGTGAAACCACACACAAAGAATGAAGGATGCATGGGTTCAGCGGAAGAGCTGGCCTCGGGGACTGACTATCACCAAAAGATGCAGGAATGGAACAAGTAAAGCTTAAGGTTAACACTGGTGAGGAACCGTTGACTAAGGGGACATGACACTTAGAATTCGTCACTGGAACGATTTTTCACAAGACAATTTATTTCTTAATTTGATTTATGAACTAAATTTCACTCAGCAGCAATTCTAAGAAAACAGCACTAGGCAGTGCTAATTTTTCTCATTTTCTTACAAAAGCTGAGGCCAACTCTACAAACACATTAAAATATTAAGGATATTTCTTAAAGGTTCTTACATGAATATAACTGCTTTTTGCTACATTTTTACAAAATACTGCATATACTATCACAAGTATAACGTTTAACCTTAAAAGAACACTATTTGAGAAGTAACACATTTCCTGTGTTATAAAAAGAAAACTGTGTATCATAGAGGGAAATGTGATATATCCCATACTTGCTGAACTAGAATTTTTTCACTGTATTTGTTTTATGATCAAAGATAACTGAAATTCATTTTTGCCCATTCTTGTTACACTAAAAAATGTAAATAAGATTTTTATCTTATCAAATGTATTGGGAGGAAAAAATATCCCATTCATAGAAGAGTAAGTTAGTCATATGAATACTATATCACAAGTTGGTTTTAAACATAATATCAATAAATTTCTAACTTAAGACTTGTCAAGAAATATAATTTAAATTGTGAAATGACCCTTGAGAATTTAAATGTAACTACTTGTAATAAATATTAAATTTCTGTTGTCCCCATATTTCTAAGATTTCATATGTATCTGCAAAGCTCAAGGCCAACAAAATTTACTAACATTCTTGAAGTATGGAATCTCCATAACTGAATCTATCAATCTGAATAGATCTATGTCAATCAGCAGTCACACTTAATTGCAAACAAGAATATTTCTATCCACACACATTTTTGGTCCTAAGCCCTGAAAATAGTTCAACAGAATTATTAACATAAATCTTTCCCCAGTACCCAAAATAACGTGTATGCTTAAAATTACATTATATAGTGCAATAAATGTATTATGAGTCATTACACTAGGAAGGAATGAAAGAAGTTTCAAAAATGTGCAGCCATTGATTTTTATCTGATGAGTATACAAACATCACTCCTTTGCATCAGCAATAAGCTGGGATCCAATTAGAATTGCAAAGAGACACAGACCATCTAGCCCAACTCTTTGAGAGACAAGAAAACTGAGCCCAGGGAGAAGAAAGCTAACAAAATTCAGTTTGGCTAAAGGCTGAATTAAAATCCAGGTATGTGGATTCACAGTTTAATGCATTTCTCAGAAACAGCATAGATATAAATAACCTCATGTCATTTCATCTTGCAAGCAAATTCAGAAGCTGAGTAGAACTTTAAGAATCATGCTGAGTTTGCTGTTTCCTTATATTCTGAAACACCTTTCACAACAAAAGGATACCTAACATAATTTTAGAAGGAAAGTTGTTTTAATTAATCATATAGGTTTGAAACATTCTTCAAACCATGCTATTCAAGATGTATTCTAAGTAACAAAAATATCAAATGTTTGGGTTTTTTAAAGTAGTTTTCTCAGAATGATCCACAATAAAGTACACAGTAGGAAGACATGAAATAAGACAAAAGACAACAAAAACAAGGGAGGGAGGGAAACCAGCAGATCAGCCCTCTTATTCTCAGGGATTTCAATTCTAAGTGAAGCAGTCTTTTAATTCTAAGTGAGTACTGATTTGCATCTATTACCAATCGGAACATAAAATCACTGTGCAAGCCGGCCTTGCCATTTATGTATTGAGTTGTAGAAAATAATTCCAAGAACTGAATCACCTGAATTACTGAATTACTCAAGACTGAATTACTCAGTACAGTCTGAAATCTACCCCAATGTACACTTCCTTCCAAATGAATATCTATGTCAGCTTTACTTATAGCCACTGCCTTCAATCTGTACCATTTCCAGGTATGAAGAAAAGCATCATCCCAACAGTACTTTTCTACAGAGATCTGAAACACAACCTAGAAATCTTGGCAAGTGGCCTTTGCAAAGGTAATGAAGGATGTATAACATCACATATAATTCACTGAGATTCTAGAGAACTGTGGCCTTATATTCTTTAATAAGCAGTTGTGGGAAGGAGCCCCAGGAACTGAGAAGCAAGCTGAACACTCTGCATCATTTATGAATAATTATCTATATACTTTATATCCTAAGATTACTACCATTGCCTTCTTCATTCTCTCTCCTCCTTAATGATATCTCTGAAATTTGGGACCTCTTTGTTTCTTACTTAGATATTTTTCTATTTAAGAGCTTTCTAATTCTGTACAAAAGCAGGACATGCTGCCCCCTAGTGGGAAAAATAAATTACTTGGTCCATCAATACCTGTTCCAAGTATCAACCAACTCTTGAGAGGACCCAGGTGCCCAGCACTTTCTGGCCCGCCATGTGAAACACCAGTTTATCCCACAAGATTATGCATTTTTTCAAAGACATCTCTCATTTGGCAGATGTGAAGTACAATAATTCACATTAACGACTGAAGGGAACTCCAATTGGCAGGCAGAAAAATAATCAACTTATAACCCTTTCTCATTTTAAAGTCTTTATACAGTAAATACTCTTCTGAAAATGTATTCAAGTAAACTGCTTGAGGAAGCTCAACTGTTTTTAGCCATTCAGGCAATAGTAGTGCCTATCAACTTGTTTTCAATATTTCTATTCTATTGATGCAGTTGACTTTATGGAAAAAAAAAGATTAGCTGTTTAACTGACCATAGTTGCACTCTGCATTTCTCTTTCTTCGTTGATTAAACAAGAAAGTTGTAAAAATTAAATCATTCTGCAAATTATTCTGCAAAACCAGCCTTTTCTAAGAGTTTAGTTGTTTGCCATGTTCAATATTCTGAGATTCATCCTAATCAGACATTAGAAGAACTTTCTGTTGCTAGAAACAATTCATCAGTAAGATATCAGTGCGCATATGAATGGCACGTGAAGGAGAATCTTCCTTCCAGGTACAGCTAAGTCCCCCACACTGTTTTATTGCTGACAGCTGGAGGAAGGTGTGTCTCTCCGTTTTTATTGCAGGTTAGTCCACAGCTACCCAAGGCCCAGAACTGCGCGGTAGCCAACGTGGTGATGGTGAATTCTCTACTAATGAAGCCCTCCTCCGAAAAGAGGCCTGCAGCTGTAACTTAAAAACAACAACGAGAGGGGTGGGTGGTTCGCTGCAGAGCCGCGGTCTGCACAAGTGCAGTGAGGGGCCTGCGCGCCCAAGTCTGTGCCCCCCCCCGGGCTTGTCCACACCTTAGGACACGCACGGCCCCGGGATGGGACGGGGCGGGACGGGGAGGGAGGCAGGCTCGGGAGCACGAAAGGAGACGCACGCGGGTGGGGGGAGCCGGGCCGGTGGCCGCCCGCACGCGCTCCCGCGCTTCAAACCAACTGCTGAGCGCTCGGCCCCGCGGACGGCGGCTAAGGGGACTCGGCCGGCCCCGGGCCAGG